>NC_137947.1:23075578-23178078 GCF_963969265.1 Rhamphochromis sp. 'chilingali' | reverse complement strand
TATATACACACACATATATACACACACACACATATACACACACACACACACACACACACATACATATATATATATATATATATATATATATATATATATATATAAAAACACCCAGCACGCCCCCCTGCGGGCGGTTTATCCTTCAAGCTCGGGTCCTCTACCAGAGGCCTGGGAGCTTGAGGGTCCTGCGCAGTATCTTAGCTGTTCCCAGGACTGCGCTCTTCTGGACAGAGATCTCCGATGTTGTTCCCGGGATCTGCTGGAGCCACTCGCCTAGCTTGGGAGTCACCGCACCTAGTGCTCCGATTACCACGGGGACCACCGTTACCTTCATCCTCCACATCCTCTCGAGCTCTTCTCTGAGCCCTTGGTATTTCTCCAGCTTCTCGTGTTCCTTCTTCCTGATATTGCTGTCATTCGGAACCGCTACATCGATCACTACGGCCGTCTTCTTCTGTTTATCTACCACCACTATGTCCGGTTGGTTAGCCACCACCATTTTGTCCGTCTGTATCTGGAAGTCCCACAGGATCTTAGCTCGGTCATTCTCCACCACCCTTGGGGGCATCTCCCATTTTGACCTCGGGACTTCCAGGTTATACTCGGCACAGATGTTCCTGTACACTATGCCGGCCACTTGGTTATGGCGTTCCATGTATGCCTTGCCTGCTAGCATCTTGCACCCTGCTGTTATGTGCTGGATTGTCTCTGGGGCATCTTTACACAGCCTGCACCTGGGGTCTTGCCTGGTGTGATAGACCCCAGCCTCTATGGATCTTGTGCTCAGAGCTTGTTCTTGTGCTGCCATGATTAGTGCCTCTGTGCTGTCTTTCAGTCCAGCTTTGTCCAGCCACTGGTAGGATTTCTGGATATCAGCCACCCCCTCTATCTGCCGGTGGTACATACCGTGCAGGGGCCTGTCCTTCCATGATGGTTCCTCGTCTCCCTCCTCTTTCTTGGGTTTCTGCTGCCTGAGGTATTCACTGAGCACTCGGTCAGTTGGGGCCATCTTCCCAATGTATTCTTGAATGTTCGTTGTCTCATCCTGGACTGTGGTGCTGACACTCACCAGTCCCCGGCCCCCTTCCTTCCGCTTAGCGTACAGCCTCAGGGTGCTGGACTTGGGGTGAAACCCTCCATGCATGGTAAGGAGCTTTCTTGTCTTTATGTCAGTGGCTTCTATCTCCTCCTTTGGCCAGCCTATTACCCCAGCAGGGTACCTGATCACGGGCAGGGCATAGGTGTTGATGGCCCGGATCTTGTTCTTACCATTCAGCTGACTCCTCAGGACTTGCCTGACCCTCTGCAGGTACTTGGTGGTTGCAGCTTTTCTAGCGGCCTCTTCATGGTTCCCATTCGCCTGCGGGATCCCCAAGTACTTGTAACTGTCCTCTATGTCTGCAATGTTGCCTTCTGGTAGTTCAATCCCCTCAGTTCTGACTACCTTCCCTCTCTTTGTTACCATCCGACTACACTTCTCCAGTCCGAACGACATTCCAATGTCATTGCTGTATAGCCTGGTAGTGTGGATCAGTGAATCGATGTCTCGTTCACTCTTGGCATACAGCTTGATGTCATCCATGTACAGGAGGTGGCTGACAACTGCTCCGTTCCGTAGTCGGTATCCGTAGCCAGTCTTGTTAATGATCTCACTGAGGGGGTTCAGGCCTATGCAGAACAGCAGTGGGGACAGAGCATCTCCTTGGTAGATCCCGCACTTGATGGTGACTTGTGCTATGGGCTTGGAGTTGGCCTCTAGTGTTGTACGCCACATCCCCATTGAGTTCCTGATGAAGGCTCTTAGGGTCCCATTGATCTTGTACAATTCTAGGCATTCCAGTATCCAGCTGTGGGGCATTGAGTCATAGGCCTTCTTGTAATCAATCCAGGCAGTGCACAGGTTGGTCAGTCTGGTCTTGCAGTCTCGGCTGACTGTTCTGTCTACCAGTAGCTGGTGTTTTGCGCCTCTGGTATTCTTGCCAATTCCTTTCTGTGTCCCGCTCATGTATTGACCCATGTGCCTGTTCATCTTAGCCGATATGATGCCTGACAGGAGCTTCCATGTAGTACTGAGGCAGGTTATTGGTCGGTAGTTGGAGGGGACCGGTCCCTTCTTGGGGTCCTTGGGGATCAGGACCGTCCGACCTTCGGTTAGCCATTCCGGGTGTCTCTCGTTAACTAGCAGCTGGTTCATTTGTGCTGCTAGACGCTCGTGGAGTGCAGTCAGCTTCTTTAGCCAGTAGGCGTGAACCATGTCGGGCCCTGGTGCTGTCCAACTCTTCATACTGGAGACCCTTTCTTGGATATCTGCCACTGTGATGGTTACTGGATCCTGTTCGGGGAGGTTGCTGTGGTCTGCCCTCAGATCCACTAGCCACTGAGCATTGCCGTTATGGGTTGCGTCCTTCTCCCATATGCTCTTCCAGTATTGCTCGGTCTCCAGCCTTGGTGGTGCTGTTCTCTTATTGTTCCCTTGCCACTGAGAGTACACCTTTGCTGGTTCTGTGGAGAACAGCTGGTTTATTCTCCTGCCTTCTATCTCTCTGGTGTACCTTCTCAAGCGGCTGGCCAAGGCTGTGAGTCTTTGCTTGGCAGTTTCTAAGGCCTCAGGTATGGACAGCTTGCTGTATTTCTTATGCACCTTCTTTGTCGCACCTTTCTGCAACTCCGTTAGTTGGCTAACCTCCCTCCGTGCTACTTTGATCTTGCCCTCTAGCCTCCTTCTCCATGGAGGGTACTGCCCCTTGTGGCTGTTCAACTTGTAGCCAAGCATCTCACTGATCACTGCTGCCGTATTGTAGATCAGCTTGTTAGTGTCGGTATATATATATATATATATATATATATATATATATATATATATATATATATATATATATATATATATATATATATATATATATATATATATATATATATATATATATATATATATACATATATACATATATATATATATATATATATATATATATATATATATATATATATATATTAGGGGTGCAACGATACACAAAATTCACGGTTCGGTTCGATACTTTGGTGTCACGGTTCGATTTGTCATTTATTAAAATTATAAATATATATTTTAACTCAAAAGTACAGTTTTTAAATTTAATGTTGCTGAAACAAAAGTAATTAAAAAATAAATATATCTCAGGGCTCTCAAAATTTCAAAATCCCTGGTAGCCCTTCGGGCAGGGACTCTTCAGTTTTTGGTAGCCCAAAATAAATGTAAGTAGCCCGAATAAAAAAGAGAGCAATTTTTTGATTGATGTTTTGTTTCCTGTTTTGTTTCCTTTACAATATTATACTTTAATGTATAATATTGTAAAGGAAACAAAACATTAATCAAAAAATTGTTGAAAAACAAATTACAACATTGTATAAAAATTACAATCATCAACTCAAATACTTGGTTCTAATTGAACAGAAATTTCTATGAACTTGTAAGAACTGTGTAGGACATGAATCAGTCTGTGTCAGATCCTGAATTTGAAATTTCCGCTGAAGTCACGGGTAAGAGACAAGTGGAACCAAGATCGAGGCCATTTGCTTTTTGAAGTTTGCAAAGACTGCTAAATTGTGCCAGTGGTAGTTCACTCTTTGCAACATGGTACGCTGTTCTAAACAGATTTTTCAGGTTTATTTTTAGTATGTTATTTGCAATTGGTGTTTGTTCTGGGAAAGATATTGCAGACTGAGCAATAATGCATTTCTTGCATTTCTCATGGGTTCTAATGGGGGCCTTTCTTAAAATGACTGGTCCCAGTAACAAAGGCGCTTGTCGACTCAGAAATCGAGAGAAAACCAACAACACACCCGGCAGAACATTATGTTATTTACACGGGTGCGCATAAGTGGTCCGCATGTGCGCATTCGCTGTCAAAATAAAAGACGCGCACCAGATAAGAAGTTGCAACGCGCGTTTGCGTCCATATAAAAAGCACTGTTTTTGTCCGCTAGAGTGGGATTTTCACGGCACATTCCGCACCACATCTCTGTGCGTTCATCATTTGTTTGAAGCCAGCTCACCTCCTGCAACCATTTTCCCGAGAATACGTGCTTCTTTTGTGGTTCGGACTCCTTCTGACATTTCTTTGGAGGTAGAGGAACACCAAAGTAATTGCTTAAAGGAGCTTCTTCGACATCTTTAAGAGTTTTAAACAAATGTCTGTCCTCCTCCAGAAAATCTTATGTATGCAAACACGCGATGCAACTTCATATCTTGTGCGCGTTTTTTTTTTTGACAGCGAATGCGCACCTGCGGACCACTTATGTGCAGCCCCGGTTATATAGCTCGTCATATTGCAGCCACAGAAATTCTTTTGTCCATGAAACCATAAAGCTGCACTTTCTTTTTGCCTCATAGTCTGATTTGTCATAACTTTTCCGTTTTGTGGTAAGCTTTTCTTTGGCTGTCACTTCTTCACCCTGACCTGTCTTATTTGGCTCAGCAGAACTAAAATATAAATCCTGCTGCTTTTACACACACACACACACACACACACGCACGCACGCACGCACACACACAACGGTCAGCGATTCTCTGCGCGATCAACCTCTCATATGTTTAAGCTTGCTGCGGGAGATTTCACTTGTCATGTTTGCATAGTAAGCTAACGATTGATAAGACGATGTCAGAGGAATTGGTGCGCAAATTATCATCACTCACCAATCAGTACTGTCGCTCTCTATACACAGTTCACGCGATTGCAAAGTGAAAGCAAAAAACAAGCGCAAATTCAAACGCGATTTCAATATGTCACATATTGACAGTGGCTCACCGATGCCAATGACATAATTACCCAGCTACATTTCCGAAAGAATGCAAAAGCATTGACATATATTTTTCCTTCCTATGATAGCTCGACGGGCAGGGCAGAGATAGATTTTGGTAACCCGACTGGAAAAATCGTTAGCCCTGGGACGTCGGGCTAGCGATTTTGCAAGCCCTGTGTTACAGGCATGGCCCTTTAAGGATGAAGCCTGATGGGAAATTTATTCGGGATGTGTGTAGCGGGACTGCTTGGTGTGTGTGTGAAGAGAGAGAGCGGAGAAGGGGGAAAAGTAACGGTTAGCTACAGAAGAGACGAAAAGAAAATAAATAAAAGGAATATAATAACTCCCTCGACAGCCAGAGTTGTGTCGGCGATGCTCGCTGTGAGTAAACTGTTTCAGCCCACTGTACGCGGTGTTCGTGCCTTAGAGAAGAAATAAAGTTCGGTGAAGCAGTTTCCTACGCCTCCTTCGATCTTTTTGCTAGCGGAGTTGACCTGTATAGTAAGCTGTTGCCGGTGGCTACGAGTCAGTTACGGAACCTTCAAGTAATATCACAATATCGCTAGCCCGACGTCCTGGGGCTAGCGATTTTTTTTCAGTCGGGCTACCAAAATCTATCTCTGCCCTGCCCGTAGGAAGGAAAAATATATGTCAATGCTTTTGCATTCTTTCAGAAATGTAGCTGGGTAATTATGTCATTGGCATCGGTGAGCCACTGTCAATATGTGACATATTGAAATCGCGTTTGAATTTGCGCTTGTTTTTTTTTTTGCTTTCAATTTGCAATCGTGCGAACTGTGTATAGAGAGCGACAGCACCGATCTGTGAGTGATGATAATTTGTGCACCAATTCCTCTGACATCGTCTTATTAATTGTTAGCTTACTATGCAAACATGACAAGTGAAATCTCCCGCAGCAAGCTTAAATATGTGAGAGGTTGATCGCGCAGAGAATCGCTGAGCTTATGTGAGTGCGTGTGTAAAAGCAGCAGGAGAAGTTATGACAAATCAGACTATAAGGCAAAAAGAAAGTGCAGCTTTATGGTTTCATGGACAAAAGAATTTCTTTGGCTGCAATATGATGAGCTAAATAACCAGGGCTGCACATAAGTGGTCCGCAGGTGTGCATTCGCTGTCAAAATAAAAAACACGCACAAGGGTTAGGGTTAAATTTAAAAACTGTACTTTTGAGTTAAAATATATATTTATAATTTTAATAAATGACAAATTAAAAAGGCATGAACATTTTTTTGTATCGGAAAAATATCGAACCGTGACACCAAAGTATCGAACCGAACCGTGAATTTTGTGTATCGTTGCACCCCTAAAATATATATATATATATATATATATATATATATATATATATATATTAGGGCTGCCACGATTAGTCGACTAGTCATGATTATGTCGACTATTAAAATCGTCGACTAATTTAATAGTCGACGCATCGTTTGAAGCTTTGTAAGATCACAAAGGACGCAGGAATGAGTAGTAGGATTTAAGAGTGTAATAACGGACTGAAACAGAAGATGGCAGCACTGCATGTACAAGGATGCCAGCTGCCGTTAAACCCCGAAGAAGAAGAAGCTGTGTCCCAGAATTCATAGCGCAGCTGTCAACAATGGCGGCAGCTAGTTAGTTTTAACTTTACTCTTATTATTCTTTCTGGGTCACAAAATAAACGTTTAACATATTTTCAGGCGAGAATGTAGCTGTGTAAACCTCAAATATCTGCTCAGTTTATCAAGACACCACATATTTTCAAAAGCGCTCCGACGTTTTCGGAGACGTCTGTTACCCACTAGCTCGTTAGCTAGGCGGGGGCAAGGCTAACTAGAGCCGTGAGAACACCGGACTCCCGGCAAATCGTTTTCAAACCCACCGCCGTCTTTCGCTAGTCAGGTTAAACATATATATAAGTCACTTAGATAACTTAAAAATGTTATTGTTTGGCTTTCTTTAGTATTTTATTTGTTCCTGAGTAAATCGGTTTGGCTGAGATTAAAGTTATAGTTTTTGCACAGCTAAAACTGTCAAGCAGACAGCTGATTATCAGAAGTGTGAGACGCTGGAGAATATACTCCGGTGTCCTGTTATATTTTAGAGAGCAAGGAGTTTATTAAACTTCACCGAAACAATCTGCAAATTTCATTAAAAATTAATAAACTACCATCTTGTCTTTATTTTTAGTTAGCACAAACACTTCAAGCTGTAAGCTAATGATAGTTATATAAGACCAGAATATATATATATATATATATATATATATATATATATATATATATATATATATATATATATATATATATATATATATATATATATATATATGTTTTTCCTCTACACCCCCCCCCCCCCCCCACCCCCCCCAATTTTTTTGCACATGTCGAGGAGCGTGTCAGGCTACATTTCACTGTGTGTTATACTTGTATAACTATGCATGTGACAAATAAAGAACCTTGAACCTTGAATCTTATCCCCAAGGGTGTATTTTTTAATGCTATAGGTATATATTTGTCAATTAGTTGAATGAAGCAGCATGGGTATGGATATGCAGCATGGACTAAATTTATCCAACTTTTATATGCCACTGTGCAGTTATGCCTAAGTGGGCATTCACCATTGTGACAATGTAAAAGATCATATATTGCGTACTTGATTAATCAGAAAAATGCCTTTGAAGCTTTTATAGATTTGAATTAATCATTATGCTTGAGCGCAGATTGAAATATTTGAAGGTTAAAACATTCCTTTTTACAGGTAAAAAACAAGTTTTTTTCCATGATTACCACTGTTTGTGTAGAAAGTATAACTACCAGACCACTTCTTTGTCCAGACTTCTCAGATTTTAAATAAAGTGGTAGCAAACGTGACTAAGTGATATATATTCTCTTCTAACACACTCGTTCTTTGTGTGTATGTTTTACATGGTTGAAGAGGCCAGTGTATGTAGAGCTTATGCACGATAGGGAACACAGCCAGGAGGGGCACATAGGGGTTGGGTGACTTAAATGGGGAAAAATCCAATTATTGTATCCGTCCAGAGGCAGGGTGAGCTTTTAGGGAGGGGAGCGATCTGTTATTACTCTTTCTCTTTTCTTTCACTCTTTTTTTCATCCTCTAATTCTAGGGTAAGGGGGTAACCTAAGAAAAGGGGGAGCCAAGTGGAGAGACATGAGGGTTACGGGCTGAGCTTGCTGTTAAAGTATGTCCTTGTAATTAGCTGAGTATTAGCAGTGGTGACAATGCAAGAGCGCTAGGCAGGGAAGCACCCTTTAACGCTCTACTCATTTCCTGAACTTAATCCCCACCGCTTACTGGTAATAGTGCGCAAGTGCACACGCATCTGGACACACACACAAACTCTCAGTCATGCACAAATTCACAAAATCAACTACTGGCTATAAAGGGAAAGAACTCCTTAAGCAAAGCTACACCCAACTGCTCACCTTCAATCACTATTGTGCTCAAAGTCATAATGACGCTGTACTGCAGGGACCTTCAGCACGCATTTGCATGTGTGTCTGTGTGTGTGCGTGCACGTACATAAACATTTCAGCCTGCATCTGTACATTAGCATCAACTTGTGTTTAGATGCAGTGTGGCGACTGTTTACTTCTCGAGTGTCAAGAAGCTTCTAACACCCAACGGTACTTCAGGCGAGTCCCTGTTTCTTATTTCCTCCAGTCAACGGATGGAGGAGACAAGGGTACGGAAGCAAAAATCAATTACTTTCAATTAAATCAACCAGCAACTCTTTCAATGTGCCCCCAAGCCACTCAAGTCATACTTACAATACCTCCAACCCCCACTCCTACACTACAAAGTGACACACGCACAACAAACACATGTGCATACACACTAAGCCACATCCACTTACTGTGCGACTGTCTTTTTGTGTTTAGCGGTTAAATTATAGACTTAGAAACAATTGCTGTGAAGATGGCTAAAAATGCTGGACTTTTTTCCCCCCAATGTGTCATTTTTAAACTGTACAGAACATACAAAAGTAGCATTTAATTGTGCTTTGTGCATTTCATTTGGCTTATTTGAGGCATATTAACCAAACAATTTCTTATCGTCTATCAAAAACAAAGCCACACAAACAAAATGCTTGAAGAGAACAGCAACTCTGAAAATTGTTGTGGATATATATATAGTGTGTCTATCTATCCTTCCTTCATAGATAGATAGTGAAACCAGCCTTTTTTGGAGCATGTTAAATGATGGTAGGTTGCTCATGAGAAGTGTATATATAACACCAAGCTGACTTTATCTTATTTTTCATTATTATTATTATTATTTTGAATCGATTACATTGGACATAACAGGCTATTAGAATATCACACCATCCTTTTTAGAAAATAAGAAACTAAGAAATGTGGATTTTTTTGGAAATCGTAAGATATTCATGGATTTTTTGCTTGGGGTCTGGATTGACTCATATTCAGATCATATGGTTTATTGAATAAAATCTGAAGTGCCCTTTATATCTTATCATCATAATGTACAATGATAAAATAAGCAGAGATTAGAAAAACTGCTGGCAAAGGAGCAATTAAGCAACAGCTTTGAGAAATAAGAGACAATGAAAATAAGGGCATGTACCAATTGTGTTATATTGTAAAGAAGCTCGTGTAGCAGTCTTGCTTCACATTGATTTTTGTTCCATTAGCTTAAATCAAAATCGTAAGAGACACCTGAGCTCAGTCCAGAGCACACCAGTAGAGAACCATTTCTATAGAGAGCATGTTATAAACAGCGCAGAGGGGAACCGCAAACCTTGTCATTGACACAACAGTCTGAGAGAGCATACTATGTGTGTGTCTGTGTGTGTATGTCAGCCAGCTCCCAGTCTAGCGCTATTGTCTAACAAGGTCTAATTAGCACTATGGCACAATGAATTAGCATAATTATGCAAACAGGGCTCCGCTAAAGGCCTGGCACAAGGGGAGGCTACGGGGGGCACCTATTACAACACACACGCACATGTGCAGCTTCAAACGTGTGCACACACACAAACACAGTCACTAAGAACACTTAGACACTGGTATAAAACATTAAACACACATACATAAAGGTGACAGTGCCTCTGAATACAGAAAACACACAGATACAAACATACCTGTCCACCACTTCAACAGAGAGTGACAATAACACAAGCCTGCACGTGCACTGTTCAATGGCCTATTTGATAGGCTATTTATGTATCTAGTACGTTCTGTATGCTGATACCCCTCTTATCTTTCCAAATACATCCTCCAGTCATAAACAGCCCCCATACCACCACAAACATCAGAAATCGGCTCTCCACAACCCTCCCTCAAACACTCAAACATTCAGGGTTTATAGTATTTACCAGCAGGGGTGATAGGTGAAGTCTGTGGGAGATAATAGGGATGACTGAGAGGCTGAAAGGCTAGTAGTCATTTAGACAATGACAGCTGTAGTGAAGAAGCTTCTATTAGGCTTCATTAGGACGCTAGGCTCTTGATTATATGCACACACAATCTCACTGTCACTGTTTCCAGTGCTTCAGAGGACATTGTATTGACTTACATTCATTTCCTGCTGACATATCTTAACCATAACCACAACCGCTATATGTATAACACTAAACCTTATCTTAACCAAACCCTGACCTTTATCATGTCTTCCACCTAAAATGTATTGATTTATATAATGGAGTCTTGCTTTTTGTCCCCAAACAATTTGTGTAACCCACAAAGTGGCAATACAAACAGATTTGCATCCTGACAGAACGTGTAATGCTATAAGTACTGGCACATACACACAAGAAAAATTAGTGTGTGTGTCCATACAAGCACTTTGGTTTGTCACAGTGACCTTTGCTTGAAACATTAACCCAACAAGTGACCCCACAGCCCAACAAGCCCTCTTACCAAAAGCCCCGCGACGTCAACAAGCTTTATCCAAACCCTCTTAAAGACACACACACATTCACACATCCTGTGCCCCGAGGGGCATGAATTGTGTGCTAAAATCCTGACCCCTTAGCCGGAAACAAGCACTGCTAAAACTCCTAACGACACCCATACAAAGCTTTCTAACAATTACAAGCTAAAGAACCGGGAAGGTCAGGAGTTCAGAGTTCAGATAGTTAAAAGTGATCAAGTCCAGACTGAAATAGTCCCAATCATACAATGAAAAGACATAACAAGCAGCAAATGTTACTGCAGATTCATGACCTCTGGATAACCACCAGATGGGGTGCTTTCTATGTATATATTTTACCAAGTGAACGTCACGTTCCAGTCACCTGTCAAGTGTGTGCCATCTTTAGGATATGTAGGAAGAGCCATTCACAAGTCCTGGTCTGACTGATGTCATTCCACAGAAAACAAACCTGAACCCACTCCGTTCCAAAAAAAAAAGAAAAAAGGTAGTAGTAGGTCAATGATTTCTGATTTTGTGGAAAAAGATATTAAAGCAGCTATTTAGGTTTGCCATTTTAATTCTCTTACTTTTATTTTATTGTGCTCACTTAGGTAGTTTCTTGAGTCCACTTGCCTTGTTGTAGTGTTAGAAAGGTAGTTATACCAGCATTTTCCACTAATATTAATGCATATATACATTATAGGAGACAGATTAGCCACCTGTCTAGATTGTACCCCACCTCTCACTCTATGACAACAGGGATAGGTTCCAGCACAACCCAAACACAAGCTTGAAGAAAGGAAACTGTATCATCCCATATATTAAAAATGGTACATTATTTAAAAGTTATCCATAATACAATTGTCATAACCTAAATTCTTCACTGAGAAGCCTTGCAAGGTCCACTGGTCTTAAAATGAAAGTACTGACTTTATCTTCGCCTTAAGAAACAATATATTGTTCAATATACTGTGGGATAAATACAATAGCTGGGACAGAGGGTCACGCTGAGAGGGGGGGTAGCAATTTTAAGCTGAGTCCACACATTTTGGAAGCAGTGTGCTAATCCGGCCAGGCTTTTTAGCCCGCTATTCAGGAGGACAAGGACCCCTAGGATTTGGGCTTGTCCACACCTCAGGGGTAGGGGATTATCAAGACAGCAGGAAAGGTGGAGAGGGAGTGATGGTGGGTGAAATGAATATGTGTTAATTAGCACAGTAGCAGTAGATTCTCTAAGTATTGTCCCTGCCTGTATATCTTTGTGACGAGCACACATAAGTAAGTATGTGTGTTTGTGTATTTTAGAGAGGTTTCTCTCTGACTCCCGCCCTCAAAAATATACCCCAGAGCTTTGACAGGGTCACCTCTGGGCCTTTCAGTGCCTCCTCTCAACCAGTCCTAATTGATCTCACGCATTACTAGCCCCAAACATGGGATGGAGAACAGGAGGGAGATGGCTGCCCTATTGTTTGACGAGTGAGGTCCCGTTGCTGGTGGCTCTCTACTCCTTTCTACACACACACACCCACACACACACACACCTCCGGCATGCCCACCCACCATCTCCCCCTTTTCCTCTTCTATGCTCTCATCTCCGGCTGTGCTAATCCACTGACCAAGTCAGGAACTCAGTTACCCATCTGGCAAAGCATGACTCCAGCTGGGAAGACAGAGAGGTGGAGGGGTAGAAGGAAGAAAGGGGAGCAATGGTGAGAGGGGAAAATTGAGAAAGAGGAATGTGGATGAGGGGGTATGCTCTAAGTAGTTGGAGATTTCTTATGTGAAGGAGAAAGCCTTTATACAAGTTACTACTTTATATATACTCTAAAGAAGGAAAAGAATGAAAAAAAGAGCGAATGAGGTATCTGCAAACCAGAAAGAGCGGTGAAGTGGAGTGGAACAATCCAAAAACATGATGACCTCTTCTTTTTCACTCTCCAAAGAAAAAAGTATTGATCCTCTTGTCTCCTTGTGGAGAAAAAGGATTACCCATTCTAGCAGGTTGGAATGAGAGTTGCTACTGAGCTCTGTCATTACTAATCTGATTCCAGTGTGCAGTGAAGTAGCCTCTAGCCATGGCATTCACCCCTGACTCCCGTGGAACCATCTGGCTGAGTAGCACTAACCCATGACCTTTCTCTAACCAGTCACATGCCTGGGAAGATGGAGCTTCACAAAAAGCTGTATAAAATGGCTCAAAGTGAACAAGAAGCACATATATTGAACATGATACTTACAAATCCCTTGTTCATATTGCAATAAGACATTTGTTCCTGTCATGTTGCTGCAATATTTTTAATATTGAGGTATAGTTAAAGAGATCTTTTTACTAATATAGACAAAACATTCATGTTATATTTTGGGCAAGTCACGGATTGTGCAAAATGCATTGATAATTGTAAGAAACAACTGCAGTTACAGTAACTGTGCATATAAAGAATTGCCTGAAATCACATTTTGGAGAAAAAAAATCCAAACTGTAGCTGAAATGCCGCTGTGGTTAAAAACACAGTGCTACAATACATCAACAAGAAACTGTACAGAACAGCCTGAATTAAAAAAAAATCAGAAGTAAACCCACTTCTGATAGTCTAACACTTTAAAACAGTTTCAAAGAATGAAGGTCAGAGCGAGTGAAGTGACCACTCCATATCATGGAGCATGTGCAAATCCCTCCTTGACTCATGGTCTTTCCTTTCTCCCAAACCACTCATCAGTGTCGACTGAAGCAATAAGACTGCAACCCACTTTACTTCTAAAGGACATCTGAAGGTAGTTGGGAGGAATGAGCACATGATAAATCACTGTAGAAGCAGCACACAAGAGACACACTCCAATTCAGAGAGAGGGAATCAAACCACCTGCATCAAACCATCAATCAAACACTAACAGAACACAGCATGAGGTTAACCCAAACTTGTAGCGTGGGTGTGCTTGTGTGTCAAGGATAAAAGCCAGGGAGCACTATGGGTAAAATGAACTCCGCTGTGAACACAATCATATGCATGCTCTGATAAACACTCAAACACATTACAAAGACAATGCCTAGTAAGATAAAGCATGTACTTACAGACATTACCGGTGTTGTCAAAACTGTTGAGCACTTCATTAACTCTAAGAGGTCCCATGTTATCCCTTAGAGATACAAAAATATAAATGATTATGCAGCACGCTTGGAACATAAACTATCCTTTTTTATATAGATGATAGATGAAGAAGACTAAAGTGCAAATTTACCATTCTGAGCTTTGTTCAATAGCAAAAGCATCAAAAAGTGAATACTAATTAGGTTTGTCATATATTTACATATCTCTGACACAGCTATTTTGCAGAAAAGCATTGGGCTGTATTTTTGCTACATCTGAAATTATTCCTTTTTTAAATCTGCTTTTAATTTAAAATTGAAACATGTTTTAGATATTTTCTTTCCACCCACATGACCAAAGCTTTGTGGTACTTCATATATACTTCTCTTTGTTTGTTTTTCTTTGTTTGTTCAACTCAACTTTACTAAAGTCTTTACTTTTGATGACACAAGATAAATAACATTGTAAAAAATATTCACAGTAGTTTTTAACTAGTATAATATTGCAGGATTACAAAATGGCCCTTTGTGTTTTGCAGTGTCACTGTGCTTTACAAATGCCAGAATGAAACAAGAGCCTTATGTGGATCCATTCATGTGTGTGTACCTAAGTAAGGCACTGTACTCAGGAAAGTAGACACTTCTGTACTCCACCCACTGGTCATCTGAGGTATCACTGTGGTCTCGTGCCACAAGCCTTTTTCTGCTGAAAAGGTCAAATGTGGCAAACCTGCGAACAGACACTTGTTTGACCTCCGGACTCTCCACCTGCTTCTGACGCAACACCTGTGACAAGAAAATAAGAAAGTGGAAATAAATACAGCCTTCCTCCAGTCCAAAAGACAAGAGGTCTTTTGGGATTAGTATAACATTTAAATATGGTGACAAATGATCTGTTGTTTACAGTAAATCCTTGACAGTATTTATTATGTTTAATACATTTTTTCAGAAAGAAAACACAAAGGATTGAGTTTGGTTTTTGAGTACAGTAGTGAAGTGTTAGCAACTTTGCCTAACAGCAAGAAGATCCTGGGACATTTTTGTGTGGAATTTGCATGTTCACCCTTGTCACTCCATGGGCTCTCTCCACACAATGTGACAAATGTGTTATTGTACACAGTAAATCCATGAAAGTATTCATTATGTTGCATAAATGTTTTAGAAAGAAAAGACAAAAAATCAGGTTAAGTATTATGCTTACTACTATACTACTACATACAACATACTGTATATGGAAAACACAGTACTATGCAATATGCAGTCCATACAATTTCAGTTTATTACTGTTCAGGAAAAAGTGCCAAAAAGTAGTCTGGGGCTTTTTGCACCTCCTGGAGGGAGATATTTTTGTCAGCCAAATGTAAGGGCTGCATAATGTCCATGTAAGGGAACAGTTACTGCTCTAGTGCGTGCAAGGTTTTCAGAAGTTTTGGGGAGGGGAAAAGATGGCTTTCAAGTGTTAACAAAGCTACTGTTACCAGCAAAGCTGTGAAGCCGATGTGTTATACAATAATTCAGGCAATACTGTATGTTAAAGCAGATCAGCAGAAAAAAGACTGCTGTACTGTAATTAGTATATCATTATACTTATTATTATACTTATTATTAAGTGCTGGATTATCAGATTGTACAGAAACTGCCCCCTCCTTTTGGGGCAAGAAAGTAAATACAGTGCAGTTCATGATCCTTTTAAAAGTTAAGTAAACAATAGAGTTTTTGGGAAGCGTGACAGGGAACTCTGGGTTCCCATCATCTTTGTTCTTCCTTCAGGGACAGCAGTGCAATCATGAGAGTTCTGTGCTTGCATACCTGTCTCAGCAGAGTCCACCTGGCTCGTGCGACAGCAGTATTTCTACAGGTCCCTGACCGGGAGGCGCGGGAATCAGCTGCGCGAGTGTCTTCGTGAATATTTTTCCCCAAAGGTGACGCCGGCTCGGTCCTTTCTGCAGCACCAGAAGAGTTCCTGTCCATTTTATCTTCGTACTTCTGGTAGGAGATAAACCCGTAAGCATTTGTTTAAATCCTGTTTATGCAGCTGTCACAGTTACAGCGGTGCGGTAATACAAAAAAATAAGGCTTTTTTTCTATAGCGACGCAGAAATGATCACATACACCGCTTCACTGTCATCACCTGTTACACCCACAAAGGATGCATGCTACTTCCGTACACTTTTGCAAGTCCAGGCATGTTAAACGATCGCGCTCGATTTCACAATTATAACTGAGGGCTGCTCACAAACGGATTTGATTAGTTTTGCCTGGCATTGCTCGCTACGTCATCAAGCGGGTATTCGTTTAGGAAATCGTACATGTGCCTGAAAATGTTCTCGCTGGCTGTTGTGCGTAGCTGAAGAATTAACGTAGAAGAAAGCAGCGAGGATTATAGGGCAATTAAAATGCCCTAACTGTCGCAAATGTGACCAACTGTACCTGATAGTAACCGGTAGCTAAACGTCGCTGTCACCGGCTCATTTTATCTCATTAACGGTTAAACATTTGTCATGGCGTGTATATCGACTTTGTTTTTCTTATCTGCTCGTGTTCCGATGCAATTTCGGGTAAAATTCTGGGAGCTAACCGCTTGTAAACGGGAAACATGGCTCTCCTGGTCCCTTCAGCGTTGTTGCTCGTCGGTAAGGAGTTCATTCAACGTTAAAGATGCTGTTTTTACTTACCTTTGGCTTGGTGCAGGATTACACGCTGGTCTCCCGTCTCGCTGATAACGCTAACTCATTCATTATTGAAAACCGTGTCTTTCTGCCGGGTTGACAAAACTAGTCTTGTAAGGAGACACAGATAAGGGCATAGTGCTGAAATTGACACTCTGAATCTGGCTCGCTGTGCTGGCAAACGCCTCCTATGTGTTTTGTTATGCATGTGTTTATGTGAGTACTATATAAATATGCCCAAAGCTCTTCTATCCAAATGGTTAGAATTTTAAAATAACTTTAGATTCAAATTGGATCATTTATGAACGCAGTCATTTATTTATAAAAGCCTTTCCTACATTGCCATCACTATCATTGTTTTAAATAGGAATTAGCCTATTGGTTTGACAAGACAAATATAAAGTCGTATGGGACTATTTTGTCTACTGTCAGCTGCTCCCTTTAGGTGTCACCACAGTGGCCTCCATCTCACCCTATCCCTGTCACACCAGCCCTCTGCATGTCCTTCTTCTCTACATCCAGGAATCGTCTCTTTTCCCCTTGCCTGTCAGCTCCATATTCATCATCCTTTTTGCCACTATATTTACTGTATCTCCTCTGCACATGTCCAAACCATCCCAGCCTTGCCTCTCTGACTTTGTCTCCAAACTGCTCAATCTGAGCTGTTCCTCAAATGTACTCATTACTAATCTTGTTAATCCTGGTCATTCCCAGTGGAAATCTTATCATCTTCAGCTCTGCCTCCTTTCCTTTTGCTAGCACCACCCTCTCCAAACCATGCATCATAGTAGATCTTGCTACCATCTACTAAACCTTCTCTTTCACTCTTGCTGCTATCCTTCAGTCACAAATCACCCTTGATATATCGTGCCCAGCCACTCCACCACACCTTCACTTTTTCCTTCACCTATCTTTGTGTGTGGACTGTTTTTCGTTTTGGATGGTTTACCCCAGGTGTTTAAACTCTACCTTCACTCATCTTCTCTTCAGTGTTACACCTGTCTCTTTCTCACTCAGATACATGTATTCTGTCTTGTTTCTGCTGACCTCTTCTCCCCAAAGCATACCCCCACCTCTCCAGGCTCTCATCTACCTGCTTCAATACAGCCAATCACACTGGGGAATTTATAAACTCAAGAATGTGATCATAATAGATCTTAATTTTGAGTGTTTCTGCACAAAGTGTTTTAATTACACCTCTAAAATGAATTTGTTTGTGAATTTGGATTATATTTTCTTTCAAACAGAAGCATTAAGTAATCAAGGATGAAAAAACACTGGGGTGACTTCATTATAATTTGTGGTTTATCAAAGTATATGTAGCCAGTCATGTTCAAATAAAAGCAGTATATTTTAACAGTGATTCACTCAAATTTAGCTTAAGATTTATAATATTTTTTTTCTAATACTATTCAAATTAGGATAATTAGTTTTGTAACAAATAGCAGACCAAAATTACTGAAAGAAATTTAAATATCTGTTTAAAAGTCAGGGTTTTTTTGCATACAATTGAAAACTGTAACTAATGACATCATAGCATCTATTTTTTAATAAATTCCATCATTGATAAAAAAAAAAAAAAAAAATCAGTATAGATTTAATAAACACAATTAGAGCAATAAACATATCTTCTGGTGTTTTGCTCACTTCAGAGTTAAACAGTCACGTTTCCCGAAACTTAAGTTTTATCATTGAACACTTTTCATGTCACCTCCTTGTCAATCCTTAGAATTACACAAAAACAGACATTGTTAGGCAGCCAGGTTATCTAACAATGACTTGCTGAACATAGCGATTGTATCTTTAACTATTGCTCACACTATAAGTACAGTAGTGCTTTGCTTACTCAAAAAGACTGTGACACTTCAATAAATAGGTGGAGGAATATTGCAGTAATTTTTGAAGCTGTTTTATTTTAGGATACTTCGTTATCATCGTCTGACCATCTAAGCTCCGGACTCGAGAGGTACAGGGACTTACAGAAGTATTTCAGGAGGAGATTAAAGGATGCATACCACAGGTTCTCCAATATACCTGATTACTCAGTGGTGAGGATGCCCTTTTGTTTTGGATTTGTCTATTTTATAATGATTTTGAATATTATCTTAGTGGGACTGATGGACAACAATAAATATGACTTGTTTGGCAATTGAGTTTCTATATCATGAAAAGGATTATTTGGTAGCCTCAAATTATGTTAATCATATCTGTTGTTGTTATTTATCTTGTCAAAGGTCTCTGGACATCACCATTTATATTTCACTGAAGAAGATGGGATATACAGAATGGACAAGAAACAGAGTAAGCAGCAAACATGATGAGGGTCTTTAAACCGCTCATGTTAGCAGCTCTGAAAGCCTAAATTTTAGCAGCAGAAGACTATTTTCTCAACAGGGATTTTTTTTTCTACTATATCCCTGTTACTGCATGTGCAACTTTTTATGCAGTCCATCATTAGAAATCTTTCCAACTTATTTCTTCTGTGTTTAGGTCACCTGGAGCCAGAGCAGGTGTTGAATCTAAGACAAATCTCTGGAGAGTTGGAGAAGACGGGACTTGAAAATAATAAGAGAAAGCAAAGATTTCAGTGGACGGTCCAGAGAATCCGTCTATCCCCACAGGAAAGGCATCTTGCAGCGTCGCTAAAATGTACTCACACGGAAGAGCTGAGGTAAATCAAACAAGGCATTTTAAACTACTGTACTTACTGAATTAGAAAGAGGATGTTAATTTTGTGATGAATCAGGTGTGTGGTCGTGAGGCTTGAAAGGAGAAGATTCCTACCTCTGCATCCCCAACATGTGACACTAACCCTGGAGAAAGTCTTTAGCTTTGGTAATTTTTTGCACAATAAAAATTCATTTCAGTTGTGTTACAGGTAAGAGCACTGATGTAAAACTTAAAATACTGCATATTATTGTGTGCATGTGTGAAGAGTGGGCCACAGATGAGATACTATTTTACTCGACTCTGGAAGGTCTACGTTCCAGCGCAGTGTTTCGTCTGGATCTCACCTCCAGTGGAAGCAGGATAACCTCTGTATTTGAGGAAATGCAGCCTGAGTAAGTGTAAGCGATGCAGCATGTAAGCTGCGTCTACTCCCACACCATCTCTAATTGACCTGCTGACATCTCCCCAGTGTGTTTGTGGAGGTTGCCCTGACCAGAGACCGACAGATCCTGACCATCAACTGTAACAGCAGGACAAGTTCAGAGGTGCTGCTAAGTGATATAGCAACATCAAATTTAGATCCATTTGTGGTTCAGCCACGCCAGCTCAATCTCCTGTACCACGTGGAGCACTGGAGAGGTCGGCTTATTATACTGGCAAATACAGGGCTTGGACAAGAATATCAGGTATAGTGTGTCCCGTGTGTGTGTGTGTGTATATATATATTAGTATTTTTAGATTTTACATGAGTGATTGCCCATCATTACCAAGGAAACCTGGATAAGTGTTTGGTCCTATAGTGACAATATAAGGAATAATGCAGACAAAAATACACATATATAAATACATAATGACTAGCAGAACTTACCAGGTATAATTCAGACTCAGGCATGAATGCAGTGTACTCTGTAACTACAGGAGTATACCTGCTTTTACCTACTGTTCACTTTCTCTTCAAATGCACATGGAAAACAAAATGTCAGAAGTTAAAATGGTTTAAAAAGGTTTCTGTCTTTTGACATGCTATAATTTTCCTTATGTTCTGTTTCAATTGGTCTCTATTCACAACTTGCTCTATTAACTTACCAGTAGTATTTTACAGAGTGCTACATTTAATATCCAGTTAAAACATTGATTTTCAGTGAAGGAGATTCATCTTTCCATTTAATTTCCAGGTGGTTCAGGCTCCTGTCTCAGAGCCATCAATGGATTCCTGGGTCTCTTTGTTTGCGCCTGAACCTGGCACTACAATTAAAGACATGGACGTGGTTGGAGACCATTGTGTGTTGGTTGCAAGAACGCCAGTTAGTGAACTAGCTCTCATTGTGGTCCCTCTGATCCACCCCAAGAATGCATACATAGTACAGGTAATTATTACACAATTTCTTACATACTTATGTGCTTGTTAGCGTTTGAGACTTTAACCACCTTTTGGTTGTTCTTAGTCTTTACTTTTTGTAATTTTATGGGTTTGTGGTTTAGTGTTATTAATATATTCTCAAATCTTTTTATTTCTACACTCATGCTAAAGCTTCCATCCTGGGCTTGTGCCATTAAAACCAAGAAACCAGGCTTGGCTGACCAACAAAATATGCTAGAATTCCTGATATCCTCTCCAGTCCATCCGCCGGTTCCATACTGTCTACACCCTGAGAATGGGCTCCTTTTATCAGGCACTGGAGATGGATCCTCCCCAGAGAACCAAGCTGATTATATCACTACGCGCTTGGAGGCCTGCAGCCAAGTGAGGAAACTTGAAATATAATTTGCGCAAATAATAAGACAATCTCAGCAGGGCTCTAAGCATTTAGCATTTATCACCATACAGAGAAGGGCATTTTGTGCTTCTTCATACATCATCACCTAACACAGAGGCGTATAATTGTAACAAATTTTATAGACTTATTTTTAGATAATTTACCATTAATTCCTTTAGTCTGAAAGTGCATCTCTGTGTGTTTTTGTAGGACGGTACCTTTGTGCCTGTGACATTGTTTCATACAGTACCTGTGGAGCATTTGAGACAGGCACCGCTGCTGGTCCATGTCTATGGTGCTTATGGCAGAGATCTTAACATGGAGTTCTACCCAGAGAAAAAAGTGATGCTGGAGCAGGGCTGGGCTCTGGCCTACTGCCATGTCAGGTATAATGTCACTCCTCTAGGAAGCTAACCAAACCCTGTTGGCTCAAAAAGTTATGATGAGAGACATGCTTTATATGACCAAAATGACAGGGAAATGACAGACAAGTCATTGTCGTCATAGGGGGCAAGTGAAATATGTAATTCAAACTTTGTGCTCCCCATGAGTTGAAGTAACTTGTTCTTTGCTTTTACACTCTGTAGAGGTGGAGGGGAGCGTGGCCTTTTTTGGCACAGACAAGCCTGCGTGGGAGGGAAGCGGAGAGGAGTTGAGGACCTCCAAGCCTGTCTCCATCACCTTTTCTCCTTAGGAGTCTCCTCTCCTTCTCTCACCGCTCTTACAGCCTGCAGTGCTGGGGCTGTGCCAGTGGGAGCTCTGTGCAACAGACACCCACTATTGATGCGGGCTGTCACCCTGCAGGTAAGAAATTAAATCGTTGGAGGTTTTGTGCTTAAACCCTGAACCATACAACATTGTTGTTAAATTGACCAAAATGATGAATATTCTTGACTAAGTCTCTCTATAGTTACTTGTAGTAAAAATGTGAGCTAAACACTTCCAAAACCACACCTTTTCCTGTTTTCAGGCTCCATTTCTGGATGTGTTAGGGACTATGGAGGATCACAGCCTGCCTCTAACTTTAGAGGATAGAGATGAATGGGGGGACCCAGTGGGAAACCCAGAACACAGACATATCATCACCTCCTACTGTCCCCTTCACAACATCACTCCTCAGGTATGGAGAGGAAAACAGAATATAAAAATAAAATGCAGCTATATTTTTCTTAACTGGCTTAACAGAAAATAGTCTTTTTGTTTGTGTTACCACTTCATGTAATGTTTTGCTTTATACATTTGTTTGCATTAGCACATACGTGTTTCAATCACCTCAATCATAGTTGAATGCTGATCAAATGCATTGACGGATGCTTTGAGCAGGTAAGAAACTGCAGGTGAGTCCCAACCTTTCTGGGACTCAGTCTTACCTGTAGGTGGACCAGGTTGGTGTATTTGATTTCAAATTTCCAATGCAATAAAAATTGTCCTGTACCTAATGCGAGGTAACTGACATCTATTTCATGTTTGGTTTAATTCCATGAAACACTGTAGGGACGCATTTAGGGCCATTGATAATTAATACATTTGGTAAACATAATGTAAACTACAGTATGTAATTTAAAATGCGTGTGTGTGTGTGTGTGTGTGTGTGTCTGTGTTTGTGTGATACAGCATTACCCATCGATGCTGCTGACAGCCTACAGTGGTGACAACATGGTTCCTCTGGCAGGCGTCTTTAAATACACTGAACAACTAAAGAAAGCCGTTCATACACACTCCAGCATGAAGCCAAAGTCAGGTAATCAAGTCATTTCTCCAAGTATGAAGCCATGCATATTATTGTGTGTTTGAGTACCTCATTCTATGGGGGTGTGCATTTGTCTTTGTGTGCATCTCAGCATACATTGTCCTCGTCTTTTTAGGAGTAATTTCTGCATGATCAGAGGTTTTAATAGCATAGGGTCATCCCCCAATAGTAGTTTCAGTGTGCATGTTGGGAGAGGTAGCAGTAGCAGATGCATGGCTATCTGTCAGGGGGAGTGCTAACAGCATTTAAGTTGATGACCAAAATGTTGCATAGGTCACCTTGTAGTAAAGCTTGCCTGTGTGTGTGTGTGTGTGTGTGTCTGTGTCTGTGTCTGTGAGTGTGCGTATGTGTGTGTCTGTGAGTGTGCGTATGTGTGTGTCAGCTAATTGCTCTAATTTCCCCCTGACAGGCTCTTTCTCCCTCTCACTTATAATCTCCCTTCACCACGTTGGTGGTACTCCTTATTTACACCCCTCTCTCTCGCACTGCCTCCTCTGCTCCTGTTTCAAATGCACACATTATCTCTCTCCGTTACCCTCGCTCACTTTTCTGTTGTTCACACATACACCAGGCAGCTTAAGTGTCTGTGTATATGTCTCCCTAATCTGTCTCTCTCTGTTCTCCGGAGTCTTTGATAAAGTGCTGATGGCATAGACACATCCAGGCGGGTGGGCAGGCCCATTAGCATGGTAAAGAGATAGTGTATCAGAGCAAGAGATTAGACGCCACAGACTGGGAGCTGTCAAGGTCAAGACCGCACTTGTGAAACAGTCCATACCACAGAGACAGGGAGGGGAGGCAGGGGGATATCAGATGGGAGGATAAATGAGTGAAAGCAAAGACAGAAGACTGAAAAAGATGATTTGGGGGGGAAATGGGCAGAGAAGGGGAGCAGAGAAAAGAACATTTTAAAGAAAATGTTAATTTTAAGTATTGTCTTCTGCCCGTACTTGGCTCTTGAATCTCTTTGTGTACGTTTAATTTTAGAGTGTAAACCAGCACCAAACATAGCTCTGAATATCCAACCTGGAGCAAATCACCTTGGAACAGAAGACTTTGAGCTAATGCTGGAGGAGGTAAATTAATTTTCCTGAAGCTGAAACCTTCTTGAAAAGATCGATGTTTTTATTTTGCAGTCTTTTTAAGGACAAATTATCTGAAAATTGGACACAAATATTTTCTGGTATGAGACATTTTTACTTTCTGAAAATTATGAGTTCTTAATGTCCCATCAGAATGCACACCAACACTGAGACATGAAATATTAGTAAGCACAGAGCAAGTGCTTGATTGCAATATACTATCTGTCTCACAGCTTTAAAATTGAGGTACAAAGTCAGTTAAATTAAGGAGTCCTTTTACCTGTAGATGTGATTTTGTTTATTACAAATGCACCATGACGTCATGTACGTGTGTGATAAACAGCCAAATCTGAGAAAGCCTTCTTAATATATAATCTATAATTTGCCTTATGAATGTAAAAGTTTGAGTTTTAGCACTTGGATGGGTGATGACAGATACATACTGTTTGTTGTTTTTTATTCCATAACAAAGGAAGCCCTCAAGCTTGCATTTCTGTACATGGAGCTTGGCCTGGACCCTCCTCGGCCTCCACGCAAGCGGAGAAGATAGCGAGGCTATGAAGAAGCAGTCGGGCATGAAAAACAGAGCATCTTCCATCACGGCAACTAGACAGACTGGTGCCCAAATCTAATAATAATAACAGCAATTACACTTTCAAAGATAAGAAATCACTACCTTCTAGAGGAAACACCAGAGAAAAATCTTAATGCTTTGATGGTTTCTGTAATACAGCAGTTATTGGATACTCATCTCCATTTTTACTAGCATTTATAAAGTATGTCTATGGTCTCCAAATAGCAAGCCTTCTCAGAGATGTAGCACTCTTCAGGATGGTTGGGATTAAACCGAGTGTTGGTGGAGTACTGAATCACCAAACCCTCTCCTACTTCTGTCTGGATGCGAGACTTCGGAAACACTTTGCCATCATTGGCTATGGTGGTGCTCATCAGCACCTTCAACTCGTCTGGCAGCTCACGAACAGAGGAGAGATCTGTGACAGCTGATTCTTTACCAAAGTTAACCACCATGAGGAAAGCTCGCTTAAGTCCATCAAGCTCTCTGATGTAAGAGAAGACATTGGCATCAGCGTGGACGTAGCAGAACCATCCACGGTTAAGGGGGAGCTCTGATTGACGCAGGGTGTTCAGGAAGCGGTACTGAGCCAGAACAGAACCATCATCTTTCATCTGGGCCTGGGAATAAAGGAATGGGAGGAGGACAGATGAACCATAGAAAGATACACATAAGAAAACGATCTTTCTTCAAAGTTGAACATTAGAAAAACAGATCTATACCTCCACGTTGACCGTTTCATAATCGGGGTGTAGTGGCAACCAGGTGAGATTTGTTTTCTCATTAAAACCTGCGTTCGTGTCAGCATTCCACTGCAATGGAGAACGCTGAGGGTCTCGACTGGCACTCTGCAGTGAAAGCAGAGGAATCATTTTGGTATATTTGCTCATGTATACAGTCGCCAGTGTATTAGATACAACAAGACTGCAAAAATGTCCTTTAAAGTAAAGACATTTATGTTGTTATATTTATGTTTGTTTATTGTTATTAATAAAATGACATTAAACTGGTTATTTTTAAGGACCTCTCACAGAGATGTGTGACAGTGAGGGTTTAAAGGTTTCTTCAGTGTGTGCACAGTACTGACTGTATTGTATTTGCCGGCTGGGTCTTGTATCTGACTTGCTGTCACGTTAATGTTCTCCATGCCGATCTCCTCGCCGTAGTAGGTGGTGGCTGTGCCTGGAAGGGTCAGCAGCAGCATGTTGATGGCACGAACATAGAGTCGACCAGCACTGGAAGAAATCCGAGTCCTGTCATGGTTTCCAACCTGATAACAGTGTAGGTAAGAGAAAAACAAGACAAAGGGTTGATTAAGAAATTAGGAAGTAAGGAGGTGGGCTGAAACATATTTGTTTTCTTAATATGTGTTAGGTGCTAAAGTCTGAAGATGCACATAAAGTAAGAAGGCTATACTTTTGAGCCTAATCAATAATAATTACAGAAAATAAACATGCTTAATTTACTTTTACTCAGCTTCTAATTATTTAGCTTTACAGGAGTGTTTTTGACAAATTTAATTTCATTGCCTAGTGTTTGTCAAACTGTCACTGCAAAGGGGTTGATGATTAACAAATACATAAACCGACCTGTGGTTTGAAAGATATGACAACACAAGTGTGAGAAGCATGATCTCAGGCAGACAGTCTACTAAGGATGACTCGACAGTTCATTCTTATGAATGCTGCCGACACATGATTTCGGCATGTTATGTGCCACAGTATGCAGGACATGACGCTACTGATCCTGTGGTTTTTACAATTGTAAAAAGCGAGGAAATAAATATGAGTTTAAGAACTCACCACCCAGTTGGGCCATTTTCCTTTGGGCATGTTGCCCATCCAGAGGTGGACCAGATGCTTAGCCCATACTCCACTGGTGTTGTGGGGTAGATCCAGCAGGTAAAAGTTAAAGGGGAAGTCACCTTCCTTTTCCAGCCTGCTGCCATAGTACATCATGGTCTTGTACACCTCTTCATAATCGTATGACTCTGTTACCATGAATCTGCAGCACAGGAGGAATTTATTTAGCATGTGATATGACACAGAAACCACGATGACTTATGTCAAGATATCGTCCATTAGCTGATTTTGTTTATCTTACTCTAAAATACCAGTGTGTCCTTATTTGAAATCATTTTAAAAATCTGGGCTTAATTCCTTATTCTAGATTTCATTAAATCATTTCAAACCAAACGATTTAATGAAATCGTTTGGTTTGAACATTAGTGCATTGCATAAGCAAAAGGTCTTTAAAATTAAGGATGATTGTGACATAATAATTACAGGTAGTTTTCTGCCATAGTAATATTGAATGCACTTAATCACTTTCCTACCTGTATCTGCCAGGCTCTTGACTGTAGATGTCCATCTGTGCTCTAAACTCCCTCAGTATGTCATGCAAGCCCACCTGACTGGTGGTGTAGTCACTGTGAAGATCCCACTCTGTAGTTACCAACTCCTGGATAGAAATATGTATAAGGTTATGTAGTGATTATGCAATTTTAGTATAGCTTAGCTACTTTCAGGCTGTGTGCTGGAGTTAGACTTTGTATTTTCTTTGAGCAAAGTTTGCTGAGTGAGAAACTGTGGATTAAGAAAGTTTCTGCTAATTCTTCAGATTTGTTATTTTTGTAACTGTCCAAATAAAATGGGCGAGAAAGGCAAAGGAAGAAAAAACATCTTGTTAAGTTCTAATTATGGAGGCGCTGAGGAAATCTGACTCACTGGACAACTATTGGTGTTACCAGAGTGTAAAGCATTGGGTTTACAGATTTAAGGGAATGAGCCATAGACCTGCACAGAGACAGTGATGTCACAGTTCTAAAATTACACCTAATGTGCATGTCTTTTTGTGAAAGATAATCTCAAGCCATTAAGCTGGCCTAATAACAGGCAAGTGAACCATTCAGCCAACAGCAACCACAGCATAAACCACTAAAGCAATAATGTAGAGACAGATGGTTTCTGATTCATATTTAGCTGAATCACGACTAAGGATGTGATAAAATTCTTAACACAACTTTTACATATCTTTCTCAATTGCAGAATTGTAGTTCCAGTGGTTTGTAAAAATGAATTACTGTTTCTAAGATGGCAAAGAGTTAGTGTTGTTTTGTTTAAAGATTACCTCGTGGTTAAACATGATCAGACTGTAAAAATGTAACCTAACTGCAAATCTGTGGGTATAAATTCTCAGTTATCAGTGAGTAAAAGAGTCCCAGTGTTATGGTTTTACCCTGCAGTCGTAAGTAAACTCCAATGACTTGCTAATCCACCAAAATATGCTCCTTTGCTTCTAATCTTTCCCCTGTGAGAAATATCTTCAGCCTCTTTGACCTTAATTCAGCATGTATCACGAACCCTTTGAGTTTCACAAACAGTGTGTTCTTCACATGATTATGAAGCTGACATTTCAGCTAGAGATAAATAATCAGTGATACATCATACACAGTGTGAACAGTCCCACTCAGCTTTTGATTAATTTTTTCTACTAGCAACAAGGGAAAGTGCTTCTTCAGTAAAGCTGCTTTCATGGATCAGATCGTTAAATTTTGGACTCTGACATTTCAGATATTACATAAGTCAATAAAATCTAATTATGCCTGCATAGCTCTAAGTTACAGCTTGGATTCTTAGAACTGTTAAGTTCATCCACCACCTTTATCTGAGCAACGATGCACAGTTCTTGTCATTCAACCCCAAATTTGTTGAGCATTTTCCTTTTTCAACTTACTGCAGAACAAAGAACCTTATAGATGAAGTAGATATTTATAATGGATTGCATTTATATAGCGCTTTTCTAGGCACCCAAAGCGCTTTACAATTCCACTATTCATTCACTTTCACATTCACAAACCACAGTTGTAGCCACAGCTGCCCTGGGACAGACTGACAGAAGCGAGGCTGCCATATCGCGCCAACACCAGTAGGCGGTAGGTGAAGTTTCTTGCCCAAGGACACAACGACCAGGACAGAGAGAGCTTGGGGGATCGAAAGGGCAACCTTCCGGTTACAGATGAGCTTCACAACCCTCTGAACCACATTTAAAGTTTTTCACTATAGAATGCTTTTTGCCTGTCGAAGTTTTTATTGGCATAACAGATATCATCTATCAGTTTCACATCAAAAGCTATTTATCTTAGGTTATAAAGTTATATCACATGTTGATGAAGTGCCAGTGAGTAAACACGTGTGATTGCTTTAGCCAAAACGTGGCTCTGGTTTTCTTTTTCCAACGTGGTGGCTGTTGGGCAAAATGAGCCCCGACTTAGGGGTAAATTAACCTGGTGGTTAATCTTTTACCAAAACAAATGCATAATCTTAAAATTGATTTTGCATCATAACAACTCCCAATTTAAAAATGCTTGAAAACCTAGCGCTTTTATGTCAGAGGAAAATGGCCCGACTGCTTTGAGCGGATATGAATGCAACAGTGACTCAAAAAACATCATCACAAATAAGGTGTGCATAAGAGCATCTCTGAATACCGAAAAACTTGAACCCTGAAGCAGATGAGCTATAGCAGCAGAAGATCACGCTGGTTGTCACTCCTGTAAACTGAGGTTACAATTCACATGAAAGCATGGATCTATCATGACTTTTATCAAAGGTTCAGGCTAGTGGTGGTGGTGTAGTGTTGTTGGAGATATGTTTTTGTTATTTCTGTCTATCTCAGTATGACCTCAGTGTGCCCATCTATTGATTTTAGCTGAACTCAACAAAACCAATGAGGTTAGATGTGTAGTTTAACACTCACGGGTGGTTTGTTTGGATCAACCTGTGGTTCATCCCTCATGTGTGGAGCCTCCAGCATGTGCTTCACTGCATCCATCCTGAAGCCATCCACTCCCTTCTCCAGCCAGAAATGAATTATATCCTAAAATTGAGGGGGGAAATGTATATAGAGCAATTAAACTGGCATCTACATTATGTGTGAAAAGGCTGCAGAAAGATAAAATCATTCAACTATAACAAAGACAGTTGAGTAGAAATGTTTATGTACAGCCCATTATTGCTTCTGTTGTACTTTGCGCTGTGTGCAGCCACAATTAAAAACATAGGTTAACTGGTACAAGTTAGTGTATAATCAGTGTGTCACACATTACTGTTAAATGTGGACAAAGGACACAAAAATGATAATACAGTGAAAGAACAGATGAAGAAAACACATGATTTTAGCACATGCATCACTGAATGTACTTTAAGAAATGAGTCAGTAGCTGAGCTTTTGTGTGTCTGTGTGTGTGTCACTGCATGTTCCAGTAATCTTACAATCATCTCTGTGATGACATCTGGGTTTCTGAAGTTCAGGTCTGGTTGCTCCTTGAGAAACTGGTGGAGGTAGCATTGCCCTCTAACTTCATCGTATGTCCATGATGAGTTCCCAAAGATACTCACCTGAGTGCAAGATGGGAAACAAATCTGATCTAAATTCCAGTACATTGCACCTTTTTAGTACTATGAACTTGGTGAAGGTTCAGTGAAAATGTGCAGAAGACAAAATCATAGACCAGGTAGAAAATAACAGTACAAGCACCAACCCAGTTATTAGGCTTCGGTCCGTCTGGTTTGCAGTCAGTCCAGACGTAATAATCCTCATAGTGAGGATCTCTAGTCCGGCTCAAGTTGAACCAGCGGTGTAGATCACTGGTATGATTTGGAATGAAATCCATGATCAGCTTCAAACCTGGTGGAAATGGAGATGGGTATTTGTGTGTCAGACATGCAGCCTGCTATAAAAAACAATCTTACCCCCCAAAACCACCTTCTAGCTCCACATTTTCACATAAACAAGGGTATTCAAAGTGCACACCTTTGCTGTGCATTGCTGCCAGGAGGTCCTCAAAGTCCTTCATGGTTCCAAAGAGTGGATCAATATCACGGAAGTCCTCCACATCATACCCAAAGTCTTTCATGGGAGAACGGTAGAAAGGGCTGATCCAAATTGACTTGATGTTAAGGTATTCAAAGTGGTCCAGCTTCTCCCTGATGCCTGTCAGACAGGAGATACAGGATCTACTGTAACCACTCGGTGCTGAAATTCAGATTCCTAATAAACTGAAGGACTATGGATAGGAAAAGATAATTCTGCATTGCATTAGTAAATTTTTATAGGAAATAATGCAATATAGTGAGAGCAGCTGTCATTTCCCTCTAAAAAGCATCTGCATATTTAATATTATAAATGAGCCATTGAAAACAACGAGATGCAGTTTTACCATTCCCTTTGTATACTTTGCGAATGGTTAAATAAAGTTAATAATTTACCCTTGTATAAGTGATCAAATATAAGAAATTGATAAGAGCAGCTGTTAGGTTGACAGAGTAAAAAAAATCTACCAGGACTTTGCCAAATTTTTGTAAATCCACAATCTCAGAAAGGGTGCTACATTGTTTTTTGTTTTGTTTTTTAAAAATGAAGCCTGGAGAGTTCATAGGAGGCTTTATCTGGCAAAAAAAAATTCACAGCGATTTTGCAGGATTTCAATAGTAGGCTACTCAAATCTATAAGAGTATATGGGGAAGTATTTATAATATGGCCTAAAGGTGTTAAAAGTACAGTAGTTTGAAATGCACATTAAAATATGGAAACGCTCTAAGTGACTCAAAAGTGTAACAGCATGTGCCTTCCACTGTTGGAAGCGGAGCGTCATTGGTGTCGTCCATAAAAACACCTGTTTTAATGAAAATCTTCGAATAGTCAGGGTTAGGAGCTTGCAGCAGTGCTTTGGGTGTCTTACCTTTGAGGTCTCCCACCCCATCCCCGTCGGAGTCTTTGAAGGACCGGGGGTAAATCTGGTACACCGGGGAGGCCTGCCACCAGCTCAGGCACTTCGGAGAAAGCGCGATCACCGCGATGGTGACCGCGACCAGAGCCAGGGTGCAGCACACCGTTAGCCAGAACAGGATCTCTCGGGGCACTCGGTACCGGGCTTTAGAGGAGTACAGCACCAGCACCTCCTTAGGCATCCCGGCGTACGGTTTGATCTGCGTGTACTCATCTCGCGCGTCTGAGAGCCGCTTCACGCCGATGGAGTCCCGCTTCTCCTCGCTGTCGGAGACGCTGATGTTGTCCCTCGCTGCTGGCCCGTCTCCGTCTGCATCCTTATAACCCGGGTTTCTGGTGCACTCCCCGAGCTCCACGCTGTCGGAGTCGTTTCTATAACTCATGTTGTTTGTTAAAACGAACCGTGTCGGGTTGTGTAGCTCGCCTCAAGAACAATGAGTGACTCGGAGAGCGCACATTAAATATATGACTACAGTCAGAGGGTCATAGTACACGGAGTAGAGCCTGTCTCTGACACACCTGTGGAATGTGGGAAAGTGGAGCGTTGATGGGACTGGTTACAGATTAGCGTTTTTTTTCAGTACACAGTATTAACTACGACTGAGACATCAGTTACTTCCGAACCAAACAAAAGCACCAAGGTGCAAGATGCCTTTTAATATTGTAGGCGATAAAGATGCAGCTGAACTAAATGGGTTTCCTATTTTGGGATTTGTGAACTTTAACACCAACATTAAAATACAGAAGATATTTCAAAACCCCAAGAGCTACTCCATTTCTTTGATCTTTAGAAAACGCATCACAACGTGTTGATTAACATTTCCTTTCACAGCTCACAGATCCTAAACTGAAAAAATATACATAAAATACAACCTAAATCAAGGGTGTCCAACTTAAAGTTCTGGGGCCAAAATTGGACAGACACAGTCTCCAATCCGGCCCATTAGACTTTGTTCTCACAAATCTTAAAGTGTATATTTGGTGTGATCACCTTTATTTATTTTTAACACAGCCTCTCGTAGATAAGCATTTTTGTAATTTTTTAAGAAGTCTTTAGGAATGGTTGACCAGGCTTCTTAAAGAACGTTTCAAAGCTCTTCTTTGGATGTTGGCTGCCTTTTGTAGAGTTCCTTATCAAGATGATCCCACATTGTTTTAGTAATGTTGAGGTCCAGCCTCTGGTGAGGCCAATCCATGACTCATAGTGTTACATTATTTTCCTTACCCAGGTATGCTTTAACTGTACTAGCAGTGTGTTTTTGGTGACCTCTAACCCCTGAGCCCTCCATACAGATTAAAGATCAAACTGAAAACCTTTGGAACTGGTCTCAGCTCCTACAAGTTAATGAACTGTTGTCGAGAGAAAAAGGGATGCTAAAAATGTCTAAACATTTCAGGGACTTTTTTTAATGCTACATTTTTTCACTTTAAGCATTTGATGTTTTCTATTTTCCCTTGTGAAGAAAATACATGGGTTTAAGATTTACAAATGATAGAATTCCTTTTTAATTTGCACTTTACAGCATCACAGATTTCTAGGAATCAATCTTGTATTATTCTTGCCATTGATTTACAATCTTGTGACTTATGATAAATTACAAAAAAAAAGAACCCTTGACACATTTGTGTGCCTGTGTCAGTCTTTCAATCTTAATGTTAGAGTTACTGCTCTCTTTTCTGACCTATATGTTAACTTATTCTTGTACAGAACTTCTACTTGTATATAAAGAGTGACCAGAAACACATGTCTATGCTAAAAAGCCCACAGGGAATGCAAACCTTCAACCCGGCCCAAAAATAACTGACAGGTTCAGGAGACCAAATGCTTGTAAAATTCTCTTTACTCAACAGAACATTAAATCATAGCAACAAGTCAGAGTCAAATTATCCAGGCATTGCCAAACTTTCAAAAATTCCTTTATCTTATGTCTTCCCACATAAGTTCTGACATTATATTCCACAATCAGAATAATGATCAAGTATATATTTTATTTTATTTTAAACAAAGGAAGCCAAGGTAGCTTGTTCTGCCATTAAATGACCGATGAGGAGAGAATGTGAACCTGCAGTGCTGCTTGTATTCCGTCCATGCAGTGGAATCAGTGTGACTAATGAAGAATTACATTCAGAAAAATAAATGTTTCTCTGTCCTTCCCTCCCTTAAATTCTCTCCAAGCCCAGTGTCTGATATAGCTTAAACAAAAACCTTAACTGAAGACCATGTTCAGTGTGGTAAAAGCTTGCACAATGTTAAAAAGTATGCGAATCTGAGATATGACAACATTCACAATGGGAATGATGGGAAACATGCGGTTTGGGGGGTTTAAAGTAAGGGAAATCTAATTTGTACGTTAAGTACCTAAAAGTGAATTAATATTCTCATTTGTGCTCCAGTTCATCTACAGGTTGTTCCTCTATCACTGCCTTTCCTCTCCAACATTGTGTTCCACCACACTGAACATTGTCCACATTATCACCCACCCGCCCACCCAGTGCATATCACACGCAAATTACACTCCTTCCTCAATCACAAAACATGCACCAATAGGAGATACCACCCCTCCCACTCCCTCCACCACAAAGAAAAGTTATACCATTGCATTAAAACAACTGTAACTGCAAAAGAACTACACATTCAAGTACCTATTTGTCATATGGCACCAAGAGCAAGTGTACCACAATAACATTAACCAGCCAGCAATCTCTGTTAGGTCCTTTCTCTTCCAATACTGCCACTTCAGAAAGCACATTACATTTGCCATTAAATGATTGAATATATATACCTGTATGTTACAGGTTTGTATTTATAGCATATTTTAACCTCATCTAAATACTACACACACACACACACACAGACAATGCATGTGTGTGCACACTGTAAAAGACTTGAGTTTTTTTCCTGACAAATATCCATCTCTAAAGCTTCCATCACTTTTTTAGTGCTTAGGTTAACACAAAAGACTCCTGGTAAACACAAACCCAACCTAAATCAGTAACTGCCCTGTGCCTTCAAGGTAAAGTCATTGAAGGTGGTTGTGGGGAAAGAGGGGAAAAAAGAAAAAGAACACCAATTCAGTGACTGCAAATTTAACTCTCAGTGTAGAACCCCTCCTCTTCAGCCTACAGTGTCCCTCCTTCAACTTCATACAGTGAATAGCCGAAACCAAAGTCTCCCAATATGTTGTAAAAGGTATGTTTCAGGTTCCTCGTGTTGTTTTCTTTATCCATTTGTAACAGGACCACAGCAATAGTAATTTAAAAAAAAAAAAAAAAAAAAGTATACCAAAAAAAAAAAAAAAAGAAAGCATATTTAAGTAAATAAATGTTTACAATCTAAACTCCAAAAAAAAGGTATTTTTGTTTTTTCTTCTTTTTTTAATACACACACACACACACACACGATATCAGAGAGATAGAAAAAGGCAAGCTGTAGCATGAGCAGGATTGTGTGTGCGCATGTGTTAAGGATGAGGGGGCGGTTGGAATTCCTTTACCCCAAACCCTGTCTTTGGAACGCTGCTGTGTGGGAACGGTGCGTGCAGCATCATGGGTTGGGCTATTGGGTGGGGGTGTTTCCCCCCCCCCCCTTCTTTTTTTTTTCCAGATTAGGCCGCAATGAATACCATGGCTGGGAATTTAAGGGACAACAAACAAATCAAAATATTTCTGTCTATATAGATATCTCCCTATATATATTTTTTATATTTATGAATTTCATATACAGTTTCTATCTTTCTATATCTTCAACAACAGCAGGCTCAAAAGCTTATGATTCTGGCATTGTCTGCAAATGCAAAATGAGAGCTGAGTCTCTTCTGCCTCATGACGCAGCAGAGAAACTGAAGTTAAAACAACAAAAAATTTAAAAATAAGGCAGACAGAAGGGAAGAGTGACAAATCAAGTGACAAGATCCTGAAAGAGATGAGCAGACAGAAAGTAAGCAGACATGCAAGAGAGTCGCTATCACGCTCAAGTTTAATGTAGTTGCAGCTGGGCAAACCAGTCCACGTCCCATTTAAGTCTGGACATAATATCCAGGAGTCAAACTGGGATTTGGTGCCAGAAAGTCTCTCACATAAGTGCTCCCCTTATCGTCAGGTGTGGATTCTCAGGCTTTCAGACCCTGAATTTGAGGGTTTAACCTCAAGGTCTTTGGATAGTGATTCATTTAGTTATTTTTATTACATTTCTGTGAGTTCTGTAAGATGATCTCCAGTGAGCCATGTCCATTAATAAGTGAAGAGTTGGCTCCTGTTTGTGTACCAGTAACGCCCAGATCCTGAACTGGACAGTATAGCTTAAGGTGTGTAGTTGAGTTGCAGGCTTGTGTGGTCGATCAACTCCCCGTCAGGTGCAAGAAAAAGTTCACACTTCCAAACAAATAATGCCACAAACCACTTTAAGCCTTCTCAGTGTTTACAATGAATCCACAAGTGGTTGGTTTTGGTCGTGGCTGGCTGGCGAGTTATGAGGTCCTCCTTTCTCTCCCTCCCTCCCTCTCTCTCTGGTCTAAGCAAGGCACCACAGAACCCTAAAAGATTCAGACCTGTGACCTCTGTCTCTGCAAATCCACAAAAAAAAAAAAAGAAAAGAAAAAAGAAAACAAGGGGCAAGAGAAACTGTGCTTGTTGGCCTCTCCTCCTCGCTGTGTTTATATTGTAGATGTAGTTCTGGAGTCGGAACATGAACGCAGTGCCCCCCCCCATAGTTTGTCTATTTAAAAAATTTAAAAAAAAAGGAACAAGAACAGTTTTGTAGTCCTCCACATTAGGTGTTTTTAAAACCAAGATTTCAGCTTCAGTTATTCTCAGTGTGGGGGGCGGAATGAATTACAGAAAAAATTAAAAGGTGACAATGAATGTAATCTCATGTGGAATAGTGGTCCTGTATTTTCGATCAGGCAGTTGTGCTGGACAGCTACCAGTGGTACTCCAATTCCGCTCCACTCTGCAAAAGGAAAAGAGGGAGAGGAGAAAACAGGGAAGCAAAGGAGAGTAAAATAGAGGAAGAAGAAATAAGAGAAAAGCCAGGAAACAAAGGAAGGAGAGAAGGGTGGGGAGAAGAAAAAAAAAGACTTTTTATAAAAAGAAAAGAAAAAAAAACCTAAACAAAACATTTTAAAAGTAAAACTCAAGGATTTATTCCCCCAAACCCAGACTTGAAGGTCAGTTTTCCTTATGACCAACACAACTCAACAAAGAAACAACACAATATATTTACAATGCTGTTACAACAGCAGCGTGAGGCAGTAAACGTTTTCAACCTCAGTCTCCGGAGTCTTTCTTTAACATATTCCAACAAAACAACTCCAAGGCCTTCCGTCTTATTTCGAGGAGGGACACAGAAACACAGACTGTTGTATAGTTGCGTGCAGCTGCTGAAAGACTGAGTGAGACAGCGATGCATGCGTGTAGGAACAGTGCATGCGTGTTTGTATGCCTGTGACGTGAGAGGGGGGGACGGACAGGACTAGAAACACCTTTATCATTCATCCTCATCAGACCTCGACAATCATGTCTACAGACGTCCACATGAACACGCCTTAAACTCTTAAATGGAGCTCCACATGCAGGACAGCAGATCAGAGCAGGGAGTAGAGACAGATGAAGGTGTGACAGGGAGGATTTGTGTAGCAGGTCACCACTTACATGCCTGTAAGAATGTGTGTTTGTACACATGTGTGCATGTGTGGTTGTATGCATGTGTGTAGATGAGGGGTTGGAAAAGGGGGAGGTGGGGGTGTAACAGTTATATATGTGATCACTTACCAAATGAAACAGGAGGGCTGCGTTAATCAGAGGGTGAACACACAGTTAGACAATAGATACATCCCTTGTCAATGTGTATGTGACTACAGGTGCGTACCTTACTACACACCATGTGCAAAATATGTTTAAATGAAGGGTGCAACCAGCACTAATTGAGCTACTATGACATGCTTCTTTCTAGCAGCTGTGTAGGACGGCTTAGCCACTTAATGTAGACAAAGAAACCTGCCGAGGTTAAACTAGGATGGCTCTATTTGACAATGTTATGACAAGCAGCCTTGTTTCTTTCTCCTAACACCTAGCAGGTGGTAGCACTCAAAACTTTTTGTTACAGTGTACAGTCACACACAGAACCTACCCACTGTGGTTTTAAGGGGGCGCCAATATCCGTTTCATGTGTGCATTTCTTTTCCATGATTATGTGTACACAAAGCAAACAATCACAGTACCTCTAACTCATTACAGAAAATCCAAGACAACACCATGAGGCAAATATCACATCCAGCTAACAGGACACACACACCCACACCACACAAGACCCCTTATATGCAGGTAGAGCTCTTTAAGGACACTGCAGTGCTTATCATTCTAAACAATACGATAGTGGCCTCAATCTCAGTGGGAGATTCTCTCACAGACACAAAATTTGTCAATCCTTTATAAACATTTACAAGTTCACACATGCAATACTGTAAGCCATTTACTGCAACAGGGGTCTCAAACATAAGGCCCAGGGGCCAAAATTGCACAGACAGACTCCAATCCGGCCCACTGGACGGCTATGATAAATGTGAAGGAAGACATAAATTTTGGACTTTTAACTATATTTTCATAAATTTAACAGACCCCCCCCCCTCATATGGCCATTCGTACTATACCAAAAGTAATTAAGTGGCAAGTAAATAGTGAAAACAATCAAACATTTCTCTCTTTTTAAAATAAAATAAATGGGTCCACAAAAAAAGAAAAAGAAATCAGTTAATTGTGCAGTTAACTTCTTTATGTATCCCCTTTTTTCATGTCGTGATTGTCAAAGAACATGTTTGTGTGAAACATGCAGGCAGGTAACAACAGCTGCAAAATCAAAGATTTAAAATTCTGTATTTTCCATCTCTGTAGAAAACACGGAACCCTTGGACAAAACTTGTTGGAGTGCAAACATTTCATAAGCACTCAAACAGTTTACCTCAATAATAATAATAATAGAAATAGAGAAACAGGCCTATATTTGAAAGAGGACAACAATAATAATACTGTTTATATAAACTGATTGTTTTTCCTACTCTATGGTTATAATGAGCTTATGTGTTGTAACCTGCAAATATAAATGCAGGTTAAAAACCTGGCTCAACAAGTGCCTTGGCACCCTCAGTCAATAACACACTGTCCATTACCTCAAAGAACATGAAGCTACATCAATAGTTAGAAAACACCAGGACATTTTTTAAACTTTCCAATAAACATTAGTGAAAAGCTTATTTATGCAATCCACCTCAAGTGAACTGGACCCATTATGTTCATTTCAGCTTTGCATGGTTCACAGTTCAAAACAATCTTTATTTTTCTTACACTGGTGCTTCATACAGCCCCTCAGTTTATTTAGGGTATGAAAATAGCCATCTTAGCTACCATCCCCTGTCAGAATTCCACAAACAGAATCTAAATCAGTCACTAAGTTTAGTCAATAACTTGAACAGCCTGTGTGTGCTGCTGGTGCCTTTATTATCTGACAAATAACACAGCTTGTGTAATACAACCCGTGTGTTTGTCCTTCAGTGTTGTTTACTCATACCCTAGTATTTTATTAGTCTACTATTTAGCACTAATTAGCAGTAGAGTGTGTATTGCACCAGTGCAGTCTACAAACTGTCAACTAAGTTTGCCAGTTGCTAGCTTAGTACACACCCTTATTGTCCAAATAAGGTCACTTCTGCCTCCAACACCAAAGTTGTGGTAGCCAAAATGCTTACACTGAAGTATTTAAAATGCAAAGTTTGAAACTAAAATATCCATTGCTATCTTTCATATACAGTCTATGGTTGTAGAAAAAAGAAAAAAAAATTCACAGTAACAAAGGGTGTCTGTCTTTACTGGCAAATAAAAGTAAGTCATTACTTTCCTTGGGACATAATTTTGGATTCCATCTTTTATTCACATGCTGTATAAAACAGTGTCTACATGTGTCAACGGCGAATATGAGGACACAAATTTTAAAATGCTGACTAAAGTGGAAAACGTCTGCCAGTAGCAAAAGCAGAAGGTAATGTAATGAGTTAAACAGCACTGTCAAAGTCACTGCACAGTATCTCCTGTCACTTACAACCACTACAACATTTGAAAACCAGGCTTACAGGGGAAACCCTTTTATTAAACATTAAACTTGAACGCTTTAAATGGTGGATGTTCTTCTCTTCTATTTGCTGTTAGTATTTGCCTTTATCTGCTGTTATTTTATTGTAGATTTACTACCTCATTCAGTATGTGAATGGGTGTCAGTATGAGAGCGTGAATGCCTGTGTTCTTATTGGCAAATTTAAAAAATTTGCAACATCTACCATTCAGCAGCAAAGTAAATTTAGAAGCGTACATATCACATTCTCATGCTCAAACATGGGAAAACTTCTCATACCAGTGTCAGATAACTCCACTTAAAAGCCTAACTAAAGTGTCTTCATACACTTTAGTGTTAGGATAAAGAAAGCTCCAAGCAGAGGAGGCAAATAAAATAAACCATTAAAAAGAGCCTATTTGAAGCAGATAACCTGAAAATGAATGTCTTCACTTGCAACTTCATAGTTCCACTCAAACATTTCCTGACAAAGCTGTATCATCTTGCACCATGCGTAGAGAAAAACAGCATTTAACATAACTGAAAGGGGATGGGCTCAAAGCCACATCTTAAGTCAGTAATTTTATACTTTGTTTATAAATCACCAGCTTAGGCCACCACATGAGATGAATCAACATAAGATTAACAAAAGAAGATCTCCCACTGGTATTTCATGGGAATATGCTACACAGAGCGTACACACATACTCTGTGACTACATAATTAGCTGATCAACTGTTAATTTAAATGTACAACTACAGCCAACTAAGTGCACTTAAAGTCATACGTTAAAGAAACTTGAGACATAAGACAGTTGAAATCTCAAATTTGCCATGTGCCCTCAACATTTTTAGTATTTTATGTCTAAATGGTCAAAGACAAAGCACCTACGTTTCTATATACTGATACTTACTCCATCCTCCTCCCTGTATGGGTTCAGACGGTTGTATACTGCTTCAATAACACTGCGTCTGCAAGTGGAACACAGAAACCAAAAATTTCATAAGGTATTGGTTGGAGCCATCAATCAAAGCTACAAGACAGTGGAAGACTAAGTGGAGTAAAGGTGTAGCTGTTAAAAATAAATCAAATTGTAACATTTCTGTAATTATCACTGTCTGAGCACATAATGAAGTATTACAGATGTTTAACACTTTCATATTTTAATCATACATTTTAATAAATGTCAAATGGTGCTTACTTGCTGGCAAGACCACCCCCTGGTGGCAGAGGGGGCATGCCGCTGTCAGTGGACAGGTTTCTCATCACTGTTACCAGATCTGGAAACCCCTCCTCCCCTGGCCGAGACAGCATCTCTAAAACAGCAGCAGACATGTTGTTACACAAATCGGTATTAAAAGAGCTGATGATAGCCATGAACATCTGTGCAAAGACAGAGGAGGGAGAGCAGAGCAGCAGAAGGACAGAGACCAAAATTTGACAAATGAGGAGAAAGGAAGTGAAGATGGAAAACATACAAGTCAATTTGTGGAAGCCAGTGTATTTCTGAGACGAAGAGAGGGAGAAAGATGGTGACAGAAAGAGGCCTGCAACTGAGTTGGGAGTGGCATAAGGCCAAGATAATGTTCCGCCAGAGAATTCCTCCCTCTCTGTTTTGTTCTATTCCCTCTCTCCTCTGTCTTCCAGTATTAGACAGTACCCTAAGCCAAGCATCTAGCCTGCTTTACACAAACACTGTTTGAACTTCTGAACTGTACCTTCAAAAGTGGAATGATTTTGACCCATTTTAGAGTGCTTTTCAGCCAACATGAACTTACTTTAACACATAAAATAATTACCTGTCTTTTAATCTCAATTTCAGAGTCTTACGGTTCGATTTTAAGGCCTTATTTTTCTTTTCTTTTTTTATTTCAAGATGACACTGGTATCAGACAGGTAAAAACAAAAACTTTAAGGATTCATTTTAAGTTATTCCTCAGAGCTAAAATAAATAAATAAATGTATTTCTTAAGTGACCGGCATCTCAAACAGCACATAGCGAACGAAGAGAGCTGACCAGAAAGGCTGCTCTGTATTCAAAGGGTCTTGTGCTCCCAGAGACATAAAAAAAAAATATGGGTTGCAATTAGAAAGAAGAAATGGGCAAAGAGTACAGGAAAGGAGAAGGAAATTCATTCCAACAAGACAGTAAATGTTTGAGTGAAGCAAGGGAGGAGAGGAACGGAGAGAGAATAAAGAGGGGAGATGCTCGCTGAAGTGGAAAAGGAGGTCATGATGGTGTCATTCTTCTGCTGTGAGCCTGAGCAAATTTGGCTGGAGGTTAGACAATAGCAAGTAGCAAGGTCAATCGAGGGAATATACAGATATGATGCACATTTTCAGTAGAAATAAGATGAGTGTAAATATGGGGGGGGGAAAAAACGTATAAAGGAAGGTTATCAATAAATCCCCAGCTGCCCATTTTCTTCCCCTCAATACCCTATTTTATGTGTAGAATTCATTCACACAAAGACAATTAATACGTTGAATAAATACATTGAATAAAACATTATTTTTCTCCATTCAGCCACTCTCACCTTCAACTCGAGACTCCAGGTAACTGTTGAGCTCAGTGTCTTTCCTCACAGCTTCCTCCGATACTTTGGGAGCATTGGGCAAACACACTATCACAACACTCATGTTATCCCGACTCCCCTAAAACAGGCCAAAGGACAGACGAATAAAGAAAGAGAAGAAAGAGCAGGTTAAGAGAAGATGTTGTATAGCTTGCATTTTTCATAGGGAATAAGTGACTGAATAACCTGCACTGTAACTCAGGGCCAAGTAGAACATGACGGTATCAAAAACATACAGTAAATAAGCAATAAAATGCATTTTCCCCCTCTATTATCTATTGAATTCAAGCAGATAACAGCTGCTGGTCAGGATTAAGGAGTAACCTGCAAGACTTGAAGCCATCTTTCAAGCATTTTGTACTTCAAAGCTCTGTACTTCATTCTTTTCATTTTTACTTTGTCCTGTTTTCAAGACTGCCAAAACAATTTCTCTGTCTCCTTTTTTTTTAGTAAGGGAAAGTTTACTGAGCCATTAAAGCAGTTACAAATAGCTCTTTTTCAACAAAAAAAAACACATTCTCTAAAACTTTCTTCATCATATAGTGTTCTTCTCTGGCAGGAAATTCAAATGGACATCTTGCTGACAAAATTTTCTACACATGTACATTTCCATAGGTCAAAAGAAAGCAGAGGATGTCACAGCAAAATATACAAATGATAAACTCCAAAACAAATAAGTACATACCTTGTGCAGACAGGTATCCACCACTTCATTGCAGACTTTCTCCAGATCATCACAGATCTCAAGCCTCGATTTCACAAACTCGCACAACTCCTCATTGGACATAACGTCCCAGATTCCATCACACGCTAAAATCACAAACTGATCCTGTTCTGGTGCCCGAACCATCACAAACACCTCTGGTTCAGGACTAACCAGCTGCTCTGTGGGACCCTTACCATCCACACACTTGTAATCATAGTCCCCCAAGGCCCTTGATACAGCCAGTGACCCATTAACCCTTTGAATCATCACTGAACCGCCAGCATTCTGGATGCGCTCTCTCTCACGTGGGTTGCAAGGCTTGTGGTCAAGTGTGGAGAAGCACACCTGTGAATTGCGGTAGAGAACTGCTCGAGAATCCCCACAGTTAATGAAGAAGAAATGATCAGGTGACAGAAGAATTCCCACTGCCGTAGAGCCACTGCGGTCCATGCCATTTCGAAGGTCGGAGAAGCTGCGCATGTGCTCATCTATTTTCAGGAAGCCTGTCCGGATGCCGGCTTTCACAGCCTCCACTGCAGGCGGAACTGGTACTGAAGCGTTGGAGCCGTCTGATCCAGACTGAGAGCCTTGTGTGTTTCCAGCCCCTAAGCTAGCGGTGATTATGTGCTCAAGAAGATGCTTGGAGCAGTAATTGGCAACTTTAGAGCCTGCGTGGCCATCGTACACAGCAAAAAAGGACCAGTCAGTCATACCAAGGGCTGGAAGGCCCAACACAGCTGTATGAGCATCCTCCATCTCCACCCGCCAGCCCTGCATGGAGCTTAGCCCATAGCGCAGGCCATTGCCCTCGCCATGTGAGTTGTACTTCTCTGTTTTGGGCTTGTCCAGGAACGCACCCATGGCTCTGCCCTGAGAGACCCACTGCTAGCTGTTGGAGAGGAAAAACAAAAAGAAACAAGGGACAGAGAAAGAAAATCAGACAATAAATCAGTACTGAACAGTTAATTATGTTTCTACTATGCTGGTAGATTACAATACAGAGTCTTAATTATTCACTGCCAAGACTGTGTTTGGTAGATTTCAGGAAAAGTGCAGAAAATGCTGTTTCAAGTAAAGCACATAACTTATCACTATTCATAATGTGTTCTCAATCTCTACTAGATTTACAGTAGCATTGTGTGAAAGTTGCTTGCTGACACTGCATTCAGTTTATATACAACAGCATTTGGGTAGTCAAAAAAACAAAACAAAAAACTTGATACTCAGATATTAATTCACACTAAAATTAATATTGAATTAGATACTCATTTGGAATAACACTGATACAAACAGTGACTTTGTTGCCTCGTCCAGCAGATGCATACCTTCACACAGCACTGCTGCACGCAGACATACACGCACCTCCTCACCTCATTAACATAATATTCATAACACTGAGCAACACTTTACTGACCCCTTTAAATTCCTAAAGTTCCAATACAGTATTAAAGAGTTAAAAACGTTAACCTGACTGGCACAGATTTTAACATTAGCCGTTTGTTTAACCATTAGCAATTACCCAACAGCCACATTAGCCCCCTGTTATCATTAATAAAGTAACTTTTCTACTTTTACAACAATTTATTAAAATGTGTTCATTTCCTTTTTGTTTTAGCCAGCTGTGTGGTCAGTTTTAAAATGCAGGTAGTGAGTGGTTATATCTTTTACAGCAATCAACTTTTTTGATCATAAATCATACCATGTTTTAGCTTTAGCATACTGTTTTTCCTTCTACAACAACTAAATTATTTAGATGTGTGAGCTATTGTGTTGTACCTGGTTATATTACCTGCATTTTACCATCACCATCTCAAATGAAATTACATTTTCCCTTGAGTATCAAAAACAGTACGGAGTATCAGTATCACGTTTTGATATTCCAGTATGGTCACAACCCTTATCAGCATCAATACTAGGGCTGGGCCATATCATACCATTCACGGTAATACCGGTATAATGTTGGGCAACGATAAGAAAATGAAATATCGCGATAGAATATGGGTAAAACACGCATGCGCAGTGCCTGTGTTTTCATACGCACATGGCGGAAAAAGCATGGCGGCGACGGAGAATGAGAAGAGCGAAAGCAGTTCGTTGAATGAAACGGATGAACCAGAATTGGTTTGTAAAAATGCTGCAACTTCAGTGGTGTGGCACTGGTTTAGCTTTCGTCCGTCAGATACACAACAAAGCACTATTTTTGGTAGAGCATGCTAGTGGATTGTCATTATTACAGTGTTCTTTGGAAAATACGGCACACTTAAAATCAATCCTTTGATTTTTCTGAAAATCGACAGTGCCCCTTATAATCCCGTGTGCCTTATGTATGAATTCTGGTTTTGTTTACTGACTTCAAAACGATTTTATGTGGTACATGGCGCTCGAAAATCTGTCAAATGTTTTAGTACGACTTTGCTAAGCTACGGACCCGCACCGCTTGATGGATTGTCGGAGCATTATGGCTATCGTAGGCAGGAGCCTCGCGCAGTGATGCGTACTGTGCTTCAACATAATATTACCGTATTGTGTGTGTATAACCTCTTTTTAAGTTTTGTGGATATTATACATGGTTATGCTGAGGATATGTCGGCCAATTTCCACTGGAAATGCCTTTTGGTTAAACTGTCAGCAAGGAATTTGCATTTGCACTGTTAAATTTTTATATAACTTTAATGCACATAAAAAACAGCTGCTTGTTTAAGTGAAAATACATTGTTGGGTTTTTTTGCACTAATAAAGTTGTGGAGTTGTAAAGTATTTTGTCTAGTGTCAATTATATCGTCAGTTATATCGTTATCGCAAATTTTCAAATGTATATCGTGATAATTATTTTTGGTCATATAGCCCTGCTCTAATCAATACATGATAAATACAGACGGACTCATTCCAAACCATCCATGAGAGATTTGTATTAGAAAGACCTTAACGGATAACTGCCAGTCATACCAACCATTAATTTTTGAGAAAAACTAACTGGACAATATTAAAGTTTCAATCTTCATGATTACTAATGATATTAGGAAAGGTTGTAGAAATCGTGAAGGAATATATAAAGATTTGCATAATATAACTAGGAGAGGACAAATAGTGTTCTCTTGCAATATATTCATGATTTTGAAATGTTACCATTTCTTTGGTATCTACCCATCTTTGACTGCTTTACAGCCATCATCTCCTCTTCTAACTAGTGCTGGGTGATATGAAAAAAAGTTCTTTAGCCAAAATAAACAGCTTACAAATCTCACATGGCTTTGGCATATTCTGAAAACACAAAGACTACAAATATCCCCACAGATATTTAAGGAGAATATTTAACTTTTGAGTTGCTGGAAATTTTCTTCCTGTGTTTCTTATACTTTCTATGTAAGGCTTAAGGAACATATCAACTGTTTCTTATTTCTTATTGGTGATCACTGCACACCACATCCACAAATAGCAGCTACTTAGATTTATCCTTAAAGAGACAGAAGAAAGTTTAAAAGCTTCTCTGGGTAGCCAGAACTGCCTTCAAAAAGCATTAACAAACTTCACAGAGTGTTCAAGAGGATGCGTTATCTATCAATAACTGCACCTGCATTAGCTAAATGCACAGCAGCATTACGCTGCTGGATAGCAGAGAGAAATTCTCTATCCAGTCTGTTTATTGGTTATGCAATGAGAGAACATTAACTTTTACAGTCTTATTGATTGTCACACTGCTTAATGGAATCTTAGCCACGGAAATTGCACAATAACCCATACCTTATATCTGAAAATATCAATAAGTGCTACTTACAAGTAAGTTGCAGGCATACTCAAAGGATGGTGTCTGTTAATGTACATGTGGACAGAGCTAAAAGGTTCCTCTCAAAAAATAAAAATAGATAAGTGCCCGCTATTTGCTATTAACTTATGATTTAAAGTCAAATCTAAAAAACACAGATTTCATCAACAAAATGACAAGTATGAATGCTAACTAGACATAGATGAAGGGGACTCAGTGAGTGAGTCACCCTCATCTACATATGAAGCATTTAGACCGCCTTGTGTACTCATCTTTCCCCCACCTAACTAAAAGAACAGAAAGGCTTCAAAGACAACTAATATCACGCTACACTGCCAGACAGCATGCACCTCACTCACACATCACACTTTATCTATATTATGCTGTTTAACTGCTGGAAGCCAAAACTGTACTTGAAATTAACATTTGATTAATTGAACAGCCCTACTGTGTGTCAAAGTAGCGCACAGTCAAATAGTTTGGTTCTTTGGGAATTGTTTTGGAATTAATGAATGAATAATAAGCAAATGTGATTTTTGAGCAATTGTGACAGCACTACAATCAAGTAACAGTTTGAGCTGTGCACTGGCAGGTGCATCTCATTTCATTTTTATAGCTAAAGCTCCAGTCCTACTGTCCTAGAAATTTGCCTGTAACATCTCAAAAACACATATTCCCCAACCAACTGCAAGTGGCTGCTGGCTGATACAAGGTGAAATTAGTTGGCAAGATATATATGGCAGTGTTTGCAAAATTTCCACCGATGGGTGATGTATTCGCGCATGGGTGGGGCAATGTAATCATGCACGGACTGATTTGCGAGTTTACAATACAGAAGAAGTCCAAACATAGACGAACTAACTAATATATATATATATATATATATATATATATATATATATATATATATATATATATATATATATATATATATATATATATATATATATATATATATATATATATATATATATATATATTGTTAGCATTAACGCGGGTTAAACACGGTCATCACGATTTTAACGCTCTCAACCCATCTGGAGCGCAGAATGAACAAAATTTGGACAAACTGCCGAAATGTGTTGACAGAGACATTTCAGGGATTTTGACTCCGTTTACGCTCCAGATGGGTTCATTGTTAATCGCGTTAGTCGTGATGACAGCGTGTTAATGCTGACAGCACTAAAAAAATAAAATAAAATAAAGCCACCAATTTGGGATTTCTTTGGCTTTCTTTAAACCAGATGAAAGAGGTAAACATAAGGATGTAATCAAAGCGGTGTACCACTTGTGCAGACATATAGTGTGAGCAAAGTACTCAAACACGACTAACTTGCATGAGCATGTACGTGTCCACCATCCAGCTAAGTATGCTAGGCTATCACCAGCTTCTGTAGCTTTATCAACAAGCATTTGGGCACACTCTGAAGAGGGTGCATTTGCTCGCAGATGAAAGAGGGTGCTGTTAAAACAGCGCTATCATTTTTTTTTTTTTTTTTTGTTGACTGCTTCTATTAGGCTCCACCATTATTAGCAAACTTACTCATGGGTAAATAAATAAATAAATAAATAAATAAATAAATAAATAAATAAATAAATAAATGGCCCTTGTAAAAACTATCAATGATAGGCTCAGCCTGTTGTCAATAGTCGATATATTCGTCCAATCGCCCAACCCTAAAGCATACCCATAAGAAGCCAGCAAAGTACACCCCAGAGTAAAACAACCACAAGATCCCTTCTTTGTAATGATCAAGGGTTTGGGTTTTTTAAATTATGTATGATGTAACCAGGGGATAAACTTTTGAAATTAAGAAAATACTTTTCCTTCAAACTTCTGCTTTCTATAATGATTGAAAGGAGTCTAATCTGTTTTTAATTTTTATAAAGAATCCTTTTTTAAAAGAATTCTTTTTTTTAATCTTCTGATCTTTAAGAAATAAATAATGCTTATCCAAGTTTCTCCCTCTTTACCTTGCCAATGGTTTGTTATCAAAGCGTTTGATGTGACTTCCAAAATTTAGATGATATTCAACAGGTGCATGACAGACAAACACACTTGGTCACTGATCACATATCAAAGGGAGGAAAAGCATCAGTAGTCCAGAACACTTGAATTATTACCTTGACGACAAATGCGGTCACACACAACACTGAGCAGATATCAAAGCAATTTCCACAATCACCAAATAACATTATTTGCTCTCACCTATGCTGCAACTACATACACATCACGTGTACCATACCTGGCTCAAAGTGGGCCTTTAACATTTGACTGCTTACACAGGTAAAGCAGAGTCTGTATTCAAACTTGAATGTGTATCATATGCCAAAAAATAGACTTTTTTGGCATATGATACACATTCAAGTTTGAACCACTTAAAACAATTTTTTTTTAATTCATTAAAAATATTTTATTACAGTCCTGATAATTGCCGTTTGGTTAAAAGCCTAAATCTTTGGCAGTTGCCAATTCCCCAGGCCACTGGTGTTCATTAAAAATAAATACCAGCATAGGTAATTTGTACACCACAGACTGATGTCACCCAAAGTCTGATGTCTCCATGGCTACCCAGCTTGGAGTGGCAGCTGAGTGGTTGTCATAGCAACAGTGGTAGTGGCCAGACGTGACTGCACATGAACTACCACATGTATGTATGTCTGAACATTCATGTAGTCTATGAAGGTGACAAAAAAGCAGAGGCGGGATTTGCTATGATTTACTAGGCCAAAATGTTTTTCCCCACTGGTTTCTGTTTGAGGCGCCCCAGAAAAACCACCACTCTCAGCTTCAGGATAGCTTTAACAAGTTAACTCAATTTAACAGTCAGCTGCTGATAGGATCCACGCAGGGTGAGATTAGCTCGTCAAATGCAGACCACAGGCTTAACACAGTGAACTATTACTAATGTCTTACAGCTCTCTCTCCTGACTCGATGACATGAAAGGTACAGTGTGTGATATAATGGCCAATCTACCCTTAGAAGTCAGCATCACCTTACTAAACTACTGTACTGTTGTTTTGTGTGGGGAAAAAGACATGATGATAATATTAGACTGATAGGAAATGCAGCATGGTAGCAGTGTAGCTTGCTGTAGAGGTGCTGTACCATGCTGAGGAGCTGATTAAGGGGAAATTAAGGTAAAAAGTAAAAGCCTGAATGGGATATTAGCCCATGACAATATACCACTGTTGCACCCTTTCTTTAGTTGGACACAACTAAAGTAGTGGAGTTAGGAAACAAAAAGTTAACCCAACAACTATACTGTAATGCAACATATTTAAAGGAAGCATGGAAGTCATCAACTTCAAAGCTAACTCAATAAAGGAAACACCTTAGTGCTGTTGATTTATTCTTATGAACTGACATGGCTGCATTACCACCTCAAAAGTAACCATTGGTCATATTTCTTTCCCAAAGTATTCACTTTTCTTTTTAAATCTTATTTGTGTTCAGATTTATATTCCTATCCTCTACCTGGAGAAATTTGCTATAACCCCATAGCAGAGCCCAACAGCTCTGCTGTTGTATGAACTAAGTAAAATCCATTCTGAAGACTGACAGTAGTTCCAGGGCATCATGAATTGAACTTTTGCAAATTATGCTCATGTTTGGAAAGGACGATTATTCGGCATATGCCAACAACTTGTGACTGATATGTTGTTAAATGTCTGTCACTGTCAGATTTACCAAAATATCAAGATGGCAATGGCAAATAGTTGAAGCTTAAGGCATCATAGTTTAACTAAGAAAGCTATGACCACCTTAGATCACAATACCAAAAACAAATTATATAAAATAAAATAAAAACACACATGCAGCTAGTCAATATTTATAAAAAACAAAAAAACAAAACCCAAAACAAACTGAGCTGTGACTGTTATAGCTTAACTCTACAATTGAGTCCATCTCTGAAGAGAAAATCCACGACATACAGTTTCTACTAATGTGCTTATATTGACTTTTAGCCATGAATCATCTTTTTGCTAGTACCCATTAGCCACATCCACATTTGATGATTTTATAAAGAAGGCAGTGAACAGCTGGTATAACACACTGTTCTCAGTTATGATTAAAAAGATTAAAACAACTTTACCTCAAAAAAAGTTTGATTTTTTTTTTTTTTAAACAAATTTGACAAGTGAAACAAACAGATCCCCCCTCTCTTTGCTGACTCATCTTTGAAGCTGTCAATTTCCTGGAACAAGTGTCCTTTGAACAGATGATGGGGATGTCTGTCCAGACCAAAGCGATTGAAAGTACACGTGTCATGTCATACTGGACTGCAGGTGCTTTCTCTGCAATATACTGTGCTGTGAAAAAGTGCCCCCCCCCCTTTCCTGATTTTTTTTTTCTTCCATTTTTGTAACACGTTTCAGATCATCAAACTTATAATATTAGACAAAGATAACCTGGTTAAATACAATGATGATTCAATTTATTAAGGAAAAAAAAAATACTGAGACCTACCTGACCCTATGTGTGAAAGTAATTGCCCCCTAAACCTATTAGCTGGTTGTGCCAGCATTGGCAGCAATAACTGGCAATGAGGCTTTTTCTGTGGAGGAATTTTGTCCCACTCTTCTTTGCAGAATTGTTTTAATTCAGCGACACCAGAGGGATTCAAGTCTGGGCTTTGGCTAGGCGACATCAAAACCTATATTTTCTCTTTGGTTTTTTTGAGACGTTCAGAGGTGGACTTGCTGGTGTGTTTTGGATCATTGTCCAAATCCTGAAGCAACAAACCACCAGAGAAGTCGCTTGCTTATTGTTGAATCATGATCTCTGACTTTACAGAGTGTGCTGCAATTCTGTTCTGGGTTATTTTGTGACCTCCTTGATGAGTAACTGATGTGCACTTGGAGTAATTTTGGTCGAAAGCCCCTGAGAATCTTCACCACTGTTTAAAGTTTTCTCCATTTGTGGATAATGGCTCTCACCGTGGTCTGCTAGGTTCCCAAAGTTTTAGAAAGGGCTTCGAAGCACTTTCCAGACTGACAGATGCCAGTGACTTTGTTTTTCTGCTGTTCTTGAGTTTCTTTAGATCGTACCATGATGTGTTGCCTTTTGAGCTCTTTTAGCCTACTTCACTTTGTCAGACAGGTTCTATTTAAGTGGTTTCTTGATTCAACATTATATATTTCCTCAGGTTAGCTTTGTCTAATATTAAAATTTGTCTCATGATCTGAAACATGTAAATGTGAAAAATGGGTTAAAAAAAAATTAAGAAATCAGACAGGGAGCAAATACTTTTTCATTGCACTGTATACATGTACCTCTGTTTTCTCATCATTTCTCAACTCTCAGAAGTGGCAAAATGATGAGGGACTTTAAACATAGGAGTACTTAAGCATGCACTAAAACCACTTTCAGTTCCTTTGGGATACATTATAAAAACACGTGCACAGCATTTACATAACCCCACAAGCTGATTCAAGAATCTTAACCAATACTATCACCCTGTTCTGAGACATAAGCAGAAACACAAATTAATCTCTCAGTTATTCAAGGCTTGCCACTACATCTGAGCATGCATCTGCGTGTGAACCCTTTCAGTTCACACTAACGTGGGTAAAGGCCTTTGGACAAGCTCATGCACCCAGTGCAGTCATAGGCTAAAAGAGCATGGCTATTGCAGGATTTCACATCAAGGTGCCAACACAAACATGCCACTGATGCTGCTGCCATTTCTGGAATACACCGTCACACAAACACACTGCCACACACACCAACAACCCAATAAAAGTACCCACAACAAGGCAATAAAACAAGTTAATCCCTGTACTGGAGCTTCATGGGAGCAAATGGGAATAGAAGCATAAACCTAGACTCTACTACGTACATTGTTAGTAAACAATATGTTGACGTTTGAAACAAAAGCTAGCTTTATGCTAAGCAGTAACCAGAATAACACACATTAAAACTAGTTCCACGTAAGTCGCACCTGTTGCAAATATTCATGAATCAGATTAAAAATAATTTTAGTGGAGAAAAACTGTCGACACATGCCACAAGCAAATAAAGACAAACCAAACCTTCTCGGATCACATGGATAGACCCAAACGTTGGAATGATAATCATTAATCCGCCAGCAGAGCGATGCTGATAACCCATTTGAATATTGACAAGTGCGTGAAACGCTCCAATTAATGTGAAAATCACCTGAATGGAGCTCGGGCGTGTTAGTAAGTGTGGCTACACCGGCGTCAACGACAATATCGTACTCCCTGTCCAAATAAAGACATATAAATAACGGTACTTTGAGATCCTGAAGTAAAATCAAGCCAATTCTCGATTCTCGTTACCTAAAACAGAGGCCACTCTGGTTAGCTAACTTCACTAGCTAACCAGCTAGCGAAGTTCACAGTTGTCAAACTGTTTGCCTAACGTTACACGTTAGCGGGTCGCTAGCCAGTGTAGATTCGTTGCTCATTCCGAGTACCAAGTGTTACTTACTGCGTATGAAAGGAATCTCTCACTCTCAGTCTCCCTCTATCAGCCCCTCTTCTCGTGATCACGGTAGAAATGCTAAGACACCCAGCGTTGTTGTGATAGGCTTAGCAGTCCTTAATATTAGCCACTTTCGCTTCTCGGCCCCTGTTCGTCAGTTAGCTTTGAGTAAGCTAGTCAGCGTTTCACACGACCAGTTCTCCTTTCAACATGTCTCTGCATCGACGTAAGGCTTTTACATACATGTTTGGCACTGTAATACCAGGGAGCGCCAAATATATCGCTCTTACTTAGGCTGTCGGTTCAAAAGAAAATACGCTTGGTTCGGCAGGATTTATCTATGATTGAACACCTAGCTAATTTTTGCTAAAGCTAAACGTAAAAAGGTAGATGACGTTCTTTTTCAGCATCCAGTTTTTGGGAGGGGCAAGACTATCGCTCTCTTCTGTGATTGGATAAAAACTGATTCGAAGCTGAGATACGATTGGTCAGCTAATGTACCAGTCAATTTGTTTCTCTAAAAACATAAACTGTGAAAATCCAGCTTTTATTTGCCTTTGGTGAGATTATGAGATTTATAATTTCTCCTCAGATCATATGCTGTTTTCAGAAGAGAGGTGCCTGCGTGCCATAAATAGCACAGTTCGGAAGTAATTGATAAAAACGGTGCAACAACCTATTTAGTTGTTGCCAGTTCCATTGCCCTGTAACACTTAGTACTGATCACCCCCACAATATTAAAGCCAAGGACAAATGGAGTAAAGAGAATTACTCCTTTAGCTACAATATTCATGGGACTGAGCTATGGAAAGTATCAGTGTTACCAATTACCTAATCACAGCCACAGGTCAAGCAACACATGGCACTCCCCAAAGGCTGTGCCTACCCCTAGCAGGACCCTGCAAAAAGCACTAGGTTCTGACCTGCATACAAACTACCAAGATTGCAAGTCTATGGAGGCTTCTTCTCGCAATGAACAAGAAGTAAAGGATCTAAATATCCAGTTGCCAAACAGAACAACCATGGGATCTGGTGTCCATACCCCAACTGATCCAAACTCTTTTGTCAACATACAGGACATCTTCATGGCATTAGACATGTGGCTTTAATATTGTGGCCAAGTGAGACATTGTTAATTGCACCTTGAGGAAATCTAGGAAGAAATGGACTGAAGGTTGTCTTTTATAACCGAAACTCTAATGTGTGAGGCAAAATGGTCACATAGACAATGGAAATTTACATTCTAAGTAGTAAATTCAGTCATTTGTTACCCACTCTGCTATGGATCACATAGTGAACGTTTTTTAAATCCACTCCAAATTAATATCACAACAACTTTTTGGGTTGCTAAGTCGTAAAAACTATCTTCAAATTATCTTCCATGTAAAAAATGATCATCAATCTTCAGACTGACGATTCCTCCAAGCCATTAAGTAAATATTAGTAAGAAATTTCCATCATCAAACATCAGTTACCTCTAGACCTTACTTACTTAGCACTTAGTTCCTCCTACGCCGGGCGGCGCATCGGGCAGCTAGTGATCTCCATCGATGTCGGTCAGCAGCGACTGCTTCAGCTTCTAGACCTAATGTTCTGAAAACATTAAAGGCAATCAATTCATCAAGCCATGGTTATTAATTTTAATAAGCTAGATATAATCATAGACATTATAATATATTTTTTTCTTAAGTAAGTTAAGTTTATTTCCCAATAACAAACAGTGAGCAAAGTGTCATGACAGAGAAGGAATTTCAACAATATGGCAACCAAAAAGCTGTTACTACTAAATTAAATCCACCCATGTTATTCTGCGTATCCAATTCAGGGTTGCAGAATGGGGCTGGAGCCTAATCCTGCTGTCATACAGTGTACACCCTGGACAGTGTGTGGCAGGACTAACACAGAGTAATTACTTATAATTCATCTATAAAATATTTTTAAATGAATCAGTCATAAACAAATGACTGTCAGTTTGTAGATGTTGCTCCAACTTTATTTACATGCTGTGTAAATAACTATATTCACATATGAAGCTTCTCTTCAACTAAAATAAATGTAAGACCACAGGTAACTACATGATAGCATGATAGAGTGAGAGTTGTTAATATATATTAATATGCTATAATACAGGTCTATATGCATTAGAGATAATAAAGAGTGAAGATTAACTTTCAGCCTAATTAAATAATAAGTTGAACTTTATTTGTTGAAACAAAATTCCATCCATTATCACGCCCAGTGATTCAAGGGACTAGTTTACCGTGCCTGTGATGGCTGGATGTGTTTTAGGGCGTGCTTGTTGACGAGCCTCAGCCCATTGGGCCCAGCTCTATGAGCCCAAACGGGCATGTTGGCTGTGGAGGGTCTTATTAATTTAAATAAATTGCTGAGTTGCACTCAGAAGGTATTGTTGAGGCAGTGGTGCTTTTATGATGACCTGCAATTAAAGTAATTTGTTCGTATTTAATGTGGAGGTGAATTTAACATTCATTTTCAAATGAAAACATAAACACTCAGTTTGGATTTGCAGCCTTATTGGCAAATCTTGTGTTATATCACATCTAATATACAGTGCATTATACAGTGCATAAGATGTTAGCTATCCTGCTGCTTATATGTAAATACAAACCCAATTCCAAAAAAGCCTCGAATGACATGTAAAATGTAAATAAAAACAAAATTAAGTGATTTTCAAATCTCATAACTCCACATTTTATTCACAATAGAACACATAAACCGCACCAAATGTTTAAACTGATATACTTTTTTGATTTCATGGAAAACATTGGCATGTTTTGAATTAGATGGAAGCAACGAATCTCAAAAAAGTTGGGATGGTGGCAGGAGGTGGCAGGAAAAAAATGCTGGAAAACTAAGTGGAGAAACTGAAGAAACATTTTGCAACTATTTACGTTAAGTGGGAACACATGTAAGCAATCACAAGTAATACCAGTAATATCTGTTTTTTAAAATTGGACATCTCAAAAACGAGCATCACAAAGAGGCAGAATTTCTAAGAAGTCAAGATGGTCAGAGGATAACAAGTCTGCAAAAAACTGAGTGTATAAATTTTTAGAGAATTTCTGAATAATGTCCCTCAATATAAAAGGGACAAGACTAAAAATCAATATTAGATGTTCATGTTCTTCAGGCAGTCAGGCATCAGTGCATTAAGAACAAGCATGGAAATCACAGCATGGGGCTCAGTAACACTTCCTCCAATCAAGGTCATTGAATGCAGTTCATCTTGCCATCTATCAAGCAAAGAAGAAGCCATGGGTGACCATGATCCTGCAATCCTGGCATTTTCTCCAGATCAAGTGACATTCAAATGTACTGAGGCACAATGGAAAAGTGTTCTGTGGTCAGACAAATCAAAATTTAAATTATTTTTTGGAAAACATGGACACATCCTCCAGACAAAAGTGGAAAGGAACCATCTGGCTTTTTATTAGTGCTCACTTAAAAAGCCCCCCACCCCCACCCTCAATTCTGGAATCCAGGTCCTGAATTGGCCTGCAGACAGTTCAGACTTTTCATCGATTAAAAACATTTAGTGCATCATGATAGTATGAATAAAATAAAAATATGATGAAGAAGACTCATGACTACTAGTCCTATATGAGACCAGAATGGGACAACATTCCTCTCCTTTTAGTTCCCAGATGTTTACAGTCTGCTGTTAACAGAAGCGCATGTTTACTACAGCTACACAGTAGTAAACATAGCCTTGCCCCAACTTTTTTGAGACATGTTACTACCAAATTCAAAATGAGTTCATGTCTTTCTTAGAATGGTACATTTTCTCAGCTTAGAAATTTAATACTTTTTCTATTGTGATACGATTCTGTTGTGAATAACATTTGAGGTTCACAAATTATTGTATGTTGTTTTTTATTTAGATTTTACACAGCAAACCAACATTTTGGAATTCAGGTTATATTTTGCACATATCATCCATCCATCCATCCATCCATCCATCCATCCATCGGGGCTTTAGGTTGAAGGAGGCCACAAGCTGGAGGGTCTTCTTTTCTTTTTTTAATACTGAATCTTCTTCTTTATCATATTTTTTTCAGCATGGATCGATTCAGTGTGAGTTAGCTGAGATAACATTGAGTTAAGTGCTGCTTGCATGTATATTGTGAAGGAAAAGAAAACAACTAGCTTTGGCCTTCACTGCTTTCTCTCACCTTGTATGAAATCACCCCATGTGCGATCCTCTCTGCAGAGTGCAGCAATCACGCCTTGCCTTGCTCACCACTCTTCAAACACAAGAGCACTTGAAAAGCTGATTTCCTGCTCCTCAGAGGGAACAGGTTTCTTTTGTCAACCGAGGAGCCAGGTCAACACAATAATTGCTGGCAAATTGTGCCTGAAAATATACAACGCTCATTTGATTTACATGTCATTTTCATGACTCGCCGCTCCAATTCTCCTTAACAGCTTGCAATGTTACATTAGGGCCTTATCAATTGTTTATAAGGGCAATCAATTTCTTTTCCTGGATGCGCTGTATCAAGTGTCTGGGGTTGTTTGTATGAGAGAAAAAGAATATACACTGCAACCACACACTCGCCCATACATATTAATGCATGTTATGTGAGGGGTCAAGCTGTTCCCCCTGCTTAATGGGATTATAGACATTAACAAACTCTTTACTAAATGAGAGAGGACCTTTTTCTTTCTCTTTGTCTCTCATCCCCGCTCTATACCATTTCACTCTGTCCTCTTTCTCTCTCTCTCTGATCCCTAATCAGCAAGTAGGCCTAGAAGTGCCTTGGGGCTGAATACGAACGAGCGCAGCTGCCTGGTGCGGATTACTACTACCACACACAGGCTTACCCTCAATGTATAAATTCACACACGCATGCCCGTGTAGTGAAAACAGTGTTCATATGTCATTCGCATATGCCAGCACTTGCTGACATATGTGTTTTTCAAGCATATGTCATACTGTGAAAGTATCTCACACATTCACGGGAAAGATACACACAGAAACTATTTTGATCACATACCGATAACGTCCAGTGGCAGACACATGCTTGGACACACCCACAGGTTTTAGTGTATCACAGGAACATGTCCATTCATAGCTTATATAGTAGTGTTAGAGGGCAGGTGCTGCAGCCATATGTTGCCATTAATCAGCAAGTGACATTTTGAATCAGCCTTATTTAAGAAAGAAAGATAAAAAGAAAGAAAGAAAGGGAACAAATTAGTTAAATGTCAGCAATATGTAAATGGATCATATTTAAGTGTTCAATTTACTCTGTTGTGGAAAACATGGTCGTTGTGTCTTTCTCCAGTTGATTTTGAAGTTTCCGCTTCAGTTCCAGACTGGCAGGTTAAACCTGTGCAGGGTAGTAAATCTGTGGCTTAATGTTCCTGTAGAACAAGCTTTTGATTTGCCTCTGAGCATGGCGTTAATGCCATTTCACTGTGCTATAGCTGCTCAGTCTTTAACGCATGAGATCTCCCAGGTCATAAATTAAAATATTGCAAACATCAAGCTATACTAACCTAAAAATCCTCACAATACAGAATCTTCAGTATTTACCTCTACAGAAGTTGACCTGAGTTTGTAAATTAGACCTCTGGGTGAGTTTACTTTCTGTGCTGCGTCATGGATGAAGGAGTGTTGTGGAAGTATCACACCTCCATCTAGTGGGAAAAAGAGGTAAGGCTAGCGAATACATGCACGAAGGGGTCGAAAAGGCACGTTTGGGTTGTGATATAAAATTGATGGTCTCAAAATCTTTTAAAAGGTTGAATGCTCAATCAGTTTCTTGTCCTAAATGCCAGGAGAGGCAGGTGGGCATGAATTAAAGAAACTTACTCTAGGGTATGTCTGCACATCATCCTGCCCACCAAAATATTTATGGGCAGCATTAAAATGTATTTTTTCCTTACACAAGTGAGTCATTTTTAAATTGCATCTGTATTTGTGTTGATTAGCTCAATCAAACTGAACTGGCTTCCAAACCAGCTCATTTTTACATTTAAATACAGTTATAAAATGTGCACATCTTGGAAAATATAAAGAATACTTTGTGAGTTTCTGACTGTAACTTGGACAGTGAACGGCATCTAGTGACAAAAATAACCTGAATGGTTATTAAAATGGCAATAAATGGATTGATTTACTGCGTGAGCTGTATGCCAAGGTGACCCGGGGAACTCTGGGTATACATGCAATCTTCGTTTTCTCTGTGTGATCTCTTTTTGACTGATATTGGGGGAAGAGTTCAGCTGGAAGAAATCATTTAACAAAGCAAGGACAATCTTCTCCCTGAGCAGGCAGGAAGAAGGCCACCACCTCTGTGTCTGCGTTCAGTTCATCCTCGTCCTCATCATCTGCCCGAGCTCTTTCTCAGTCTTCATTTCTGCTTGGCCCTGAGCTTGTGGTGTCACGTCAATCACACCCGAGGGAACGCACCAAGGTAGATTTGTTTTGGCTTTAATGAAAGATGCTCTTAAGATGCAAAGTTCAAGGCGAGAACTGGAGGTGGTGTGGGCTGCATAAAAAGACTCGTGACCTTGATGAGTGGTTGTACTAAGATGGTGATGTCAGACTTGGGAAGGACCTAGGAGTGGGACACAATCTGTTATTTTTTGCCATTCATAATGACCTTTGTCATCTCTATGCTTCATGTCAAGTTGCTGAAGTGTTCTTGTGCAGTGAGATTAAATTTATCTCATCTCCCAGTCCTTACCAGAGGCCTCTTTGGCTGATGCTTTCTAATGACTCTGCTGGAGCAGAATTGGAAGACTTTTCAACAGCAATCAGTTCAGCGTCACTGAATTTATCACACATGATGTGATTTTATTATATGTAGTTTCCCCGTATGTCAATATCATATCATCAAAATGGCGAAGACCATTAGAATTAGGTTTCACGCACACTTAAGCATCTGATACCTGTGCTAAAATTATTCTAAACGAATACCAGGCAGGCTACTAATCCAATCTAGTAAAAAAAAAAAAAAAAAAATATATATATATATATATATATATATACAAACCAATAAAAGGAAGCTCTCTTTTATTTGATCTAGCGCAGGCTTGTTATTCTGAAAACAGTTCGGTAGTAGATAGTAGACACTATCTATGTGTGCAGAAGGCTGAGCCAATCGTAGAGAGGGAGGCTCACCAGCAAAGGGCACACTAATGGGCTCACTGACAAACCAGCAGATATTCTTAATTAAAGATTAAGAAATCTCACAGCCTGACCCACATTTTTTGAGCGTATGCACGTCTGAATACGTGTGTGGCAGCGCTGCAAGATCCTATTTTGCCTGTCCTCAGAACGTGTCCATTATTGATGGCATCATTAAAATATGTACAAGGACAAAATAGGTGGTGCAGCGAAGGTTTTTGTGTGATAATATTGTGTTAGTGTGTGTGTGTTCGCATACATTAGATAGAAGGATTCGAGAGAACTTGAAGCAAATTTAAATTAAATACTTTTCCTGTTCTTTATGAACACATTCGTAACTTTTAATATTCTCACGAGCAACCAGATCAGCAGCAGTTCAGTGCGCCCTCAACTTTAACTGAATATGAACGCAGGTTTTATCCTTGAATGTTAATCACTGTAAAACTTTGCATATAAGTGTGTAGGTGTTTGTGTGTTTTGTTGTGTCAGCTAAGTGCAGTGTGATCTAACAGCAGCTGACAGGCAGGTTTGAGGCCTCTCTCTAGGGTCCTCAGTGTGTGTTTGTGTGTCTCTGTGTGTATGTGTCCTGCTCTAGTGGTGTGTGCTAATTGGAAGCTCAGCGGGACAGGCAGCAGGTCCTCCGTATCGCCCATGTGCACACGTAGAATCATACTCAGTCTCTTTCTCTCTCTCACTCTCTCTGTCTCACACACTAACACACACACAGAGAGAGAGAGAGAGAGAGAGAGAGAGAGAGAGAGAGAGAGAGAGAGAGAGAGAGAGAGAGAGAGAGAGAGAGAGAAATCAACAGCAGTCTGGTCTGTTAGCCTTTCTACATTTAACATGAGTCCAGTCTGCAGCCTCTTCACTTATTCATTCCTCTCCACCTCCTCCTCAGCCACTTCTCGCCTGCTTTAACCTGAAACGACAGCTGCACTGTGGCCAGTGGAGACCTGCCTGGCTCCCCTGTCTCACTGGACATCAGAAAGAAATACCACCAGGTAGCTTGGAAGAGAAGAGAAGAGAAGAGAAGAGAAGAGAAGAGAAGAGAAGAGAAGAGAAGAGAAGAGAAGAGAAGAGAAGAGAAGAGAAGAGAAGAGAGGAGTGTGAGGGATCAATAGTGTACACGAGAAAAGGGTGATGTGCGTGAAAGGGGAGGTCGATGGTTTGCCCACTGGTGTGTGAATGTGTTATTTACCTGGACAGGCTGGGGACCAAAAAATGAGACATTCACCTTCTCCTGAGAAATCCCCCAACACAGTCTTACATGTAGACATGCATGAGCACATTTATTAATGCACACACAAGCAGAGGCACATGCGTACATTCTTATACATGCACAGACTTTAGAGAAAACTAAAAAACAAACACAAAGCAGACTGGAGAAGACCTGAAAAAGGGGGACATCAAATGTGAGGACCAGCGCAAGTCATGTCATGTTTATGAACACTTTTTACTGCTTTGTTTGATGAACAGAAATAATGAATCAAAATATTTTAGTAATAGGGAATGTTTCTCTTTACTTGACCTCTGTCAACAGATGTTTCAGAGCAGAGCTCAGCCTCCCTAAGGCGCAAGGATACTTCACTGTCACTGTTTTCACTGAAAAATGTACATTTTAAAATATTTATTTGTATTTCTAAAAATCCCCAAATAGCTTTAAATGTCCAAATTCTCTCTGTGTGTTCATGTGCGGTGTATGTGTGTTGCATGGTTTGGATGTCAGTTTCTTTACAGCATCTCTGACAGCCAGCATATGATCCTGAGACAGCATGACAGCTGTCTTCATGCCCCTCTTAACATACACACGCTCATCTGCCCACCCACCCGCACTGAAACACATAGAAACACACACGTGCACAACACAGCAAATGACAGATTTGCCACCTTGTGACAGACCTGCTACATCTACCTGCAACCGTCAGGCCCAAGGATAGAGAGGTGATTGGTTGAGGATAATATGGAGGTTGTGTTTAGTGTGACTCGAGGCTAGACAGGAGACAAATACAGGGATGGACAAGACACCAAAGGGCTGGTGGATAGATGGATGGATGCCAGGGGTCAAGAGAAAATCTAAGTGAAGCTAGAAGATGCAGGAAATTAGAAAAGTGGAAGGAAAACACGAGTAATGAGGGAATGAGAAAAAAACAGTTTTACAGATAAATTATGTAAAGTTTTTTGCCAAATTGGCTATTTATGCTGAGGCTGGAGGGAGCGGACTATAAACTGAGCTGAAGCACAAACTGCAACAAAGCAAAAAGCTACATAGGGATAGATTTTACTATATAGTAAAATGCCACATCATCATCGACTTCAAAGCAAACTCATTTGTACAAGGTTACCCCAGGCCAGTTTTCTTAGAGGCAGTTCTAACCCCTAACCCTAGGGGAACAAAGACCCTTAAACTAAAAAGTGCCAAGGACATGCGGTGTGGGGGAGATCAAGGGTGGTGGCATTGTAGTATGCATCGCTGAGGTGCCTCCATTTGAGTACAATTGTAGGCACCATCCTCCTCACTGCACCCTAATCTGATGAGACAAGCCTGACATTCCACACCATACAGCAGAGACGTCTCTGGCTTTCATACATATGTGCTCAGACAAACATATGGAGAAGACGCAGAGGTTAAGGAAACAACAACACAGACAAGAGTGACAGATTGTTAGGGTTAAAGCTGCAAGCAAACATTACCTATTAGTTTGCTTTTCTTGTTGATCTTTCCATCTTTTCCTGCTCACCAATTCCATGTCACGGCTGAGAGAACCCGCGTCTCCACTGTCGATGACAGACGTGTTGTTGGAATCAGCGTTGCGTTATTCATTTACATGCTTCTTTCTTTGCATTTTGCTGTTCTTCTGCTGTTCACGCAGTCCTCCAGCATAGGCACAGCAATCTGTGAAAGACAAAAACTTGATATGTCACATGACAGCGATGAGAAAGTAAAGTCACACAAAGGCTCAAGCAAAGTAAAATATCCAGACTTTGTCATTGTGTTGTAAAGCTATGATGAATATGAAAAGTTGCTTTTATACAGTTATTTTTTAACTTGAGATGCAGAGGTTACTGATTTAATACTTCTACCTTCACAAAGCCTATAAGCATGTGCTTCACACAGAGAACCTTGTGCTGTGCTTGAGGGCGGTCTCACCGTCGGCCTTTTCCCAAAGCAGAGGTGATGTGTCCACTAATGTCAACATCGCAGCCAGGGTCAGAGCACTGTCAAAGACCCTAACGCACAACCTTTTCCAGCTAACACTAACCCAGTACGAGTGCGTGATAATGTGCGTGCCCAAAATGCCAAGTGCTCCCCTGTCCCTTCTCAATATTTCATCTGTTGTCTTGCTTTACCTTGCTTTAGGTAATGGCCCAGTCACATAACCCATTTTTCATATGTTTGCCTGTATTTGTGTATTATACCTTTTAGTGATATAGGATTTTTGTCTGGTCTGTACTTTACTCTTATTTGCTATTCAAAGTGATAGATTTATAACATGAGCATGCAAAAATGTGGCTTTTGCACACGACAGTGTCTCAGTTGAACTCATTCCAGTTTTACATTAATGATAACTTTGTTAGTTACAAAGAACTAGATTTGCCATCAAATGGGGGTTTTAAGTCAATCAAAAGGAGCTCAGTATGTAAGATGTGGCATAAATAGTGGAATATCATTATTATCCATGGTTATAATTTACATTTTGTGTCCAAATCGCCACAATTCTCATTGTCTTTTAGATAAAATGCTAAAAAGGATAAAAATAAAGGTGTAGGAATTTGTCAAAATGATGTGCTGGGTATAAATTCCCATTTGAATTTGAATAAGACATTTTTGTCTTTAGTTGCGTTTTTTTTTTTTTCCATTATTCAGCAAACTTTATAACTGTGCTTAAATAGCAACTATAAAAGCAGCTTTCCGTGCCGCTTATATATATTCCTTTTATCTCAATACACCAACTTTTCTGGTTATTTCTTGGTCTCAATTAAAGAAATGTATTCAAAAGTCAAAGCTATGCTATATATAAAGTATATGACACAAACATAATATGCCATGTACTACATATTTCCTGAGCATGATCTGTCAAGATAGAACAGGGACACTGTAAATCAGTTACAACACACATGAGACGCTGCACTGAAGGCATGTAGGTGTTGGAGCGTGAAGGGCTTTCCCTGCTAATGCAGATATAATGATGTGACTATGACTATATCAACGTCAGCGTGTGAGAGTCTGTGTATGTTGCCTCTTCTCGGGGACAGTTGTGCTGCTGATCTGCAAGACAATTCTTTGTGACTCACACCACATGAAAAAGAAAGTTAAAGATAGATAGAGGTAACAAGGGATAGACAGAGGTTGATGAACAAGAGAAGACAACATCTATGTGTTGTTTTGATTGTGATGAGAGGCAAGTGAAGAAGACAGTGAGTTGGCCTACATTCATGTGGCTTAATGTGTGAGGGGAAAACAGAGAGACAGCTCCGTGTCCATCTAATTATTCATCCAAGGAAGGCAGCGGATGTTATGTTGCTAGGTGTGTTTGTGTGTGGGTGCATATGCTGGGGACAGTGAGTATTATGAATAATGTGATTCCCAACCAAACTTAGTAAGATGGGGAGAATATTTATAGATAACCAAAATAAAACAAAAACAAAACATAGTAGTGTTTTGTTTATTTGTTTACATTTAAATAAAAAAGCATGGACAAATGGTTGTAATGAAAATAAATATCATGGGAATTAAAATGAATAGATGCATGCTTGAAAAATCGAGGCTACTATTTGTGCTTTAAATTATTATTGTTGTTAAATAACAAAAAAATCAATTAAAATGATCACATTTTCAACATGAGAGTTTCATGGATGGTCAGTGAAGGGGTGCTTCAGTTCACTTTTCAGGCTTTTCAAATACACTAGACACAAAAGGCTGAGAACTGGTGATCTAGACCACTTGTGCAAGTGAGTGTGTGTGTCTATATCAGACAATGTCACACACTTTTTTTCCCCAAGGTGACATACTAGATAACATTTTCACTTTTGGACTCTAAAAGTAGTATTAATCTCCATCAAACGTCCCAAAAGACATTCACGTGCACAAACACACACAGACACGGCCCATATCACAACAGTTGTCTCTGGCATTTCAGTCATTTAGAGCATCATCCCTGGTTGCCACCAGCGTGAAGCTGTGATCTTCACATATATGACACCTCAGCTCAACAAGGTGCACACACACACACACACACACTGAAAGGATGTCTCTGCTCTGTCTCTCCTGCCGTCACATTCTCACTTCCTGATTTAGACAGACAGAGACCAATCCTTTGGGACACAGAAACACTTCTCTTTCGCTCCCTCCCTCCTTCCACGAATCTTTCCCCTTTTCTTGATCTGCTGCTCCCTCTCGTGGGGATGAGGGAAGGCAGGGCTGGAGGTTAGAGAGATGGATGTGGGTGATACACCGATACACAGTCAGTCTCCTGCGGGAATGGTGTGATAGAGAAGAAGAGAGAGGGACAAGGGCAAGTAGAGGGGAAAAAAGTAGGAAGCTTATTTCTCATGGCTTAAGAAGACAGAGAGGAAACAGAAACACAGGAAAGTGATATCTTGTTTTAGTTTCATGTGTTATTTGTACTGTGTTCCAGATGTATATTAAATATATATACAGATACAGATATACTGCTTAAACTGGATGAGTTACTATGATCTGTACTAACCCATTAAAAGGAAAATATTCCCAGTAATTCAGACTTTTTTAAAATTCTGGGATCTCCTTTAACATCTGAAATAAAGTTCTGTCCCTGTGCAACTTGAGCTTGTAATGACTAACCACTGCTTGTTAAGGGCTTTGAATGTCCACTTGTTTTTGTCATGTCTATCTCTCCTCTAAAGAGGACAGGCATGTCTCAAGCGCTTTTCCCTAAGGCTTTTTACTTGTTACACAACCTGCTGTTGTGAAAAATCTACAGGCAAGTCTGAAAACCCTCCCAGCACTTCTTCTTTCTTGTGTGCCATATCTATAAAAACATCCCTCAAATTTAACCCAGAGTAAAGTGCAGTGTAGAGATGAGTAAATACAGTACGTTATATTGCATTTTTTTCTTTCCTTTTTTATTTACTGTGATTTTGAAGATAAAAAATGTTTCCTCAGTTCAAGTTTGGAATTTTTTTCATGACATTCCCCACATGCAATACTACCATACGTTATTTAATTATAATAATTATAAGTTTTTCTTTCAGCTTTTGTATCAGATTCTTACCAATAAATCAAATCTGTTATCTTGTTGGTCTGTCAACTAAAAATACAGTGGCTATCCTAATAGCACTCTTTTTAACTAACACACACCGATGTATGCATCAGGAGCAATCTGGGGTTCAATATCTTGCCCAGAGGCACATTGGCAGTGGACTGGAGGGATTGGAGACTGAGACGTAGCCATTCATGATGTCATGGTCCTGGGCCATGTTGGCCCAGTGTTCTTAGTTTTCTTGTATGTTTGTATTTTGTTCCTTGCTTAGGCCATGTTTTCTGAGTTGCCCTGTTGTGTTGTTCCCTAAGTGTTTTCCCTTCATGGCTTTTACCCCCTGTGTGCCCCTCTGTGTATCTGTGAGCCCTCGTCTCTCCTTATGTTTTATTCCATGTTTCCCCTGCCCGTTATGTCTGTGTTTTTCCCCGTGCTCTCTCTCCTCCGGTCTGAACCTCTGTGCACTTCCTGTTTACTTTGTGACTCTCACGCCCGTACATGTCATGTTCAGTTCACCCCGCCCTGTCTCGTTATGATTATCAGTGTCACCTGTGTTCCCCGTGTGTTCCCACTTTCCTCGTTAACCCTCTGTGTATTTCTGTCTGCGTCTCCCTCTGTTCAGCGTGACGTCGTCCCTCATGTTGTGTGGATCTCCCTGTGCCTTCCTGCGAATGTTAGTTTACTTTTTCCCAGTTAGTTCTGTATTTCCTGTATTCTGCCGTGCCAGCATTAAAGCTGTGTTCTTTAAGTTCATCCCCGTGTCTGTGAGCTTTGCATTTGGGTCCTCCTCCTGCTTGCCACACAGCGACCTTGACACATGATACAATAAACCACAAATAAAGATTTGAGTGTCGGTTTGACTGGGGTGCATTTTGATAAATGTAGCTTTCTGCCTTCACATGGTTTGGGTGTGTTTTGTATACATCTGTTTGTGTGCAAAATAAGGATATGCTTAAAGAAAATAAATAAACATTAAATGTATTTCTCGCATTTCTATTATCTTCTATTTATTTTGTTACCTTAAAAACTTTGAAATGAAATTAATTAAATGCATTTTGATTTTTGCCTTTAAACCTTGTTGTGATGATAAAGGCTTCCAGAAACATCTATAAATGCATATAAAGGCAAACAGCATAATAATGTGAAGGACAGAGTTTGGATTATTGAAGAGCTTCTAGCTCATCATCCATCCATTCAGCTAGCCCTCAATTTTGTTCTACTTATCCAGTTCAGGATCACACAGGGGGATGGAGCTTATGCCAGCTGACATTGAATGAGAGGGACACCTTGGACCTGTTGTCTTTCCACAGATGGACAGACACCTTTGGCCATTTTAGAATCACCAATTAACCTCATGTGCATATCTTTGTATTGCTGGAGCCACTCAGACAGAGAACCCACAGAGGGGTACAGAAAGGCCACAAACTGGATTCAAAGCCAGAACCTTGCTATGAGGGCTCAATACTAATTGCTACACCAGCATGCTGCCCTGTAGCTTAACAGGACAAACAAAATGAAAACTTTTAAAACTTACAAACATCAATAGTGGGTTGAGGGGTGTTGCTGTTTCTGCAGCAATGAAATGAATTCATAGAAATTTCAGCAATTTCAGATCTATACCTTTTAGACAGTAACAAAAATACATTTTTAAACACACAGAAACAGATCTAGAGTGGAAGATTGTAAAAAAATGATGCTGAAAAAAGAGAGACAACCAGTGAATGACTGACTGAGTAACCACCAGAAAAAGTATAAACTCTGAAGCCTGCAAAATTACAGTACATAAAATCGCTGGTGTAAACAAAGGGGATAGTACATGAAATTACTGGTGTAGGCTACCGTGATACACTGTACCCTTTATTTCCTGCGTGCTTTGAGAGGTGCAGCGACACATGGAAAGTTGACTTCTAGAGTGGTGTGAGGTTTCTTTTTGCTTCTCCATGCTTGTTTCTGCTGTCACTGCTGTCAGCAGCCGCTTTAGGTCACTGAGAAGCTACCACCCCATCTACCTGTGTTTTAGCACATCACACGCTGCACTGCACAAACACACACACACACAGAGACAAGCACATGCTCATAGGTAGAGTCCACTAGCTGAGGCAGACTGAGGAGCTGCCCAGGAAACAGGGATTTGTTTATGTGGATTGAGTGACCTGGCAAAGGAAGGGAGAAAGGGAGAGGAAAGGTGTGTGGGTGAACATTGATGCCTTTTTGTGATGAAGTAAAAGTGATATGTAAATAATAGATCCCAGAGATGAATTATTGAAGGAGTACATTGATGCTCTCATGGTGTGGAAGCAGGAGCTCATTCATGAAAAAAGGTTTGTGGAGGAAAGATGAAAGGGTGAGGGGGGAAACAGGGTGTTGCTATGTCAGCTTTCAGTTCCAACACAGCGACATACACTGATGCACGCACGCACGCACACACACACACACACACACACACACACGCACATACACACACACACACACACACACACACACACACACACACACACACACACACAGACTTTCAAACCACATTCATACAATCATAGTTGTACAAGTTTCTCAATGACGATGGGAACAACTCAAAAACAGAAGGAATGGTGCCCATTGTTATTACAGTCCAACATACAACTTTAAAAACATGTTAGCATTTCTTAAACGATCCATAAAATTTATATCGGTTCAGCATGTTTTTAATATCTTTGTAACTGGGTATTGACTGATATACTGTTATTGTATCTATGTTGATTCTCTTTATTAATTTTGTTTCATTGTGTTCTCCAAAAACTTAATGTGCTGCTGTAATCCCAGTTTAGACACTTCTGCAAAAGATATTTTTTATATTATTTAATGTTTTACAAGGAGTCATTCTCATTCTTCTCTCTTACTATTTAATACCCCCAGTGATATTTTTGCTATTTTATATTAGGTCAAAAATAATTTCATCATGTTCCTGAGAATATTGTTCCACGCATTACACTTAATGGGATTTAAAGAGGAAGTAAAAGTGTGAGAATCTTTGTCAGTCAGAATGAAACACTGGCTTCTGGCTCCTCAAATGGAAGCCGGATATTTAACAGAGGCAGGACCCTCCACCCTTAATACACTCACCATTACACAGCCTTGCTTTTGGGTGTTCTATAACGCCAGATCCTGTTGAGCTGACAGGTGACAGAACAGTCCACATCAACATACGTCTACTCTCTTTTGCTCCAAACACACACACACACACACACACACACACACACACACACACACACACACACACACACACAAATCCTGTTGTCTGCCACCAGCTGATAGGTGACAGGGAGCAGGCTCTGCCTTTTGGGCATGTCCAGCCCTGGAATGTCTGAAGCTGTCTACTGTACAGCAGCAGGGTGTGTGTGTGTGTGTGTGTGTGTGTGTGTGTGTGTGTGTGTGTGTGTGTGTGTGTGTGTGTGTGTGTGTGTGTGTGTGTGTGTACATCTATCTTTATGAGGACAATTCAGAGTTTCCTGCAGTCTGTAGTCCATGGTATAAGAGTACAGATAGATACCATGGACTGTATTTACAGTTGTCTTTGACTCAAGATGACTCTGGCCACCTCATTTCAGCAATAAGTTAACATTATATTGCCCCAATGTCAGGCATGTTGTGGTATTTAGTCCATATTTGACCCACATAATATTAGCTAGTGCCATGGGATGCTGATCTACTTAATTCAAAGTCCTTTCTCCTCTTATAATGCTTCTGTTATAATATACTTTCTCCTGCGTTCAATTTAAATCGGTATAGAAAATCTTCCTGTTGAGCTGACAGGCACATAGATGGCACATGTGTAATGAATAATGGGGGTATTTTAGGTAGTATTATTATCATTTGAGAATTATAAGATTGTATCTATGCCAGGAGCCATTAGTCTAGGCAATACACAACATTTCGCTGGGAAGTCCTGTGGTTATGACCCTAACCATAGAACCATCATAAACACTATTTATGTCTTTTCTATATCTGTGCTAATAAATGGAAAATAAAGTTGTTGTTTTTTTTAAAGGAGTCTCAGAAAGAAAATGGGCCTGGTCTGAAAGCCTCCCTAACATGGATAAGAATCTGCATTACTTCTTGTCATCAGTGTAGTAGTCAGTGAGTAAGTCATGGAGCTTTTGTGTTGGGGTACTACACATGTCACAGGGAATAAGACAGAAGCAAAAGCGAGATAAGAGGAGGCAGCTGCCTACCTAGAACTGCTGGCACGGCAGCCAGGGGCGGGGCCAAGACAGCATGGCACACGTCGTCTCCAGACACCCTTTCTTCTCCCTGCTTCGCCAGAGGCTTTGACAGGCGGCACGAGAGCCCCTTGGCCCAGTGAGGGGTGGACAGCCATCTGACAACTCCCCACCTGCATGACCTTTACCATGCTTGACCCCCCTACAGGAGACAATCACCTCATAGCAAACAGCCCTACGGGAGATGTAGACACACAGTGCAGTCAGGAAGACACACACAACAAACTCAGACATGCATGCCACACACACAAAAAGTCAGGCTTAAAAAGGAGACATCCTATTAAAATATTAGGACATTTAATTTCCAATGTTTAATGGGAGGCAATTATTTACATTTTTAATTCACTTGTCATTTTTAACTGACTCATTCATTAGCTCACATCCGCATCTATGCAAATCAATTTACAAATCATTTAAAATGCAGTGAATGTGAATGTGTGTGTGAATGGGTGGATGACTGGTTGTGTAAAGCGCTTTGGGGTCCTTAGGGACTAGTAAAGCGTTATACAAATACAGGCCATTTACAATCATGATTACACAAAAAAAATAGCCTTTTTTGAAATGGGGCTCTGAAAAAGCCACCCAGTGCTTACAAATAGGGCCCCAGACAACCTGTGGACAATTTAGAATCACCAGTTAACCAGCATGTATTGGAAAGATGCCAGAGTACCTGTATGCTTTTCTCTATTTTTTCTATTTTCCATAAATCCATTTTCTACAAGAGTTTTTGGGAAAATGTTCTAATAGCTCAGTAGTCCATATGTACAAGCAGGCTCAGGCTTCAGATATTTTCAACAGTATGTTTTCATCAGTTTTTACTGACTTGGCTCGTTGTGATGTCAGTAAGAGTGGCAAATGATGGTAATCTCAATCGCACATCTCTAGCTTTATGGCTGAAGCTCCGCCCACCCGCTGTTTAAAACTTCTGTTTTGGACAGGCAGCCAGTAAGAACATCTAAACGTCTAAAACAACTTACAAAACGTATGACGCCTTTTGTATGGCCTGCTTTAACAACGTGCTAACCTTATTTACAATCAATATTGTATGGATGTAATAATGATGCAGTGGATCAAAGTGGATCAAATGAGGAGCTGATAGAAGGCATAGTTTAAAATAATCATGCTTTATCTGCTTAATCTGAGATTAAAAATATGAAGATTAACTGAAAAATCATAGTGTAGACCAAAGTAATTATTTACAGCATTAATGTTAAATACGGTAAATATTCTCATTATGTTTTCACTATAAACGGCATATTTGCTAAATGATATATGATATTAAAACCTGTTAGCCTACCTTCATTACATAAAAATACATTTTGGTTATAAAAGTATATTGTTTTTACAGAAATCAAATCTTACTCTAATTTTGTCATCACATTTTTAAACCATATAAGTAAACCAAATAAGTAATGTGTTGTTAATAGCAGGAGCAGGAACCATATCCTACTATAATTTGGTCAGAAGGGGGTTTCTATGTGAATGCATCCACAGTCCAAAGACATGCATGTTAGGTTAACTGGTGATTCTAAATTGGCTGTATATGAATGTATGTGGTTCTCTCTGCATTAGCCCTAGATAGACTGGAAACCTGTCCAAGCGAAGCGCTAAAAGAAGGCCCTATAGGGTTATGCTGGCGCTCATCAAGCATTTCGTTTATTTGCTGTCTTCTTTTATGGAAGTCTGTGAAAATTGATATCACTGAATTTACAACCAATTTTCAAGTGCTTTTGCTTGGTTTTTATTTTGGGATAAAATCTTTTGATTCACCTTTAGCCTCTCTGACTGACTGGAAATGCCCCTGAAGCTACCCAGGGTGTCCTGCACCTAGTTAGGAAAATTCAGTTAGTCTCAGATATGACATCAGTCTCCTTAAGTCGGTTTAAATTGTAAAGTAAAGACACTATAAGAGTAAAACCCCAACAATCAGACTTGCTGTGAGCCAGCACATGGCAACAGTGGGACGGACAAACATACTTTTAACAAGAAGAAACAGAAGGAAACCTTGCACAGTCCAGGCTCAGGTAGCCATGTGCCAGGAGCGTATTGGCGTGGTGGAAAGAGAAGATAAAATCTAATGATACATGGTGGTGTATGAACACATGTGGAGCAGGAAGATCAGAGTCGAGAAGAAATTCTCATTGCATCACACAAAGTCCCATTGCAGGAAAACCTATTCCAGCATAAGTAAGAGATGGTTCAGGGTCACCTGACCGAGCCCTAACTATAAGCATTTTCAAAAAGTAAAGTGTTAAGCCTAATCTTATAGGCAGAGTGGGTGTCTGTCACCAGAATCCAAAATCAGAGCTGGTTCCATGGGAAAATAAGACTCTGCCTCCCATTCTGCGTTCAGAAGCTCTAGGAACCGGAAGCCATCAGCCCCAGAGCGAAATGTTGTAGTAGGATTATATGATACTATGATGTCTTTAAAGTATGATGAATACTATTTTTTCAAGATGTTGTATGGATAAGAATTTTTGAATTAATTTGCATCACTACATCTTTTGTTTCAGTAAATGTGAACATTTTTGCTTTTTAAAAAATTTCTTAATGCAAATTACTTTAATACATGATTTTCTTCTAAAACTGGATTGATTACCCAGTTTTTCCTCCCTGTAATCCTATTAATGTAGATTTACTGATAAAAACAATCCAGTAATTATGCAAATTATTATTATGCAATATCACAAAAACTGCAGTCTTACGTCAGCGCAGCGCTGAACACTGCGTAGCTCTACGTCATCAAAAGGCGTCGTGGCAGCGTGAGAGGGAAAACAAATGCCAGTGCGAATTGCTGTGAAGTAAGTAGAGCATTTATCATTAAAAAAGAAACGGCTATAAGGTTATGAAAGCATTCTGGCGATGCTTAAAGTATTTTTAAAGCTGATAAATGATGGACGCTGCGCAAAATATGCACTTTCCGTTCGTAGCACTTTTACAAGTGTCGTTAATCGAAACTAACGTGCCTTTTCCATATCTGTAGGTTACTGCTCCTGCACCATAACGCTCTCTCCTGATTTGTTCCAAAACCGCGTGTCGGTTCAGTTCTAATGAATCCAGTAATTAGACGGGGACTGCCTCCGTCCGTGAGGAGTCTTCTCACAGACATCGGTCCAAAGGAGGAGTGGACGGATGAGGAGTCTGAAACGGTGACCAGAGATGGCATTCTGCTTCCGCACAGAGGAGCTACGTCTGGAAATGAGCTTCTCACACCTGCCAGGAGCCATGATAATGCTCCAGAGGATGGTGGTGTCTCTGGAAGAAGTGGACTTTGCATGTTGTGTAAAAGTAAACCTCCTTGCTACACCTGTCCCAGGTGTAACCTGCAGTACTGTGGCTTGGAGTGCTACAAGAGCCCTGATCACTCTGCATGCTCTGAAGAGTTTTACAAGGAGTCTGTTCTACAGGAGCTGAAGGAAATGGGGACAACTGAGACTGAAGGGAGAAAGAAAATGCAGGAGATTCTTGTGGGACTCAAACAAAAGGCAGAAATGACACAAGGGGGGATGGAGAGTTTGTTAAAAGAGGCGGGTGTTGTGTCAGATGACACAGATGATAGGGAAGGAGAGGCAGCTGAGAAAGTGCAGGCTGTGGAGCTCCTGGCCAGGTTAGCAGAGCTTCAGCAGTCTGGAGAAGAGAATGCAACAGAGATTGAGGATATTTTGGGAAAACTTGAAGAGATTGGAGGAGGTGCGCTGATTCCTGGAGACACTGATGAGGATGCTGAAAGTGCACAAGGAGAGCTGGACTTGGCTGATCAGCTCTCAGGGCTGGAGATTGACAAACTTTCAGAAGAGGAGCTGTGGGAACTTCTCAACAACAAAGAGAAAGAGAGTTTTGTGAGTCTCATGAAGGATGGAGCTCTTGGTGGCCTGGTTCCCCTTTGGAAGCCATGGTGGGAGGAACATGAGGAGGGAGGCAGAGCACTGGTGGAAGTGCTTGAGGAAGAAGTAAGCAGACAGGAAAGAGAAACTGTGACAACTATGGAAAAGCAGGACATTGATAATGGAGTGAAAACCTCACAAGGTGTTCAGAAACGAATCAAATCAAAGCCAAAAAGCTTGAAAGGAGGAACAGGGAAGGAAACGAGTAAAGGAAGTTCAGCAGTACCCCCAATTTCTTCAAAAATTCCAAAGCTGAGTTCCTTATGTCCAAATCCTTCTCCTCTGGTTTGCTATGGTTTAGTGAATGCACTTTTTGGCTATGCTTTTACCCTGTGCCTGTTTAACGGTGACACCGATTCACTGATGTTTGAGTTCTGTGACATGATTCTTGCTCTGTCTGAGGCACTGAACTCAAGCAAGGTGTTCACCTCTCTCCAAGAGGCCTTAGGCTGTGGAGAAGCTCTCATTTTAGATGGAGGTTACCTTGACAAGGAGGACCTTCTTGCCCCTGCCAGGGCCGTGGAGGCCGTGGCTCACATCATGACTGGCAGAGACGGAAAGGATGCTGCTGGATACTCCCTGGCAGCCTTGAGTCAACTTCGTTCTGTGCTCTCCCGGGCCAAAATGGCCCTGTCTAAAGATGGAGAGGAAGTGGAAAAGAGACGGAAGTACTTCCTGGCAAGCAAGAAGTGTGAATTCTTTCAAGCCTGGGTGCTGGACAATGTACATCAGATTCATAGACTGGCAGTTAAGCTGTGGAGCGAACACAGAAAAAGAGAGAGTGCAAGGAACAGCATGCAGAAAGCCAAGACTGAAGTTGAGAATTTACAGAAAGGGAAGAGAAAAGATAGCGATAAGCTGATTGAAGAACTAAGTTAAAGAAGATTTGGTTTAACGTGTTGATGCAAAAGTTCATGTTGTAATAAAATGCATCATATTCTCTCATATAGTCAAATTCCTACTGGCAATAAAAGCTGATATTTTCCACTAATTTCTTTGGTTATCTTTCTTGTATTAATTTATTTTAATGAGGAGAAAAGTAATTTAAAATCTGTTTAAATTTCCTGTATAAGCCATAAGAATTTATATTAGTCAAATTGGAAATAGAAGAGTTTTCAATACATACGTAGATGGATACTTTATTCATCTCCAGGGGCAAAGTCAGAAATTCCAGCAGTAACACATTAAGTGTTACTATTTTGTAACAGTTATTAGGTGATATACAAATAAGATATAATTTGATATGTAACAAAAGGATCAAGTTTCCACCTTAAATTTGAAACTACAATTTCTGAAAAAATTACTTTAAAAGGACCTTTGGAGACACAGGTCATTTAATACATTTAGAATGATTTTTTGTCAGTTAATTATAGATCATACCTCTCGCCCTATGGCAGCTGGGATACACTTTTAGAAGCGAAAGAGAATAGATGGATAGAATTACAGACAATTTCATAGTAGCTTTGGGAGAACTGTTATAGTACTTGAAAACCTTACTATTGAATTAATAAGTGATGAGGTGAAACTGTACATGTGTGTATTTGTTTTCCCAAAGGACAGTGGTGATAGAGTTCAAAAGAACTGACATAAGACTGCAAGGGAGCTTGAGCTGTTATGCAGTGAGTGTGGGAAACACATCCAAATCCCACACATACAAGTTTTCTTAGTATTGTTCTGAATGCACAGATTAGTTCGCAATACGTTTTGTTATCTAAGTGTTAATTTATTATTTAGGTTTTCATGGTTATAAATGAATCCAAACAGTTCTAGAGTTTTCATTATGGCTGTTATGTTTTCATATCTTACGTCAAATAGGAAATTATATAGTGCAGGACATAAGGCCACGGGGGCAGAATTGGCCGGGCTAAGACTCCAATCCGGCCCAAAAGAGCTTTGGAAAATGTTAGAGGGCATAAATTTTCGACATCTTTCCTTTATCAGCTTTTTCTACTGATAAAGCTCCCCCCCCCCCCCCCCCCCCCCCCCCAGGGCCATTCATACTATAACAAAGTAATTAAGTAATAGTTAAATGACAGAGAACGTCCCGTTATTTTAGTTCTATAAAGTGCATCCAAAGTGAAGAAAAATCGGAAACTTTCTTCAAACTAACAGAAATTTTCTGTTGTATAATTACAGGATAGTCAGGGCAATGACCAACCAGACATTTTTCTCTTAATTTTAATTTCCTAAAGCTTAAGCCATTTAATCTACAACAGCTGCATTTTCTTAATCACACTTAATGTCTGAGACATACATTTTAATTTTTTTTTTAATATTAAGAAAGCTCAGGTATTAAATGTGTAGTTAAACTTTACACCGACATTACGAGAAATTTCACCCACTTAAGATGTAGTTTGTAGTCTGACATCCCTCGTACAGTGCGAAAATAGATTTTTTAAATTCTCCATAAACGAGTATGATAAAAACCATAAAATAAAACACTGACCTGAACCATACTGTCAAGGCAAAGAATATAAACAATATGTAAAGGTTAGAGATGCTATTATACATGTATTTTCCAGCCTTTAGCCATGTCCCAAAGAACGTTTCTTTTCACCGTGCGCCTAGCGCCACTCTCGCGAGGACTTTTGGCAAGTCACGTGGTGCGGATGTTCTTCCACGCTGCGACAGAAAACATGGCTGCGCTCTTGAGATCATCCCGGTTACTCAAGTTTTCGCCTTCGGGTTTGCTTCAGATCACATGCACTAAAAGAAACGGACCGACGCTTGGTCGACTGTACAGCGGGGCTCTCAGCGGCAGAAGGACCGGAGTTTGTGCCCGACAGATCGGACCTGTTACTGAAAACGCGTCCAGGTACCAGGCATCTGTGATTCACGCGTGAGCATGCAGCAGCAGAGATGTCATTGAGGCTCAATGACACCCAAAGGCACACGCAAGTGTTGACAGATATGACCTGCTGCATTAAATGTAGTTTGTTAGGATACGTTATAGATCACGTAGGTAACAGCTCAGTTCTCGTTGGTTAAACATGGCTACCAGGTTATGCAAGGTGATGATGAGTTGTTGTGTAACCAGGGTAAACTCACTGTCTGTTTAATCTGTAATCAAGCCGGTTACTATAATCTAGTTCGTAATGAAGCTGTAACTGTTAGCAACCACTTCCTGCCATCAATTTGCTCCCAGCTGTACACACGCTGACTTTTGGGCCTATCACTGGAGACCAGTGTGCACTGTTACACAGCAGCCACGATGATGCGCGTAAATTGCAGCTTAAATGAACATTTATAGTATTATTAATGAGCACGAAAGAAAAACTGGCCTCAGCTGATATAGAAGTGATGGCTACTAGCAGCCGTGGACCTACTTGGAGGGACTTTTTCTTCACTTCAAGGTCACAGGTCTGGCTTTCACTGTGTACAGCTGTGTAACTGTCTTTGACAACATGCCTGTTGTTGTGCAGTAAACACATACTGTGATGGTGGGGCAGACTTTCTGAAATTAAATATTTCTTTTCTCTGATATGCATCCACAGCAGAACTGAGTTAGTTATTTTTCTGCTGTTGCATTTATACCTATGGCCTGTATCTTCACAGTCGCGTGTGGGCATATGCAGCGGGGTGTGTGCGTAGTTTTTCTGTGGCCACCGAGCTAAAGGATGAAGCCAGCATTGCAGTGCGCTCCAAGCAAGCGCAGCAGTTTGACTGGGCCCTGACCAGGCTGGACAGTTCTGTGAGGAGGACCGGTCGTATTACCAAGACCCTGCTTCAGCGCATCTTCCATGATATCTGCAGGGCAGGTAGGCAAGAGGATGAGCAACCACAGAGGGACCTTTAATAACGGATGCCTGCTAATGGCCATTTGAACTCTTTGAGAGACAGTAATGAAATGTTTTGCTTTCTCTCTCCTTCCTCATCCACCTCTGCTATCTGCAGGCTATCCCAGTGGTAACCAGGCCCTGTTGCTGCTCCGTAGCTGTGGGTCCCTGCTGCCTGAGGTGCCTCTGGAAGAACGCACTGAGCTGGCACACCGTGTGTGGGAGAAACTGAAGGAGTTGGGTAAGGGGCTGCGCTAAGTACAGTCTTGCACACACAAGAGATGTGCACTACAAAATCCTAGTTGTGTAGTGAGTGTTTTGTATATGTTTAATTACCCTGGCTGCACATTGTCTTCGCTAGGTGCACAGTATGATGTGAGCCACTACAATGCTTTGCTGAAGGTTTACCTTCAGAATGAGTTCAAATTCTCCCCCACTGACTTCCTGGCCAAAATGGAAGCGGCTAATATCCAGCCCAACAGAGTAAGTAGTGCAGTGCAGAGTGCTGTAATGTCAAGAAATGCATAGTTAGATTTGTGTTCAGCTACATGAAGAGAGTATTTCATTTTGTTAATTCTAGCTGTTTTAATTTGTTTTATTTTATGCATAGGTTACCTACCAGAGGCTCATCGCAGCCTACTGCCAAAATGGAGATATTGAAGGAGCCAGGTGGGTAAATGTTCTTTTCTTAATAGTAACCTGTCCACTGCGGGTACTTTTGCTGAACTAACAGTTTCACAATTCAGGTGAATGGAGTAGGTGTCTTTAAAGAAACTATTTTGGTTACTCCTAAAAGTCCACATCCATATAACACCATGTGAAATGTTTTCATTGAACCCAGTACTACTGATGAGATTGTCTCTATTTCTACTGACTGCAGTGTGACTTGTGAGCACTGATCTTGCCAGGCGAACTCTCCTCCTGACAAATTTCAGTGTATTTCCTGAGTGAATGACTCATTCACTATTGTTTTTTTTTTTTTAAAGGAACAGTGCATATTAATTAACATGAGCATTTATATTCATCATGTAAATATGACTTTTGTCATCTGTAGTCCCTGGTATGACCCTACAATAATAAAATACATCCTCCCCAACAATCAGATTGCCCACTATGAGCAAGCACTTAGCGACAGTAGGAAGTTAAAAAGTAACTTTTAACAGGAAGAAATTCTGGCAGAGCCAGGCTGAGGGAGGGACAGCCAAGGCTTTCCATGGTCAGCCCTCTTGTTATATCGTGATCAGGAGGGCTAATCATTATAAATTTTTCTGTGTGGTGGTTTTTGTTTATTTATTCTTTTAAATACTTGTCATTCAGCTCAGCAGCCTTTTCTGTGTCTGGGTATTTTGGTTTACCGTGCTTCTCATGGGTTTACTGTTAGATTACTTGTTGTGTTGCTTGCTTTTTTTTCTTCTCATTTTAATGTTGATGTAATGCTTTTCGGCTTTCTCAGCACCATATTGGGTTTCATGAAGAATAAAGACTTGCCCATCACTGAAGCTGTGTTCAGTTCGTTGGTGACAGGTCATGCTCGTGCAGGGTAAGTGTCAGTACTTTTTTATTTATCTATTTTTTTTAACATATTGAATTTAATATCAATATGTGGGGCCGGGGTCTTTCTGTGTGGAGTTTGCATGTTCTCCCCGTGTCTGCGTGGGTTCCCTCCGGGTACTCCGGCTTCCTCCCACCGTCCAAAGACATGCAGTTTGTGGGGATAGGTTAATTGGATAATCCAAATTGCCACTAGGTGTGAATGTGAGTATGAATGGTTGTCTGTCCTTGTGTGTTAGCCCTGCGACAGACCGGCGACCTGTCCAGGGTGTACCCCACCTCTCGAGCTATGACAGCTGGGATTGGCTCCAGCGCCCCCCGCGACCCTGAAAAGGATAAGCGGAAGCGACTGGATGGATGGATGAATTTAATATCACATAACAAATGTTATAATTGAAGGAATTTGGATTTAAATAAGCTGTAATCTTTATTACTCGACAGTGACATCGAGAGTGCTAAGAACATCTTGTCTGTGATGCATGGAGCAGGAATTGAACCGGGTCCCGACACTTACGTGTCACTGTTGAACGCGTATGCTGAGAAGGGCGATCTGGAAAACATGAAAAAGGTGTGTGCATTAATTGTGTGTAGTGCCACCTAAGGGTTGAAGGTGTAGGTGTATTTAAGGGTGCAGCTTTTGAACTGCTTGCCACTTTTTTAGCTTATCTGGTGAAGGTATGCTGAGCTTGTGTGATGCGAGGTCTCCAACAGTCCATCCAAAACTCAAAAGAGTCAGTACTCCAACTACAGTTCTGGTCCAACATTAATTTAATTTACAGATAAGGATTATTTAATGGGTGATCATGGTCTGTTGATACTCTTGCTTTATTTATGTACTTCACACATTACAGTAACCTTTGAATTGTGAGCTGGATGAGCTACTGTGTCACTGACATTGTAATTAAAAATATAACATATAATTGTATTTGCAAACCACATGTGAGGATTTTTTTCTGTCTCACTGCATTTTTGCCCATGTTGTATATCGTGAGTAAGTTGAGGAAGGGATTTTACCAACAAAAAGTTCAAAAATCTTCTGTTTTGAGTCTTTTCTACGGTGGCCCTGAGAGGCCAAACGGACTGCAACTTAAGAAAACACCAGCAATAAGAAAAAGGCTGCAAAAGCACACAAAACACAACGGAAATAGGAAAAACGACAACATAAATAGGAAAAAACAAAACAGAAATAGGAGAAACAGATTTCCAAAAGCACAAGGAAAGTGTTTCTGGGGAGACAATAACCCGATGGACCATTTGCAGGAACCAAAATATGCTAAGAATTGCGCTGGGAGACACTTAAAAGAAGTGGAGGATCTATCGGTTTTGTGAGCAAAGAAAAGATGAGAGGTAAGTGTGTTAGCCCAACTATTAGCCTAAAAACCTGTCATCAGTATTGTATGAATCATGATAAAACACACCTAGCATGTTTTGGGTTCCTGCAACTGTTCCATCGGGTAATTTTCTCCCCAGAAACACTTGCCTTGTGTTTTTTCCTATTTCCGTTGTTTTGTGTCCTTTTGCAGCGTTTTTCGTATTGCTGGTGTTTTCTTAAGTTGCAGTCCGTTTGGCCTCTCAAGGCCACCGTACTTTTCAGATATTAGCACGTGTCATCTTAGACCAAGCCTGATAAAGTTTGTTAAATGGAATGTTGATTTAAATTGTCCATTACATCTGAGCGGCTAGCACAGGGAATTAATCTGTTAAAAACAAACATGCCCCCCTAGGGGGCACAAACATATGAAAAATGGGTTTGGCTAATAATTATATTGCTAACTGTATAATAAATGTAATTTTGTCTAAAATAAATAATTCATCTGTCTAGTAATAATGCTGTTTAAAGTCAGACATGTCAGGTTGCAAAATAATTGATATATATAACTTTTGATTTTCAGACAAAATTTTATAAAAGTTATCAGAAGAATTTTAGATTTTCAAGGTTGCTTACTCAGTTTTATACCCCTCCTCTCTCTTCCTTATTAATTTGCTTTCTTTCAGACTCTGGAGGCGGCAGAGAGTGCAGACTGCAGTCTGATGGACCGGGACATCATGCAGGTCATCTTCACGCTGGCCAAGTCCAAACACCAGCAGCACATCCCAGAGATGGTCGAGCGCTTGAGGCATGAGAGGGGTTACGTTCCAGGTACACATTAATGTGACGTGTTTTACAGCACTCACTTTAGTTTTATGAAAGTAAAATCATAAAAAGAAATGCAATTTAGTCAAAGTCTCGATTTAAAGAAATTGGGAGCTGTTATACAAATTGTGTGTGTTGTTGTTGTTCTTGCAGATGCCATGAACTTGTGTCTGAGCCTGATAACTCAGGGACAGGAGGACACAGCTTTTCACATCTTGAAGACATTTCCCACTCTGCAGTCTGATAACTCAAGTGACTCTGCCAACCTGGGCAACTTCTTCCTCCGACATTGCATCAACATGGATACGGTACTCAGGCCCTGGTTTCTTTAAGAGACAAAGACACAGGATCAGACCATATTTTAGAGGAGGGGTGTCAAACATATGGCTGATATAATAAAGACTTTCTCCCTGCGCATTCATACTACACCAAAGTACTTAAGTAATAGATATTCAATTAAATGACAGAAAAATTCCTAAAATTCACTTGACATCAAACTCGGCTGTTTATGGCTGCCAATGTAAAGTTGGTTTGATATCCCTGGTCAGTTCTCTTTAGCAGTTGACTGTTAGCTGGCATTGATTTTCAAACTGGATGCAGGGTTTGTAACGTTAATAACAATATAAATTACATTTTTGTTTCCTATATGTGGACTCCAGTCTCTGGAGAAGATCATCTGCTTCTGCAAAGAGCTCCAAGAGTCAAATATGCACACATCACCACTCAGCTTCACTCTGTCCTGCGCCCTGGAGGCCAAGAAAACTGGTACGGCACATGCTTTCACTTACATGCATCTGCTTACTCACAGATATATTTATTTGCTACTGATGCATGCACACTCGCCAATTTACTTGCATGTGGTCAATTGTAAGCAAAACATAAAAGTTTGCCAGTTATATCCAGTAATATATCAAGTTATTAATTAACTTTTTTATCTGTATTTGCAGGTACTTCTTTAGAGCTGATGAAATTATTTAAGGAGGAGAAGTTGCCCGTAAGACCTCACTTCTTCTGGCCCCTTCTCACTCAGCACGTCAAAGACAAGAACATAGCTGGTACACACACACACACACACACACACACACACACACACTTACTTTTACTACTACCTTTGTGATGATTAAGCCTGATTCAAACCATAACCTCAGGATCAAGTCGTACCCACTAAAACAGCCCTTTGTGGCGATCGTGGCTCAAGAGTTGGGAGTTCGCCTTGTAATCGGAAGGTTGCCGGTTCGAGCCCCGGCTTGGACAGTCTCGGTCGTTGTGTCCTTGGGCAAGACACTTCACCCGTTGCCTACTGGTGGTGGTCAGAGGGCCCGGTGGCGCCAGTGTCCGGCAGCCTCGCCTCTGTCAGTGCGCCCCAGGGTGGCTGTGGCTACAATGTAGCTGCCATCACCAGTGTGTGAATGTGTGTGTGAATGGGTGGATGACTGGATATGTTAAGCGCTTTGGGGTCCTTAGGGACTAGTAAGGCGCTATATAAATACAGGCCATTTACCATTTTAAAGACTTTTTGGAAAGTCAAGACCAGCTAAAATGTTGCCCCTCCCTAAGATACTCATACAACTTTGATTTTGCAACATTGTCATATTGATGAGGTCCATTTGACTTTATTTTACATCCTGATTAATTGCTGTAGAAGCTAAACATGTCTTCATGTGTTAATGTTATGTTTTTTTATGAGTTATTGCTCATGTGCTTGTAATCTGTGCCATCACTTGGAAGCCAATAACTTGATAGAAACCATTAGATCTTGTAGCTAAACAAGCCGCTTTACCTGATGCGAGCAATCTTGTGTGTATGAGAACCTAACAGGTGTTATACAGCCTTGTGACAGAAGGAAAAACTGACCTACCAGCTGTTTTTAATACACGTAATAGGAAATAGGTTTTTGGTGAATGTCATATTAGCAGTTTTTGAACATGTTTTTCTTTTTTTTTTCTGTGGTGCAGAGGGGATTATGACTTCCTCTGTACCAGAAAGAGCTTTTAAAAGAGTTTCCCTTAAATATTAATGACTCACAGAGTGGTCCAACTGGGACAGGTTTCACTTGGCTGGGGCAGTGAAGGGCGAAGAGGTCTGATCCTTGCATGACAGAGTCAGAGCAGGCGAAGACGAGACAAACGCACACAGAAACACCTACTCACAAATCCACACGGGTCTCTCTAGAGAGTTCTTGGAATAGATAGCAAATTTTAGAAGATGTACACACTTTGCATTTGTTCCGGATCCTAAATAAATGTTGACTTTCAGAAAGTACAGAGGCAAATGAACATTGTATTTTTAGCTCATCTGGCTGAAGGACCGATGAGCTTATGCCATGGCGAAGCTTCTGTCTGCACATCACAAGAATTGCTACTTTTCCTTCAGCATTGCTCATAATTTAATCAAACTTGCACACATTGGTCACCTAATGGGTCTTTTGGCCTTTTTTTACAGGAAATAACTAGAAAAGCTACTACGTCATTAACGTTTTGGTTTTTATCGGGTTTCTGGAACTCTAAACACTTTTAGACCTGTTGTGTAAGTCTTTGAAATAATCTTTGGTATGTGCTTCTAGCAGTGTTGCAAAAAGACACCGTACATATAAAAGCGAACACTACATCAACTGTGCAGAAGCAGTCTGAATGGTTGGACTTCTGCATCTCCCTCCTGCTCATACAGACCCACATAGATGGATGCACAGACCTCTCGGATGCATTGAGGGGTCAGAGGTCGTTTTGCTTCAGTCGTTTCCTCCAATCATTTGTCTAAGTCAACTTGTTTTTCAGTCCAGATGTTTTTCCGATTCCCTGCAGTACTCCTTTTCCACTGAAGTGCTATGCCGATGCCTTGTGGGGGCACGGGGCTACATTTAGATTGTGAGAGTAATCTTTGCTTTATTTCTTTCCAGGATAATAATCAAATGGGGACTTTTTTTTTCCTCCTGAGCAAAAAAAGCAGTAGCAGTAACTGGTTGTATGAAATTAACACATAAATGGAGCCATTACATCAATTAATGTAATTTATTTCTGCAAAGTATTCTGGACAATAATGAGCAGGGTAGGTAAAAAAAAGTATATTTCATAGCATATTATTTTGTACTCTTGGACAACAATGAGCTAATGCGTGATATTACACAGAAAATGTGACGGCTGCCAGAATATTTACAAGAGCAGCTTTTTAAAAAAAAGCTGTTTCTTTCATGTCAGAACAAACTTGACAAATAATTTCATTTTTAACTTTTAAACTTTACTCACCTGGAGCTTTTGACAGGTACTATGTGTGATTTGTGTTAAATGTGGCACAGCCCCCCTTTTTTCCCCCCCTTCTTTCACTGGGCACGTTACTTTTACTGGACTCTTGTCTGACACTCGGTTGAAAACTTTTTGGGGTTTTAGCCTCTTAATATAGTTTAATGGCTCAGCAGATGCATTTTATGGGAATATTTCTGTCCCCAATTTCTGTCTCGTTTGAAGGAAAATAATTAGTTTCTTTCTCTTGTCTTTGTCAGCTATGGGCTTGTGGGGGAAATCGTCTCACTGACAGATAGCTGGCATCTGGCGACTTGTCAAAATTCATAACTCATTAGTGAATGTGCTCTGTCAAATGTGTTCAGTAGCCGCTCGGTTTTTAAGTGCTTTATTTATGCTGAACCCTGGGTCTCTCTTTGGGTTTTTTTAGAGCGATTAATAAATGATGTATTTTTCAACTGTCAGCCAATTGACAGCATTTGAACTGGCAGGGAGTAGAAACCGGTTACGCCGGTGTGGCGATGCTGCAGATTGGCTTCTCCGTGTGGTCGAGACAGATTCGCAGTTTGAATGGTGAGATGTCTCGGCGGCTAGCTTGACAGCATGAACAAGTGGACTAGACAGGAGTTTAAACATGCACAACCACACACACAGACACTTACTCCAGCTTAAATTCTCTGACCGCACAGTCTCGAAGCCACACAGACACATCGGACAGCATCCATTTAGGTATCACAGAAGGAGAAAGGAGGAAGAACGGAAGGAAGGAAAACGGAGAAACTTCACTCTCACTCACACACTCGCTTGTTTGTGATGGTGTTGGCCTCAACGCTCATGAATGATGCAACTTCTCTTTTCTTTCCCCCCTTTCTCTCTCCTGCTGTTGTTGGAGGTGTGTGTGTGTGTGTGTGTGTGTATTGAAAGTTGGAAGTGGAGAGGGCGGGCTTTCGAAGACCAGTGCAGGTGATGTGACTGATGCAGAGTGACTTGATTTCATGTAAATGTAAGGGCTCTGAGGGAATTCACTTTGGATTACGCGCCCCACTGTGCACGGCCTATGAAATATTAAGCGCCGTGTCACTTTTTGTCCACAGGTGTCACTAGCAGGCAGAGAGGCCGGAGCTGTGGAATTGAAGGCGGGCAGTGGCGGGGGATGGGGGAGAACATTCTGATTAGGTGTGGATTTGGCGGGTTTGGAGAAAGCATATGTTTGGCCATATATGCCACCTGCCTGCAGCTAGTCGATGCTTGTCAGTCCTCGCAACGCAAAGCACTCTTATCACATCTGACATGGAGGAGCAAGAAAAGGGAGCGGAGGGGAAACTGTAGAGGAAGAGGTGGTGTTTCTGGCCTTGTTTGTTTGAGAGTCGGGGTGATGAGGTAAAGGCTCCCTTCTCTGCTTTTGCCCCTTACCTGATTTTGTTTACATCCTCTGTGGGAAGCAGACTTTTCTGTCAGATAGTTAGCACATTCACAGCCTGACCCTGAACTTAATTCTGATTTAAAATGTGGTGTGAGAGCCAAGTATCATCTTGATTAAAAGAAAGAAAAGGAAGGGTGAAATTGCAGCTCTAGATGTCTCACAAAATAGACTTTTTCTTATGTTTTTAAACATAACCTGCCTTTGCCTTGCAGCAACAATGTCTACCTTTAGAGAGTCATGGACACGGAGAGACAGATGGTGTTAGGGGGGGAGAGAGCAAAGGGGGAAGTGACAGGTACTCATGTCCAAGGACAAGAGGAGATGACAGCGACCAGTTCACTCCACTCCTCTCCTCCTCTCTCTTCTCCATCCTCACTTCTCGTCTGTGACAGTTAACCTGAAGACATGAATCTGATGATGATATCTTGTGACCACTGCCATGCTTAACTCACTACTTTGATACTTCTTGCCTGGATGGTATGTCAGTCTTAATGCTGACCAACCTAGAGAGGTCTCCCCTCTTCTCAGTTGTCCTCTGTGCCAAATCTGTCTTTAAATTGTTCAGACAGGGAGGAAAGAAGAAAGAGGCTTTCACATTATTATGTATTCTGGAGTGAAAAGACAAAAGAGAGAGTGGTATAAATGACACTACATATTATCAGGCCTTGTTTAGCGTTGTAGCTTAACTGTTTTACTAATTTATTCGTAGTTAACAGTTTTGACAGATGAGACAAAGGCACTGGTTCTGTATTTACTATATTGACGTTACTTAGATATAGTACTGTGCAAAAGTCACCCCTCTTTTCTTTACATTTTGCTAGGGATATAGTAAAACGTGCATGGAAGGCAAAAACAGTCTGTACAATTCTAAGAAGCTTGAAAGTCAATATTTTAATAGATAGTATTGGATTGTGGATCAAAATCTATCCATCAGATTTCGACAAGATCTCCAACACCAACACCAAAATTCAGCCCCAAACCATCACAGAGCCTCCATCTTGGTTTATAGATGTACCTACTGTTGATGATTTGAACCTCCCATTGCATTTGTCTTCCACTTCCACTCCCAGTTTCCTCAATTGTTTTTAAAGTACACACTGCACACCTTGTCTAGTTCTTCGCTAATAGCTCTTCGGGAATCACTTTATTGGTGCAAAAAAAAAAAAATTCCTAAAGATATGGTTTTAAAATCCGTTCTTTACCAAGTTATTGGTGATGTGTAGGCACAACACTAGTTCATCCCTTGAAAGAGCTGTCATTTTAAGGATGAGTGATTCTTAGTTCAGTTTAAAGTGGCTTTACAGTGAAAAGGAGTGAGAAAGCAGCCAATGTTTCAACGAAAACTTTTAAAAGATCTTCAGAGAGCTTGGAGAACTATTTCTTAAGACCACTTTAAAAATTCTAAGAAAGTCTGGCTCCCTGGAAGTAAAATGTAAAGAAATTAAGACTTTTGCACAGTATTGCTTGCGTAACCCCCTTTTTTAAAAAAACAAAGAAAGAAAGAAATTTTTAATAACTAGTATTATTCATAGGCTTGCTTCTTAGTTAACTCAATTCAAGCCTTTAAATCAAACCAAAGAAGAAACAACCTGGAGTTCAGAGGAATTAAAGCTTTTGGTTAGTTGATTGTGGGGATGAAAGCACACAAACCTGCTCAACTGACCAAAGAAAAGTGCTGACGGTCATGAAAGCTCATGTGTGGAAGCTGAAAAGCGTGAGAGAACCTGTCCATTTATATACTTCCAGCTATCCATTCACTTGTTTTCAGCTCCTTTTGCTCTCTGTGAAATTGATTATGGATTATTCAGGAGGACAGAAGGTGCTCCCTGTTTTCTTTCATAAAAAAAGAGTTGGATGAAAGTGATTAGGGGGTAAGAATGGAGGGATGGGCAGCAGAGTGGATGGATCCTCCATTGAGAAGATCGTCTGTTTACTTTAACTTGAAAGCAGGTAGATGGATAGTGAGAGGGGACGATGAATGAGTGAAATGGAGGGCGGAGAAGGGTGGATGGATGGAGTGGTTCAGGTAGCCCTACCTGGGATAATGCACCCCAGCGGCAGGTTTTAATGGCATATAAAAGCCCAGGACTCATCTTTTATTCAGCTGAAAAGAGGCTGCCAGGTGAACACATACGTCCCATTAGGATGCAGAAACACAGATATGTGTGTGTGTTTGTTTTGCACCTGAGTGCAGCTTAAATACACACAGCATCTTAAGGTATGTCAACTCAAGGAAGCACTTTAGGATAGTTTTCAGAAGTCCGCTTGGGAGCCAGGTGTATAAGCCCTTGATGTGCTTATGCATAGCATGTATAGTACCATAGATGGATTATTTCTGTCCTTGCACCAAATTGTAACACTTAATAAGAGCAAACACGCACACACAGACGTGTATATGTGCTCATTTAGGCCCATTTCCTTTGTGGCCATGCTCCCAGAAATATGCAAAGTGCTCCAAAGCTGCTTGCATATGTGCACACACAAACATGAAGATGCTTGAAGGCATGTTAAACATGCGAATGGCTGTTCCATATGTATGTGACTGTTTTTGGCCTCTTTCCCTGGAGCAGGACCTCCAGTTTCTGCTGGAGAACAGGGTGAGGGTGCAAGAGTCCACTTCAGGGCAACTGCATGTTTATGCACACGCACTCACTCGTCTGAGGTAGATCGTGAAAGAGCCATTTGCACTTTGTTGCTGAAAAGAAGAGTGGATTTAATAGTTTTTCGTCAGACCTGTGCACAAATATGAGAAAAGGAAAGCATGTATAAAAGTTCTTAATTTCACCCTTTCAGTCACATTAACTTCAAGGCCTTTCATATTCTATAATGCATTTGTCATTAGAATCTGAATGATAGAAAAGCTGGTTTAAAAAAAAAATTAAGATTATCATTTATAACGGTGCAAATAACAACTTTGCTTTTATATTTGTGTGTTTGAGACTTTTCTTCTGATTTTTAAACTGAATATATTCTGGTTTAAGGGTACCTGTTTGACAGTAGCATCCTAGATTCTAGGAATGAGTGATTTTCAAACAATATTTAACTGAGTACCTTCAGAATTCAAAGGAACCTCTGATAGAAGCATTGATCTATTTTTGTCTTTTTTGTCTTTTTATTCTGTTGTTTCATTAAAAAAAACAACAACTCTTAGTTGCTTCTTTCACTACACAACATAAATGCATCCATCTGGGGGGAAGAAAGGCAGATTTTTCTTACCTATTACTTGTGTGTTGTAGGTGTTGTAGAGGTGATGAAAGGCATGCAGGCTCTCGATGTTTCCCCTGATGTCGAGACTTTATCCAACTACATCCTCCCTGTGTTCCCCAGCATTGATGCAGCTCGACAAGCCCTCAAGGTAATCCATAAATCTGTGTGAGGGTTCTTGTTTGTTGGTTTGTTTGGTTTTTTTCATGTGACCAGTTTTCATTTATGTTTATTCTGATTTAAAGTTGTCTGGGATTTTTTGTTGTTGTTTTGGTCTTCAGGATGCAGGCATCTCTGTGGAGTCGGAGGGCTTTTTATGCTCAGAGATGCGCTTGGTGGCTGTGACCGACCTGGCCAAACTCTACACTCTGTGTAAGTACACACTCTCTTATTCAGTCTAAAGAATCTCTGCAGCATTTTTTGCACTTTGCCTGCAGGCTAATTGGCCCAGCATTAACACACACACACACACACACACACACACACACACACACACACACACACACACATTTGCCCACTTGCTTCTCGGTGCTCATCAGGCCTTTTAAGAGATTAGTTTGTGTGAATATGTAAGAAGCGAGAACGAGAGGCGCCTCAACTGGCAGAGGAATGGGATAGAGATGGCCGCTAAATAATGGATGACTCTTCCTGTTTTCCCTTTCTTCTGTTTTTAGTCTCTAGCATCCACCACTCATTTTCACAGGCAGCTGTTGCGTTTCTTTCATTTGTACTCCCTAGTGAATTTATTTTCCTTTTTCCTTTTTTTGGCCTCATGTGAAGAAAGTTTTACAGATTCTTTAACCCTCACATATCTTCCTAGAAATGGTGCTGGGTCTTATCTGCTGCCAACGTTATGTGTTGCCTTTTTGTGTGCAAAAAAATTGTCTTGGCAGAATAGTTAGATACTTTTCTCGAATGTGGAAGCAGAAACCAAGACCATGTCCACATGCTTAAATGCATTGAGTTTAGGGCTGTTCGATATAACGATATATATCGGATGACAATATAAAAACGTCTATCATTTCATTTTACGCTATCGTTTGTTTCGTGGTGTCGCAAAATAAACTGTTTACGGCAGTATTTTTTTTCATCGTTTTGATGGTCACTGTAGTGGCTATATTAATTTCTTAAAGTTTTCTCTTTCCCTTATATTTCATATAACCACACTATGGACGGACAAGCGCCTGTTTTTATGCGTTGTGGTTAGCAACAACGACGTAACACCATCGCATGTCCGCTTGTTTATGTTCCACATAAACCTTTCACAATAAAGCTCAAGATTCTGTTGAGATTTTTCAAAATAAACTGAATCACGTGAAAGAGCAGATTATTTATGGATGAGAATTAAAAAAGAGCCGCCAGGTGCTAAAAAATAAACCTTAGACCAAAGAAAACGGCGGCCTTTACAACTTATGTCTAAAAATGTATAGTTTCATGCTTTGGTTAAAACACTCGACTCCAGCTACATGACGCGCAGCTGGAAACACTTCCCGTAAGACGAGCTGCCCGAGATTCACAAAATTTACAGAAAATGCTACATTTTTGTGATTTATATCGTTATCGGGACGATAGAATTCTTATATCGGGATATGAGATTTTGGTCATATCGCACAGCCCTAATTGAGTTACTGCCATGTGATTGGCATAGTGGTGTTTCTTCCAGTTAATAATGGCAGGTGAACGTAGAAGTCTTCACACAGGCAATGTGTCATCAGTGTTACACTTCGACACTGCCTTTTAGGCAGCGTTTGGGACTGTAGCTTCTGGCTTATTACTGGAATAGCATTACTTCTAATCACATTCCCTGTTTGCAGGGTTTTATGCAGACTGGTGAGGGTGGAATAACTATCACATTACAGCTTTAAACAAAGCTTTGAATTTAAGCTTTCTCCTGAACTTTGCTGAAAATGTGCTGAAAGCCTTGCATGTTAGATTATTGATTAGTTGAATTGCAAGGCCACCAATCCCAATCTTAAACTTCATTGCAGGATTCCAGAATGTGAATCGGTTTGTCGCTTTTTTTCCCTGTAATCATGATTTGTCTTCTCTTTCCAGTGTCGGATCCTTCCTTCCCCTCCCTGGACCTCGGTGTTTTCCGCAGCAGCCTCATTCTGGGCTTCAAAAAGTGAGTTATTAGCCTGCCGTCCCTTCATGTGTTCACATGTTCCCCATCACTTTATATTCCATATTTCTCCATATTTTGCCCCCAAACTCCTCACTGGTGTTTGAGGGAGGCCTGTAGCTATGTGGAGGTCACTGCAGCATATGCTATGAATATGACATGTGCAGCTGATCACACCATCTACAGTGTCTGTGCTTCAGCAGCTGCGGGGAAAAACACTACCACACACACATGCATGCAGACACATGCACACACACAAAAGATATACATGGATGCCTCATGCATATGGAGCTTGTCATCCCTTAGCTCTTGCCTCAAAGCACCGTGGGAGATATGTAAATTAGCAGATGCCCAACACTGTCGCTCATACCCAGACCCCCATACTGGTCTCTGGTTGTCTCACCCTACACAGACACACAAACGCAGACTGACCCACAGGCTTTCTTGAAGGGATGTTTATGAATATTTACAGTTTAGCACTACACACCCACACAAAAACACTCCAGCCCCTGAGTGAGGCTGGAGGTGTGTCAAGAGAAAAATGCTGACTTGTCTGCTGGGACCAAAGTTATTTCTTCCACTAAGCCAGGATACGCTCAGTTGAGCTTAAATTTGAGCTTTATAATTCAGCTGGTAGTTTCTTTGTTGTAGTGCATGCTAACTAACAAAAGGGAAAAAGTTATGCTGATTATTCTCAGGAATCCATCATTTAAAAAAACAAGACAATGCCATAGTTTGAGCTTGGCAGCATAGTTTTTACTTTAAGGACTAGAATTATAGCAAAATGCCTTTTTTTTTTTTTTTTTTAAAGCTAAAAATTTATTCAGAAGCTTTATAATAAAAATGTAGTAAAAATAATAAGACAAACTTTAAATCGAAATGTTTCTCTACATATGTGTCGTTTCCATTTTAACTCGCAGTATCCACGTTTGTTTTTATTTTATCTCCAGAGCTTTTTTTATTTGCTTTTCTCTCATTGCACACACATGTACACACACACACACACACACACACACACTCTCACCGTTCTGATAGTTAGGTTGGCTGACAGGGTCATAATTGGGCTTGTCACTTAGGGACCGTGTGCGTCTGTGTGTGCATGTGTGTGTTTGCGAACGCCGTGTCATCGCTGTGTAAGACCTGCTCCTGTCAAAGACAAGGTCAGGGGATAATTTAATCATTAAAGACCTCTTCTTCCCTCCTCTCATCACCCACTTTCTCCTCCTTTCCGCCAACTAGCTGACAACGCCAGAAATGTCACACATTGTCATCATTTAGCCTGTGTGCATGTGTGTGACTTTGTTTCACTGTGTCTTTTGTGGTTTTTCCAGGCTTTTATACTGCCGTCTCTCCTCTCATGTACAGCGAGGTTGAGAATGTCAAATTACAAAATCTGTCGCTCTTTCTCGGTGTGTTGTGCCACACTGTCAATTCAGAAGCTACGGGAACATGACACTGTCTGTGTTACGATTACTTGATTTCAAATGTCATATCATGTGTGTTGTTAGAATAAAAGTTACGTCATTTATTGAGTAAGTCCTTAATGCAAAACGTCTTTGAGCGAAGATGTATCATTGTAGTTCCTGAAGAACTGGATTTTCCTCACTTTGGGGGGAAAATGTAGCAAAATGTACAGAATTTGTGTTTTTCTTTAAAGGTATGAAAATGTATTTTTGCTGCTTTAAATATTATATAGTGTTTTTACCTAATACTTTTTTTTAGTGTGGCGTTAAAGGGAGGCTGTTAACTACTAGCTTAAAACAGTTATATATTAACACAAAGATATTAAGGGAAAGTAAGCTGGTGACGCATAAAGATGTCCTTTTATATTTAAAGTATAGCCTATGCTTGCTTATGACCAAACTGCACAGCAACTCTGTGAAGTTGGAGTCTTGTTGACCTGCCCTGGGTACTCATGTCTTGTCCTCTACTGCCCCCTGCAGGTCTGCTGATGTGGAGAGCATGGTGAAGGTAAGAGGTCAACATGCCCACGCGGGCTGCAAAGAGTGATATAGAAGTACAACAGAGAGGTTTAGAAGGAGTTTATCAGCGGCTATGTTAGAACAAACAAGTGCAAATAAAAAGAAGCATTTTTTAAACTTGACACAAGTTTAATGAGACATGAGATGAATTTCTGTCTGCCTCTGATTGGCTTTTTTCTTGTAAGTTAAGATGAGTTGCATTTAGGAGGGTTGTAAAATAAGGGTTTGATATTTAATTTGCTTTTCTGACAGAAAGTCACATTCAGTAAAATCTACATTTTTACTGTACTGTTTATAAGATTGGGGAAACCTGCAGTCAGCTGAGACTGAAGAAGTCACTTGGATGAGTGACGAAACGTTTCTCCCAGAAAACGCTATGTCCAGATGAACAGAATCAACTTTTGGAGATAGAATCTACATTGTTAAAACATGGCCCATGCCTGTCATTATTTGGTTATGCCATGTACATTCTTCCACTTGCTGCATATGACGTACTGTAATTTCTATGTGTGATCAATTTGTGTTTCCAGATTACTGAGGTCTTATACAAAGATGAACGCTTCTCTAAAGGAAACTCTTCCCCTGCTGGTAAGGAAACATTTATATGTCCCATTCCTACCAACAATTCATGATGCTGATATCTTGTATACAAGGACATGCCTGGAATGTGTTTGTGTGCATTTGTGCAGGTGAGAAGGAGAGAGGAGTGAGAGTATGGCTGTACGTGTAACTCATATTGGTATTCAGAGTCGGGACTGTATGCGCTGTCACTTTCTAACTATAATTCAGATGACAAAAAAATGCTTTGCATGTGTTTACGTTCAGTCTCAGTAGCTGCTGCCCGGCCCACTTCTCATCATTTTGTGTGTGTGTGTGTGTGAGTGTGAGTGTGTTGCTGTGTGGATGAAAGACCTGCCCTCTCCATCGGAGGAAAGGGAGCCTAGCTGCTGACACAGCGCAGAGTAGTTAAAGTGGGTATGTGTGACTGTTAGGCAGCGTTTTTGCGCTGTCAGTGTGTGTGCAGAGCGTTAATGTCGCTGTGTGTGTGTGTGTGTGTGTGTGTGTGTGTGTGTGTGTGTGTGTGTGTGTGTGTGTGTGTGTGTGTGTGTGTCACAGAATGTCCAAAGTGCTGAAACTGGTGTGTGTGCAGGTGGGAGCGATGGAGACCGTTATCCATGTCACATCCAGTTACACGACATCTGCAAGTGTGTGTGTGTGTGTACACGCTGCAGTAAGAGGAATCTGTCACTGCCAGCCGTCGTACATTCACTCAAACTCCAGCCCAAAAGCAGCTTCTGTCAGCAGAAAAGAAACACAATCACACACTCTGCAGAGGTTACAGAAAAATAGTATAAATGCACAAATGGCCAGAGTGACTGACACGGTGGCAAATGAAATGTATTCCCAAGACAACGGCTCACTGTGCATGTGTATATGCGTGTGTGTTTGTGCAGAAGCTACAGCCTACTTCCTGTATAATCTGATCGACAGCATGTCAGAAGGGCAGGTGCGGGCGCAAGAAGACAAACTGCGGAAATTCTTCAGTCAGCTGCAGTCTAAGGTACACACACCGATTAAGTTGATTGGGGGGAGAAATGCACACACCACACATTCATGTACTAACATCTCTATATCCAGTACATTCATAACCTTCCCACTTTAAAGGAGCTTGGACTGTCTGATCTGAGATGATGCGGTGTGTAATCGGACTCGGATTATTTACAGTATACACGCTCATCCTGTGCTCTATTTTTCAAGAGTGAAGGTTTGAGTTACGAGGTCCAGACATGTTGAAGAAGATTAAATCATGTTTTACATCAAGGATTTAGGGGGAAAAAAGGAAGAAACAAAAACTCTCTTCACTGGCTTTGTTTGGAATTTAAAGTGTAAAAAAAATAAATGTTAATCCTTAAGTGGACATTTTTTTTTTGATACCAGTGTTGGCAGTGCTGTTTCTCACCTTCATCTGCGGAAATCCTTTTCATATAAAGCAATACTTCATATGCTTTGGAGCAAATATGAATATATATCACAATATTTATTAATTTGTCATTTTCCTTTAAATTCTAATCAGCATAAACATTCACAAGATGAAAGTATCCTAATCAATTTCTCAAAGTCCAGACTAGTGTTTTGTGAGAGTGTATATATCTTTGTTTGATTCTATTTTATTATTTTGGGTTTTGAGGTCTTTCATTTTTATCCAGAATTACATTATTTTATTCACCTTCAGGGTTTTTGACTATTGTATATTATATATTTTAGGATTTTTTTTTCTATATATATCCAGCCATTATTTAGTTTTTTTTTTTATGTTTTTTTTTCGTCTTGTATGTATTTAAAGTTGTCCTGTTGTATTATATTTTCATCTCATTATTGGCTCATCAGTCATCTGTGGAGGGCCTTAACCCACATAACATAAAACACACAAAAGCTCAAACTCTCATCTGCAAAGTGGAATCCAGTGAATAGTTGCATATTCATTTTTGAGTAATGAGTCAATAGCGTCAACTCTAATTTGCATGCAGGTCATCTCTCAGGTATTAATCACCAAAAAAAGGATGTCACTGAAAGAGTTTTGCCATTTTGTTGTTAATTAGTCGTTAATGTCCCTTTATTGAAATTGCATCATTTCCAGTAGCACCTGATTACAGCGTTATGCTCCGCAAACGATTTTGAGCATAAGCTCTTGATGGATTTTTTTAAATTTAGTTGTGGCTGAGAGATTTTCAGCTGACTTTGTAACAGAAATCGACAGGTTAAGCTCGAGTTTCTTGCTGATGTTTGTTTTCCTGCTGATTTCTACACAGAATATAATGATTTCAGTAAACCTCTATCGAGGGATAAGGAACCTTCTGGATTCCTGCCACGTTCCTGAGCTTGTCAAGGTATTGAGCCCGACCTTCAGTCTTTTATTTTTAAATATACCTACTGTTACTTTGGACATTTTATTATATCGTTTTCAGGTAAATTAGAGTCAGTTTTTCCACTATGTTTTCTGCACTGTTACTCTAAGTGCTCATTATACTGCAGTAGAAATTGGATGCCAAGTGTTGACGCTGTGTGTGCATGTGTGTGTGTCAGGATGTGATGGCTTTGGTAGACCCCAAAGAGAAAGTCTCCAATGGCCCTGTGTCAGCTACTCCTCGTGCCACTGTAAGTAGGACATTGTGAAGGACGCATACAAAATGTTCAAGTTTCACAATTATCCTCATAACTTTCTTTGATGTGCCATTTTGTAAAGACATCTTCCCCACACCCCAAGTAAGAGCGCAGCTCTCCTGTGGAGATGAATGTCCATGTGTCTATTTGTACAAGCTCCTGTACCCGTGAGGTTGGACAGTGGTCATGTACATGTGTTTAACACCTTTCTGTCTCCTTTAGGGAATTGAGGGCAAGGTGTTGGCACTTGAGAATAAATTGGCTGAACTAAAAGCAGAGAACAAACCATTAGGACTTGTTCTCAAACAGGCCATCCAGGCTCTGAGTGCTGAGGAGGTAAAATTTCTTTTGGTCTCATAAGGCTCTTTTTCTTTTGTTTTCTTTTTTGAAGTTAGCTGCTTTGTTTTTGTGTTTGGTTTTGGGTTATTTTTTTTTCCTGAGAGCGTTGTTGTCTGATCAGAACCTGCAGCGTGCCCTCGAGCTGAAGCAGCAGCACGAAGAGGAGATGACAGCCGGCGGCTACGCCATCCTCATCAACCTGTGCTGTCGCCAAAACAATGTGGAGGAAGCACTGAACCTGAAGAGAGAATTGTGAGTGGAGCATAATGTGCGCACACAAACAAATTTTCTACACGCGCGCACACACACAGACGCACATGGCTGCACTGTGGCCAGTAGCAGGCCATTAAAGTTTAACTTGAGTGGTATTAGGGGAGACATTAATGCAGGGTCCAGCCGCTTAGTTGACTGGCTAAAACACAGGAAACTCTCCCCTCTGCCTCCCCCGTTTCCTTCTCTTCACTCACCACCTGCTTCCAGCATCAGCCTGAACACTGAGAACGTACAATAGATGAGTTGCATTACTGTAAGTGGAATACATTAATCAAGTCTGTCTGTTGCTATCTCTGTCTCTGCTTTTAGGAGTCGTAAGGACTCATCAGTAGCATTGGATGCCAGCAAATACCTTGCACTGGTCAAGGTCCTTTCTGTAAATGGCAGAATGGAGGGTAAGTTAACCTAGAACTACAAATAATGTATTTTTTTTTCCTTCTTTGTGCTATTAGTTTGACAAATTCTTTGATTAATAAATTTCTTAAGTTGTTAAGTCCTTTTTTTTTTGAGTGATTAATCCTTTTTTGTTTTGTTTATTTTAATTTTGCGTGATGAGGATATTCTTATAAAGTTGAGCTTGCTCCAGTAGCCTTCCCTCTTTAAATAAAAGTAATACATACAATTGACTGCTGCTTTTTCTTTGTCAGTATATCTGGCTTGAACTTAAAAACCAATGCGCTTCTTTGTACGTGTCACCAGCTCTGTCACAATCTGTCATTTCCCCTCCCTCAAACCACATTAGCTGGCTATTTCCAGAATGCTACGGTGGGTTTCCTTCAGCCCATCGAAGACCCAATTACCATCAGTTTTGCCGCTCTGCTTTTTGCACCCAATGACAGGAAAAATGTTTCCCTTGTCTCTCCTCGCCGTTCCTCTCCTCCCCTTTTGCTATCTCTCTATCTGACCCTCTCTCCTCTGCTCCGTCGCAAAGCGTGTCATTCTCTTATCCCCTCCAACACACACACATACACACACGCACATCCGTGTCAGTGAGAAACGAGAGAGGGGAAAATTACAGGACTGTGTGTATTTTTCCAGAATTATTGAAATCTGCCTTGATGCTAATGGCAGATCATGTCCACCAAAGTGCTTGAACATTTCTCACACACACATACACACAGCGACACGCAAATTTGCATGTGAATTCAAGCAAAAGGCATTTGGTGGCACGGCGGTTGGTGTTATCCATCTGTGTATGTGTGTTGGGGTGTGTATAGGCAGCGCTAACGCATTTGCCATTAGTCGGAGTGTGCATATGGAGGGGGACGCTTGTCAGCCACATTAGCACACATGGCTAACCTTGATTTTAGCCTGTCCCCACCCAGACGCTGGTCCGCCTGGCTCCCAGCACACACCAGGACCAGATGAAGATCATGTCTCCTGGCATCCTTCTTTACTTCTCACTGTCTCTAATGGCTTTTTTTGTTTTTTGCTCATGGCTCTCTCATTTCACCTAACAGGTGAACTTTGTTTTTACAATACGTCATCCTTTTCACTTTATTCTTTTTACTTACCTTCCCCTGTTGCTCTTAGGTAATTCTTCATAATTGATTCCTCTTCTAATAGCTGATTGATCTTCCTATGCTGCTCGCTCCTCAGATTAACTTTCACATGTCCATAAATCTTCCTGATCTTGCATCTCTTTGGCTTTTTTTTTTCTAGCATGTTGAGGTCCAAAAACATCATTGTAGGTTCATCTGTTGAGATTTAGGAAAAGATTCTCCTGTCAACATGGGCAGGTGGAAAACTGCTGAACATTAAAATGTTTATTATTGTTATTATGTTTTATTCAGTACTGTAATAGTCCACATTTAGTGTCTATTTCAAACAAATTATATAAAATCCAGTGTTTATTGGCTAATACAGACATATGCTGTTATAAACACTTTTGTTAACAAGATCTACTCCAGATATCTTACTTCCACCAAAATATATGTTTGTGGTATTTTCTTGAGAATATCAAAATGATGTGCTTTAACTCACTGGATCTAGATGCAGTTCTGGATTAATCAAAGTTGAGCCAATCTTCACCCAATGCATCCATAACCCTTTAAGTAACAGATCCAGACGATCACAAAGAGTGCACCCAGCATAGCCTCTGTCCTCTGAGTATCCTCTCTCTCCATCTTTGCAAGCTCTGTCCTTTTTTAAATATACCTCTTCTATCACAGCCATCTGTTTGACCTGCCCTTGCTCCGCTTCCTCCACCTGTCCATCCTCCCACTTTGGTAAACAGAACTTGTTCTGGCTTTTGGTGGTCCTGGATATGTCTTTGGAGCTATGTGTGTTTGGGAAAGAGACATCACTAGCAGTCATGTCATGGAACATTAGGTGAACCACTGGGCTGTGTGATGTTTGTTTACCTGGCCTGTCTGCCTCCCCATCTCTTCAATTGTGTGCGCACACGTGTGTGTGTGTGTGTGTGTGTGTGTGTGTGTGTGTGTGTGTGTGTGTGTGTGTGTGTGTGTGTGTGTGTGTGTGTGTGTGTGTGTGTGTGTGTGTGTGTGTGTGTGTGTGTGTGTGTGTGTGTGTGTGTGTGTGTGGGTGGGTGGGTGGGTGGGTGGTCTGGCTCGCTGTGCTGGCCATGATGCTCGGCTGAGCTGATGGATATGCATACTGGCTAAACGAACAGATAAAGGGGGAGATGGAGAGAGGACGCCGTGGGGGAAGTTTGGACGGTGGACGGAGGGATGTTAGCTAGTGTTGATCCATTTGGGCAGATCAACTCCAAGCCATTGGTCTCAGTGATTAGTGGGTCTGTCAGTTAGTGATGGAGAGAGGTACGGAGAAAGGGAGAGTGGGAGGCATGGAGATGGATAGTCGGAGTGAAGCACAAGTTTCACTGGAAGTGATAAATAGTACAGACTTGACAACGACTCAAGTCATTAGAGATATTGTTTAATGTTGATACCACCATTTGTAATCAACTCTGTGGAAAACCGTTCTTTAGGGGGAAACTGTTCTGTTTTTTGAAGGTTTTCTTTGTTTTTCTTGTGGATAACCTTGCTCAGTTCGTCTGTTCATGAAGTGATGTCTGTTTCATTTTTGTCATTCTGTTTATTGACATTTGAGTGCATTGACACTAGTAGTGCAGAGACCTAAACTGTTATTATAAGCATGTTAAGTGTAGCTTTATTATCATGTATGCTGGTTGAGTTGAATGAAGAAATATTTTCACTATGACAAAATTAGCATAATTTTAAGTTTTCCCACGAAGGTGACTTACAGCAACATTATTAAACTGAACAGATTTAATTATCAAACGTTTGTGTCACACATCCACACATTCTTCCATCAAGCTCACCTCCCTGATTTGTGGTGCTTGTGTTCTTTGTTGAAAGAAGTTAAAAGCACACCTATGAGTGGGACAGAATATGAATATTGCATTATATCTTTTTGCTTCTTCTTACATTACATACATTTATACACTCGTTTTTACACGAGTGGTGAGCAATGAATTTTCACCAAGGGGCCTCATGAGAGTCGTAGAGAACCGCTCCAATAAGCTGATCTCAATTCTGCTCATGAATTTTATCTCTTCATAAGCTTATTAGTGCAGTCCACCACAACAGTCCCGATTTCTCATGTGGCCCCTTGGGGAAATTAAATGCCCACCCCTGCTTTAAACCAATTCCACCACTAATTTTACTTATCAGGGTCATGATTTAGTTACTGCTTAAGGTAATGCTTATGAAATAAATTAGCCTGAAAGGAAAAGACTTGAGGGTAATTTAAAAGTTGCAATGAAGAAAGCGGCTAAAATGTTGGGGTGGGGGGGCAATTGGAGGGCAGATCGTCTAAATCCTCTTGCTTTGTCTTCAGTGGCACAGATATGATACGGGGAATTGCAGTGTGTTGAGTATCGCAGAATTGGTAAAACGTGGGAATATATTTGTAGTTGGAAACTATGTTGATGGTATCAATTGCTGATATCTTGATAATTAAAAACAGAAACAGAGCAGCAACAGAAACCGGATAAGTTGAAAGAGTACCCTTTATCTTCATCAGGCCCACATTCAATTAACCAAACTTATCCCTTTTGAAAAGCTTAACCCTCCTTTTATTTTCTCCCCCTGTTTAGCGGTGTCTCCTCCACTGCTAGTCACCCCGTCCCCCTCTTCGCCCCTCTATTTTTCCCCCCCGTCCCATTAAATCTGTGACAGCCATGGGTTCCCATCGCCATAACAACTGGCATAGGGAGGTGGAGGGCTGGAGAGACAGACTGAAATTAGGATGCCAAAGCACTCACCAGTGGCCCCGTATCTCAGCCCACGAGGGTGTGTGTTCCCAGTAGAGTGACACTCGTTTGAGGGGTTTTGTTGTATTAACAGCTGTGTAGGTGTGGATATCATTACTCCCATGTGTTCACTTTATTTGCTTTCATGCATCTGTGTACTAAAATCTTCACCAGTGAAAAGAGCGAGGATCTTTGTAAGACAGGATCCAACATTATCCTGCATTTGGAGGCTTAATGGTGATTATTCAAATATATTCTGTGTCTGTGCATCTCTCCATCTCCCTCCTCCTTCTTGGTCATGCTGTATAGATTAGTATCCGTGGTGGAGAGCGGCTGTATCGCTGTCAGCCCATTAGCAGCTGTCTAAATAGATGGTAAACGCATCTTAATTGCTTTACCCTGATACACCACATATACACACACACAAACCACACTCTCTTTTCACCATTTAGCCCCTAGTGTTGGCCAGATGGATGCGTGGCCCAGTAAAAAGCCCTCCATTACCGGCTGGACTTGACCAAACTGATCCACCCCTCAGCCCGCTTAGCGAGGTCTCACTGGGTCCACGGCGGGCCCTTGTCGCCACATACCTATAATTTAGCTCCCCAAGTGCTTTCCACATGGCCACGGCAAAAAGCTGGCCTCCATTGTAGAGGTCTGGTAATTGTAGTCTCGTTTAGAAAACTGCAAGTAGCAATTAGCACAGAGTTGGCATTATACGGGGTTGGATTTGCATCCCCCGCTGGGTGCAAAATTCTGTTTTAATATGGGTTTGTTTCCCCCACATGGAATTAGCTAAAGGGGCCTTTTATCACATTCACACACCCTACTCTTCTCCCAGCCAATATCTGCCCTCCTCTCGCTTTCTTTCTC
>NC_137947.1:22670578-23068078 GCF_963969265.1 Rhamphochromis sp. 'chilingali' | reverse complement strand
AAATTGTACCTAGGGGAAATTATCCATCTTTCGACATCTTTAGCTCTTTTTTTTGGGGGGGGGGGGTTAGCGGGCGGAGAGAGGGGAGGAAGGCAGAAGGGGTATAATTGCAACGCCAGGCCCCTTTTCTCTCTCTCTTTCTCTCTCATTAGAAAAGAGGGATTATAAGTAGTTATGGAGTTGCTTGATGGAGGGATGAATAAGGTGGACAGATAGTTGAGATGATGAAACAAATGAGGAATGAAATGGCCTTGTGCATCACACCATAATAGTTAAAGTAATTGTATGTATATGATACGTCAACTACAAAGAGCATACTGTACTTTTTTCCCCATCCCTCTCTCATTTTGGGGGGTAAACTGCACACCAACGCCTCCCTTTCTGGTCTCCTCCCATCTCCACACTCTTTCTCTCATTTTCAAAAATCTCTTAGTCTCTCTTCTGCGTTGTTCAATCAGACTGTTATGCATTTGAACAGCCTCTTGACTGCCGCTGCTGAATAATGTTGTCCCTCTTCATTTCAATTAGCAGACCTCTTTGCCTTCCAACCCTAATCACTCCATCCCTCCTCCCTCCATCACTCTCTTCTGCTGCTGCTGGCTCACAGAAGCTGAACTCAAGGTCACATCATTTTCGGTCCTTTTTTTCCCTCTAAAGTTGTTGGTCTTTTTGGACATATTTCACAAATCTGCTTATTTAATTGATTAGATGAGAGGGAAAAAAACACTGCAAAAACTATACCTGTCCATTCTGTCTGACACTGTCTTTTTCTCACTCATTCACTCTGCCCCTTGCCTCCTTTGTGGGTGCCTTATATGCTTTGACCTCTGTGTGATTGACATGGTAATTACCCAATCAACAGATTGATGGCAGCGCTGTCACAATAGAGGGGATTGATGTGGTCTCTCCCACTCCCTCTTCTTGCTCTTGCTCTCTTACTTCCTTTACCTATCTCTGCCTCTCTACTTCTCTCGTTATCACTCCTTCAGGTGCACTCATCCTCCTTCTGCATGCTCTTTTGTTTGTTGGAAGGCGTGAAAGTAGAAGGTTAGGCGGGGGGGTGACATGAGATGAAGCTGTGGTGATGCTGCTGGCGGGGTGGGGGGGGGGGGGGGGGGACTAATTTTGTTGCCATATTTCTGTTAAATTGCTCAGCTGGGGGGTGAGGTCATCGGAGGAGTGTGAGAGCTGACAGCATGGGGGGGAAAAGATGGTGTGGAGGAAGAGAGACGGAAGGATAAAAAGAAGACGGGAAGGTTAGAAGAAAAGGGAAATGAGAGAAGAGAAAATGAGGGGAAGGTTAAAGGGCGTTGAAGAGACAAAAGGAAGAGCAAGAGAAGTTTGAAGGCGCAAGAGGAGCAGAGCAGAGAGGGTAAAGATCAGTGGAGTCCTTTTATCTGTTGCATTGCTTCCCCTCTAAAAGCCTGTCCAGAGAGACATTAGCCCCTCACAGATAGGTGTGTGAGAGTGTGCCTGATTGTGTGAGAATGATGTATTGGGGCCAAAAGGCTTCATCGCCCACAGTTGTGCTGTCATGAATTCAAAGGCCTGTATTGTTGGGGTGGGTCATAGTGCTTGAATGGGAGGTCACAGGGTTAACACCCCATGATACGCTCTTCTATTCTCTACTGACACAATCCTGTACATGACTGATTGCACAGACCTGGCATCTAACTCGCTCTCTGCTCTCTCTCTCTTTGTCTGTATCTGCAGTAAGGACGTGTCCGGAGCTCTCGAAGCGGCACTCGAGTGTCAGAAGCGCTACAACCACCTGCCTCGCATCCACGACATTATTGTTGCTCTGGTGGAGAAAGGAGAGACTGAGTTACTGCAGAAAGGTTACACACTTTGTACATAGTCATCACGTCCTGTCCTTCAGCTACCTTTTTCCACATCCAGTAACCCATCTATCATCAGTTTGTATTAAAAAAAAATACTAATGGGCAATTTATTTATTTATTTTTCCTTAATATTGTAAAGACTATTAGAGAATCTGGCAATCCCCTAGAAGGAAGCATTTGTCAAGGACTAATTTTTAACAGGAAGAAACCTCCAACAGAACCATATATTTATAACCCACTATAAAACATGGATGTTGCTATTGTCATATCACTCATAGATCCTTTTCAAGGTACCGATGGGTGTGACTTGTAGTTTGACCAACGATTCATCAATCAGACGTTGTTAGCCAGTGAGCATATCTGAAATAATCTTTCTTTCTGAAACATACTAACTAGAATATAGAAAATAGACTTTGCTATATTTTGTTTGACCCAAAATTAGCGGCTGAGCTCATAAACTAATCGGAAAGTGTTTATAGATGTCTGGGCAAACAGCTGCTTTGATGAAAGTTTAGGGCACTTCCTGTATTGTCCTTACATTTCCGGCCAGGAAGCTTCATCCAACCTTTATACTGCCTGTGGTCTGAGCAGGGGCTTAGGGAGTAACTTTGAGTATTGTAACTCCCTTTATTTAGGCCTCCCTCGCTCCTCTCTCTACCGTTTGCAATTAGTACAGAACGCTGCTGCAGCCTTTTATCAGGTGCCAGAATGCATGATCATATTACTCCAGTTTTAGCCAACTTACACTGGCTTCCTGAGAAATTTCGCATTGATTTTAAAATTCTTTTACTCACTTATAAAATCTTAAACAATATCGTGCCTAGCTATTTAACAGAACTCCATTTGTATAATCCTAAAAAGCACTAAGATCTTCAAACCAGATGCTCTTAATACAACCTAAGTCTAGGCTGAAAACCAGAGGTGATCGTGCCTTTGCTATCGCAGCACCTGGACTGTGGAACAGTCTCCCTATTGCCAATCACACTTCCGAGTCTATTCAGTCTTTCAGATCTCACTTAAAGACTCATCTTTTTACCTTGACTATGACTAGGGCTGTGCGATATGACCAAAATCTCATATCCCGATATAAGACTTCTATCAACACAAAAACATTTTGCATTTTCTGAAACTTCTGTGACTGTCGGGCAGCTCGACTTGCGTGAAGTGTTTCCAGCTGGGTATCGTGTACCTGGAGTTGAGTGTTGCATGAAACTGTACATTTTTAGACATAAGTTGTAACGGCCACCGTTTTCTTTGTGAGTATTTATTACACGGCGTGCTGCGGGGAAAAGCCTGTTCTAACGTTTGAGTCAAAGGTTTATTTTTTTAGCACCTGGCGGCTCTTTTTTGCTTCTCATCCGTAAACACTCTGCATACTCTTTCACGTTTATTTTGAAAAGTCTCAACAGGATCTTGAGCTTTATTGTGAAAGGTTTATGTGGAAAATAAACAAGCGGACATGCGATGGTTTTACTGTCATTGTTGCTAACGACAACGCATAAAAACAGGCGCTTGTCCGCCTGTAGTGTGGTTATATGAAATATAAGAGAAAGAGAGAACTTTAAGAAATTAATATAGCCACTACAGTGACCATCACAACGATGAAAAAATATTGCTGTAAACGGTTTATTTTGCGACACCACGAAACAAACGATAGCGTAAAATGAAACGATAGACGTTTTTATATCGTCATCCGATATATATCGTTATATCAAACAGCCTTAAGTTATTTTGACTATCATTTGGTTGGCTTCTATGTTTGTCTTGTCTTGTGTTGCTGTTTGGTAAATTTGTCTTATTTTATTTATTTCCTAATTTGTGAAGCACTTTGATGACGTTGTTTTTAAATGTGCTATATAAATAAATTTTGGTTTGGTTTGATTTGATTTATGGAGGGGCAGCCATATGCTATAGCTGGGGTTTAGGCAAGAGGGAAAAAACATAACTACGGGATCATTCAGGTTGTTTGATCGAGCTCAAATCAAATATTTAGTGGTTCCACATCCTCTAAGGACGAGAAGATTTTACATTTTTCTTAAATTTAAATTTTTTCATTTATAAATTATAACATGCATGTTTGTTTTGTCATGCAAACAAGAATAGTCCTGGTGGGATTTCAAACATTTTTCATTAACCTACAGATTAGGAGTGACAAAAGACGGGTTAATCTGAACACTGGACCAGGATTCCCCAGAGTTCAGAAGTTCAGAATAGCTGTGTACTCTGTCACTGCGTCTCACAGCTATAATCCAAATTTTTTCCCCCACTCCAGCTTAGCGTGAACCATTTTTGTTTCCTCTGATTGACTCCAACCTTTTGTTATTCATTTGGGTCTTTGTGTGTGGGGAGGAGCTATTCTAAAGTGCTCATTCAGTGTTTGCGTTAAACGCACATGTAACAAGTGCCAACAATCCCAAGAGAGCATAAGAGGACAAGAGAGTGAGAAAGGTTCAGACCAGGGTCACGGTGAAGCATGTCAGCCAGTCACATTTAGAACAGTCTCCCTGTATGTTGACAGCGATGCGGTGAAAAGGTCAAGTTCGGTGAGCCGCTGGGGCAAGTGGCTCTGGAGTACGTAAAGGTTGAAACTGTACAGTGGAGCACCTCTCCACTTCCTTCCCTCCCCTCTGTCTCCTTTCATTCCCCCAACATGCCAAAAGGTCACAAACCCTCACAGTTAGTCGCTGCACCCTTAAATCCAAAGTAACTCTGATTAAAGTGCTGAAAGAGGCCAGCATGTAAAGCAGTGTCAACTTACGAATAACAAATTACACCGCCTCTCACTCCATCATATAAAGCATCAGAGAGGATGACTTGTGACATAAACCTTGAGTCGCACTCGCAGCATCGTGAGTACCCCTGTGGACCCATGCTGATGCAGTCCACGAATAGTCTAAAAATTCACCTTAAAATACACCTTTTAAAATAAAAGAGAAGAAAAGCTTCCAGCAGAATGGCCTTCAGCTGTCCAAAACACACTAAAAGCATGACACAGCTTGTCAAAATCTTCATTCACATGTGTGACCTTGGTTTGGTTTCAAGCACCAACAGAAAAATAAAGTATAGGGTTTTCAGAGGGTCTGGCAATTATAGCAACTACTGAGCTATTTTCAGATAAGAAGAGGACAGAATACTTTTAACCTGGAAGTTTCAACAGGATCCTGCTGGTGTGGTTCAGTCTTGGGAAGATAGGATTTGCACATAGAAAATGCTACATCATTTAATCCAGTCAGAAACTCTGAAAACTTGTTCACATTGGAGCCAATCAGTGAAATATTTCCAGCTTTAAATGAGTGCAAATGAAGGGAGTAGGATTATTCTTTTTTTTCTGTTTGCTGAATATGCAGATTCATTTAGGTTACTGAAAGTTTGCAGAGTGTGTGTTTGTTTGTGTGTCTGGTACCTGTTCTGAAGCTGCTGGATGGAGATAGTACGTAACGCTGAGCAGAGCGTTTTAGCAAGTTCACCGGGGCAGCTTAGGCTTTCATTCGGGACCTGTGTTTGTTTGAGAGCTGTCTTGATAGGGCTGCTTTGTGAGTGGGACATTGTGCCAAATAATGGAATCAGAAGGAAATGAAGTGTGTGGTGGGTTTGTTTACCTTACGTGCGTTTTTATTCATGACCTTTCTCTGCTCCGTTTCCTCGCCTGTCTGTCTTTCTCTTCAGCCATGGACTTTGTGAGCCAGGAGCGAGGAGAGATGACCATGCTCTATGACCTGTTCTTCGCATTCCTGCAGACAGGCCGCTACCGCGAGGCCCGGAAGATCATCGAGGTAACATTGTGTCTTTATTGGAAGGTTTTATTTGTTTTTGTTAGACTGCACTCTGCCCTCTGATCAGATCAGATCTCCAAAGAAAATTAGTTTCTTAGTCTTGGAGAATCTAGCTGATGAAAAATTGTTCTCCGGTGTGCATGGCCGTCATAAGCCGCACAGGACATGTAGGATGGAATTGCCAACCCTCTTTTTGTTATTGTAAATCATCTGACCTGAATATTCTATGAATATTTATATCTTTGTCATCTTAAGTCCTGCTTTAAAATCTGTGTAGATTAGTGCGAGAAAGAGAGAGGCAAAGCGGGCAGATAAGAAGCGATTTTCACATAAATGGAGAAGGGGTTGGGAATGGACAACAAAATAGAGAGATTGATGAGCAGATGAATAGAGGGATGAGCCTGACAACAGAGGAACAGAAACAAGGCCGATCAGAATGAGAGCAAAACAGTGAAAAATATCTTAACTCCCTCGCCCTGACCTTGCTCTCTCTCGCATGTCCTGGCGTGCACTGAAATGGGGATTTGTCCCTCTTGAGGATTTTCAAACCCTCTTAAATATTATCAGCGTGTTATTGTGGCTCTCGCTAGATTGTATGACTGTTATCCTACTTATAATAGCGAGTCAGCTACGTGCTACATGTGTGAGATTGCTGATGCCTTGTAAATAGATGTACAGCTGACCTCATCATGGAAAAAATAGCTCAGATTTGAATCCCACTGAAATGTTGTAGCACAGTACATACAAAAATCCCCAGACTGCAACTGAAAAAAAATGCAGGAATATTGATTTAAAAGTCCAGCAAGCCTATTTACATGCCTACTGAAAATTAAAGCATACAAGATGTTAGTGGACAATGGCTGCTTTTTAACCATAGTGTGTATTTACTACTTCACACAAAGTATCACATCTACTGGCATTTTTATTAAATAAATAATTGTAATCTTTCCTTATCTGCTTTTCTGGACAAAGTTGGATTAGTTCTCTCAGAGGTGGGAATTGAAGATCCACAGAACAGGGCCTCTGCCAGACACTTCCATTGCACCCTTTCTGTATGTTTGGGCACGCCAGGCCTATCCGGCCACCCGATCTACTGCACCACCAGGTGGTGACCAGTTCACAGCTCAGCTTCTCTCTTCATCCCATTATCTAACATATGCCTCCATAGATCTGATAATACAATTACAAAAATCAACCTGCAGCCTAGAGTGTGCTGGTAGATATGTATCTGTGAACGCCTTAAAGCAGGGATTATACTTTTCACGAGTCTGTCAGAGTTTGCTCGGGTCCCAGTAATGTAAATTCCATTGCCAGATGGTTAGCGTGAGGGTCTATGGTGGACTTAAAAGAATATGTCAGGAATGACTGCTCGGCAACTGGGTCTCCAGTTCCCCAGTTTTACAGTTAACGGCTTTTCTTTGCTGTCTTTCAGAGTCTAATCAGGAGAAAACAAAAAAAGGCAGTTGATATATTTCAAAAGCCAGGATTCACTTAACCTTCACAGACTTTTAGAACAGTCTAAACACAAAGTTCACTTTTGAACTCCCCCGTATTATACTTGGATGGCGATAGATCCACCGCTGAGGTGATAAACTACAATTGAATTATATCTTTGACTCAAATATGCATACGCACACTCAGATGCACAAATACTTTTTCCCCTGTGAGAGCGTCAAGTGGCAGTCCAGAGTGGTGTCTCTCTTTAGGCTGTGTTTGGTATAATTGGCAGCTGATTAATCACAGCTAATTAAATGTAATGATAGAGAAAGGTGGCCAATTTTGTGCTAAATGGTCATGGTTAGATAGGGGATTGTCAGGTGGCCAGGCCTATTATTGTGTGTGTTATGGTCAAGGTTAGGTAGTATTGCTAAAGAGTGGTAAGCCATTATGTGTTTTTGTGTTAGGGAGAGGGGTTTGCCTCTGCATGTGTGTATTTGTGTGTGTGGGGAGCTAAGTGGCCAGGTGATTAGTGGAATTAGGACATTAGGAATTGAGATGGAGAGGGTTTGTTAAGTGGAGATGAGGAAAGGTCGACTCCAGCACTTTCTTTTTGTCTATGCACGTAAGTAGGTGGGAGAAACCTGTGAAGATGCTTTGGCAACTAAAGGCTACGCAAGACACTGAGCAAGGTGTCAACAGGGACTCCAGTATAGTTTTATTTGAGCTGTTTGACATGTTTCCTTGATCTCTGAGCGACCTTTTGTTTTTTGGGGGCGTGGGGGTTGTTTCGAACTTGAATTCTTTTCATGTAACCATGTGTGTGTGTAAACTATGTGCCTTCTTATTTCTGAGGATTTTGTTTTTGGCCCAGATTAGGGAGATTTGTCCTGATGGATTCAAAATCCCAAACATATTTGTGTGTGTGTGTGTGTGTGTGTGTGTGTGTGTGTGTGTGTGTGTGTGTGTGTGTGTGTGTGTGTGTGAGTGAGAGAGAGTGAGCAGTTGTGGTGCTTTGAGCCCTCAAGACTTTACCAAGTAAAAGGAATCAGAGGCAAAGAGATGGAGCACTTGCACCAGGCCTTAGTCTCTAAGAAGATTAGACAGACTGAGAGAGAGTGAGTGCAACACATTTTAATTTGTCCCTTTGGCTGGTTGGGTAAGAACATAATGCCTTTGCCTGGGACAGCTAGAGGGATGGAGAGGAGGAGCAGGAGAGATTTGGAGGAAGAGGGAGGGATTGAGAGAAGTGGGGATTGAAAGAGGGAAAGCATGGCAGTCAGGGGAAGGGATGAAGCTGGTCTTTCCTTTTACTCTCCCCTCTCTCACAGTATGATGGGCTCCCATCAAAGAGGCCAGCAGGGATTGAGCGCTGTTGATCCTCATTCAGATTAACTTCCTGCCAGATCGGTCTGTTCTTTTTTTTTTTCTTTCTTTCTTTTTTTCCTTAGCCAGATTACCAGGAAGACAGGCAGAGTGAGGTTTCTCAATCCTAGTCTTATTCAGATTGTATCAAAGCCCCCAGGAGACAGATGAAATCCTGATCACTGTTATTCCATGATAATCATCTAGTCACTCCTCATATCAGACTAAATCATAGCTACATGAGCCTGCAGATCAATCTATGTCAGCCTTTATTGACAGCCCACACACTCTGTCTGTCTGCATCTCACTGGTGTCCTAAAAATCTGAGCAAATCTCCTGGCTGTAACTGCCAGGGCGGCAGATTCTCTGCATTTGAAATCATAATTTTATTGTTGAAGTTCCTTTTTTAAACGCCATTTTCAAGAGTGTAGTGGGAGGTCTTTCTGTAGTATTTCCACAGTTCATATAGGACAGTTCCAGTGTTGCATTGTGGAGTCCTAGATAATGGTCTCTACTACAAGGTAGAGTGTACTGGAAGTGGCTTCACTGGGTTTTTAAACTTATTCGTGGCAAACATTTGCTATTCCTGCTCCCCACGATATACATTAGCTATGAGAGTTTTTTGTATCAATATTGCTCTAAAATGCACTCAACAATCCTCTTTGTTTGGGTTGCCTCTGAGTTTTCTGCCTTCATTTATTCCCAGACTGTTATTCTGAAATACAGTAGCATATTTTGTATGACTTCCTCTTCTTTGTGGAGCAGAATATATGTTTCTTATGAATCTGGCTGTATGTTTGGAGTGTAGAAGAAATTTCAGATCAGTTAGATGCTTCTATGTTGTTACTGGATTAAAAACAAAAATCTGAAATCCGTAAATCTTTGCACAGCACTGAAAATTTGTCAAATCTGAGTTTTGGATAACTGATTATTGAAAAAGTAATTTAAAGCGAAAAAGTACTTTGCGAACTTCTAATGGACATATTCACTACACTGTGAAACTCAATGATTTCCTCAGATGTAGCTTTGCTAAATGCATGTGTCCGACTCCTGAACACATATTATATATCAGCTCTGTTTTCTTTGTATCAGTAAATTGCCCTTTAGCTTTTATGTATTGATAATCTGCCAAACTAATTATCAAACACATTATCTTTAGAAATAGAGTGACTGAAGATACATCATTGATGATCTTGTAAAACCACTGCACTTTCACAAAGCCTCCTGCCAGCAGACACATTTAATTTTTAAAATCTGTTGTATATCAGCTCGTTATTAGTCTACACCAATAGATGCTAATATTTAAGGACTCTTTATACTGGGGTACGGGTGGATCAGTGTTATGTTAAGGATAATGCTTTAATGGTTTTGTATTATATTGATTTCCACCCTATGTTGTGCACAGTGAAGTAATGTTTTTTTTATTTGTCCTTTAGTTTCGAGAGATAAAAATTCCTTTAAGGGAGACCTAGTCAAGGGCAGCAGAAATTGCAGCAAATATAAATAGAAGTAAAGAAACAAACATAATTGGCATGAAGTACAGACATTGTAGTAATAATAATAGTGACACTGATAAAATATAAGCCTGGTGTTGGAAGATGTTATTAACCGGGATCAAGTAAAAAATAAAAAAAAATAAAAAAATTGAAGTATATCTTGTTGCTATGCAGCATCTGACCAGTTATTTGACATCTGAGACTTGTGAGGAACAATTTACTGAAGCTGCTATTTATCAATTAATCAACTGATTTCTTTTGTCTGTTTTCTTTTATCTAGACCCCTGGGCTGAGGGCAAAGCCTGGACGCGTGCAGTGGTATGCAGAGAAATGCATTTTAAATAACCAGGTAGGTAACACAAACACACACACACAGGCCTAAAATTACCAAAGCCACACAAAGAAGAAGAAGGAAAGAATATAAAAGAAAAAAAACAAAGTTAAAGTATATATTCTGTCTGTGTGTACAGCTAGAGGCCTTGGAGCAGATGGTGGACATGACAGCCAAGCTGTTTGAGTGCGACAGAGATGAGATGTACAATTATCTCCTCCGACTCTGCAGTAAGTCTTTTCCTTTCATTTGTCTGTGTGCTCTTTTATTTGGTTTCTCTGTTTGTGGGTTTGACCTACAAACTGCCCCCACTAGCTGGTGTGTTTGATAAATTACAGCATAGTTGAGGGTCAGTCTGTTGATCAGATTAGTGCTTTGATTGCCTTCTCTCAGCATGGAGCGCTTTGTCAGAAATTGCTCTCTTGAGCATGCTGGGTAGTGAGCTGACTATACAGGCTCACAGGTCTGTGTGTCATGGCTTCCAATAACAAATCATAAACATTTTCTCATTCTCACTGCTTTGATTCTGGTTGCTTTCAGAGGAGACCAACAATTGGCAGAAGGCAGAAGCCATGTGGACGAAGATGCAGGAGGAGAACGTCATTCCCAGGGAGAGGACTCTGCGTTTACTGGCAGACATCCTGAAGAGTAATGGCCAGGAGGTCCCTTTCGAGGTACCTGAGGTAAGGTCCCTTGCAATAAAATGATAATCCCAATAATGCTCAGTTGGCAGGTCTGTTATTAGAAAGATGATTGCCATGAGCAGGGAAGGCAAACCTAAAAGCAAAGGCAAGAAGAAAGAGCTGTGAAGGTGCCTGATATTAAATATGACATACAGCCCTGTAGCACCAATGGTAAGACTCAACATAGTGGGCCTGTTCATAGTTTGTGTCCTTAAGTCTTTAATCACAGCAGTCAATTTGATCAGTTGAAGTAATTACCTGTCAGGTAATATTTCCCCTTTTTTGAATTTTTATTGTCTAAAAAGCTATTTTTTATGATGTGAGATTGTTGCTATTTTGAGATATTATATTAAGTCATTGTTTAATCAATAATTAACAAATCATTGAGGCGTTCCCCAAGGCTTTGTCCCAGGACCACTTATGGTTTGAATATAATGCTTCCTCTCAGCCAGATCATTCATAGCCTTAATATTGCCCATTCAGTTTTGCTCATAACACAGTATTAAATCTCTCTCTGCTGTGCAACACCAGTAGCCTTGACAGTCTATTGACCTTTCTAAATGGCATCAAATCCTGGCTATCGCAGAACCTTCCAAAGTTCATTTGATAATAACTTTTATATATTACCTATTGGTCAGAAAGAATTCCACTTCTCTAGCCTACACTAAGTGTAGCTCACCTAAAATGTCAAGCATTGAGCTCATAGCCTAACAGGGACTTTTGGATACTGAGCTCTGTTTTGATGTTCAAACAGGAGGAACAGTCTGATGATTGAGATCAGAATGACAATTTCATTTATTCTTATAATTCTCTCTTTAAAATATTTTTTAATTCTAACACTTTTGTGACTGTTTAACAGGCGGTGCTGTTGATTTTATTTTTCCTGTATTTCTTATTTTGTGCCTTGTTAGTGTTTTGTTTGTTTTATAGTAATCAATACTAAGGCTTGCTCAGCCCTCTTTGATGGTTTATACCTAAAATTGCATGGTAATAACACAATAATTACATTTAATATTCGGTACATTACTGGTCCTGTACTGATGTGGCAAAGTGCTTTAAAAGTTGCACTCCCTCATTCAAATCACAATGGTCTAATTACTGCTTTTTTTAAAATTTAGATGACACTACATGTTTATTTTTTTTGTCTGAATAAAACTGTTGCTGACTGAATCGATTAACCAAAGAGCAGGTTGACCCCAGACTCTGATTGTAGGAGCAACCCCCCCACGCCCCCCAAACAACCTCTGAAAACTCTTATCAGCCGCTCTCCATGCAGCCCCCCTACTCTGCTCCACTTTAAGCCCCTGTTCATTACATGCAGAGGAAACAGGATTGAAGCTCTGATCTGAAGTGTAGTCAATCAGACCGGTTGGCTGGTGAAAGGAATTACAGCTCGATCTGTCTCTAAATCTGTAATGCCAGACTAATTTAGCCAGACACTAAATGCTACCATATGGTTGTCGCTTGATGCTTGGCTCGATATGAGTGTTCAGCTGTAACGAAATTAAATGGAGAGAATTAAATTGTATTTCTTTACTAATTAAATACAATAATTAGTAAAGAGATGAAGTCTTAAAGCCTTAAATTCCTCTTGTTTGCTTCATTCCTTCACTATGCATTTTTCCTGAGCTTGGTGTGCGCGCCTGAAGCAGCCTGAAGCATGATGAGACAGAAAGTGATTGCCGTTGCCTGAAGCGATGAACTTCGTGACCCCAGGGGCTCTTGAGTTGACACCACCCGCTCCAGCACACACATTCTCTAGCACGCACACTTTTCCTTTGCCCCTGGGGTGCCAAACCTAATTTGCCCCCAGCCGATACAGCTTAACCCCCTTCCCTTGCTGCTACATGGGTGATCGAGCATTATGGGACCTTGCCCTGCCTGTCAGGCATTATTGCACTGTCATATATGCACATAAACACACCAGCTCTTTCCCAGGACACAGCTGAACATGTTTCAGACCTTAATACTTGGTGTAGCTGCATTTTGTGGGCATCAGACTGAGTTTAAGCATTGTTTTACACGTGTGTTTGTGTGTTGTTTTTCTAGACCTGGTACCAGCAAGCTGCCACCACACAGCAGGTCAAGTTCGCAACAACCCCCACTGCAACTGAAAGTGTTAGTGATTACCAGGTCCGTCTGTTGGCCCTCTGTAAGAAGGGCAAGGCCAAAGGTAAGCAGCAGGAGGTCCTGCTATTGTTCTCCTGTAAGACTTTGCACATATTCAACTCTGTATATTTTATATATTTTATTATTATTATTATTATTATTATTTTTTTTTTTTTTTACTATTTAATTTGTAAAAATGTGTATACACACACACACACACACACATACACACACACACACACACACGTAGGAAAATATTTAGTATACACATCCAGAAATGCATACACTATTATATATTGTACATATATTTATTAGTTTCAGGTTGGCCATTCTTGTATTTTGCTCGTTTGTGTTGTTGTGTTTGCACATCTCTGTTGCTTGTGGGGCTCGCACACAAGAATTTCACTCGCATGTGCTGTGCCAGTGTGCCTGCACATGTGATGTGACAATAAAAGTGATTTGATTTGATTTGATTTGATTAGAGGGGAGACATACTACATTTGCCATACTTAAAACATCAGAGGTGTATAAAATGACCAATTCCAGTCTCTTAAAACTAGAATTTGAGAATATAAGAGAATAGAAATTGTTTATCAGGCAATTTCTGTTTTATATTCAAAGAGTTGTGCAATATTTCTGCAAAACCATGTGAAAGACTCATTGCCAGTTATTGCAAACGCTGGATTGCAGTTGTTTCTGCCATAGTTAGCAGAACCAGTTATTAGGTTAATGGGCGATTGGTTTTTCTCAAAGGGCTAGGTAGGCTTGGATACCTTTTTTCCCTCTTAATAAATGAAATCATCATTTAAAAACTACAGTTTGTATTTGCTCTGGTTATTTTTGACTGATCTTCGATTAAGAAATCTGCAAAAAAATCAGAAATCGGGAAGGGGTAAGTATTTTTTCATGGCACTGTATGTATTGCACCTGCAAAACAAATTATCTCCAAAAGCATCGAAATGTTTTTCTTTGCTCAACCCCAGTTAGCATCTTGATAAATTACAGTCTGCTACACTCTTACGTGGGATTCTCTTTCCTAAGAAAGTTTTTTTCTCCCCAAAATTGAGCATCTAACTTTCTGACATGTGGGGTTTTTACCTGCCCACCTCTTCATTTTGCTTTCTGCTGATTCATGCTGTGTAGGCATGGCATTTTCCTCTTGACCCAGCATTTTTTTTAATTGTACTATTGGTGAAATCTACTGAGTGCCAAGCCTGCTGATTCATTGAGGGGGGGAAAAGAATAAATGTCAAATTATACTTGAAATGAAGTAGTTCATATAGCAGTCTTGGGTGAATACTGTTCAAAACAGATGCTGTTAAAGGCGCAATAAAGTGCCTGCTGTCATAGGAATGGGTCAGGTTTAATTACTGTTCAAGTTTTAAGGCGGTCACAGACACTTTTGGACAAGTTCAAGGTATCCAAACATCACACACCTGGCCAGGTGGTTGATTTTTGAAAGATACATGTCAGAATTTATTTGTCATACTGCCTTCACCACAGTTGAAGAACATCACCTTAAATTATTATTACCTTTTAAACAATGTTTGTATGTAATTACAAATATATAATTTTTCCAACTACTTTAGATACTGCAAATACATGTTTTCCTATAAATATTGAGGAGAAATGGTAACATCATGTTTTACTATTGTGTGTTCAGATTAGGCTGTTCCAATCCATCAATACAAGGATAATCTTAAATTCTATTTTTCAGTTATCTCAGCCAATCTTATCACTCACTTTTCCCCTCTCCCTTTTTTCTTGCTTTCTTCCTGCAGAAGCATTCGGGATGCTAAAGGAAGCTGACAAAAAAGGTGTGGCACTAGGCCCCTCCCCCTACGACCACCTGATTCGTGCTCTGTTGGCTGAGGGATCTATGGATGAAGCCATGGCAGTCAAGGACATGTAGGTGCATTAATATCTTGATTTGTGCCAAAATCATCTGGAAAAAAGCATTAAAATATTACTGCTTATAGTCTCAGTTTATTGTCTTGTACGTATCCCTGGTTGCTAAAAAGACTTCAGGTTGTGCAGAAGTCTATGCGGACTTGTAAATGCTGCTGTGTTTAGGGGCTTAATGTCTAGTATGAAAATCATACAGTCTTGCACACAATGCAAAAAAACCCTTTTCATTTGTAGGTGTAATGCAAGTGTTGGTAATCTCACACAATGCCTGGATTGCAGATTTTAAATTCGCATCTGGAGAAATGTCACTGGTGAATTCATCTCCATCCAGCTCACAGTCAGCTTTGAAGTGAATTTGTATGATGGATTGTCAGTTTTATAATGGATCACACCCTAAAACATGCAGTAGGAGGGTTTTCCAATGCTGTCAGGTTTAGCAGTTTGGCGTGACATAATGCAGTTCTCTCCATACATCTGCTTTGATTTACAAGGAGTGGGTTTTAGCTTTTGTTTTAGAAGGGCAATCAGATTTTTTTCCCGATATCTAAGTATGATAACCAACTAATTGTGTTTAGTTTTTCCTTGAAAATCAACAGCAGCAAAACAAAAGGGATCCCTTTCCATAGTTGTTCATATTTTAGAAGAGGTAACATAAGTGAAATATCCAGCCCCTAAAGCAGACAGAAAGCATAGCAGTTTGTATTAAACTTACAATTCAACATGTAGTTTAATGCTCTGCTACTTTTCCGGTCACTCCTCAGCTGGTGGTAGCAGGTCGCCTCAGGCTAAATCTGCAGCTCCTCAGTAGACATGAGGATTACAAACTGATTGTGTGCTAACACATTCAGTTCTGCTGGATATGGACAATGGTTCTTACTAAGCCCTGAGAGACACACACACGCTTGGATATATAGATTAATTTTGGTTCTCTGGAAAGTGGGTGACTTTGTGCAGGGACATCGGTCTTCTTCCAATTAGTAATGTATCATGTGTTGTTGTTTCGTTCGTGGGCCATATCAGGGCTTAGGCCTGGAGACGAATGGATGGACAGACAGAGGTATTAAAGATGCGAGCTTAGCACAGGGCTGATCTTCTTCTCTGTTTTGTCTTTTATAGGTAATCTCCAACTTTCCCTTTTTTCTGTCTCCTTTTGTCCCTTTCTTTATATCACTTTCTTTCTGCAGAGGAGAAACACAGAAGCAAAGAGTTACGATAATAACATAATGACACACACTGACTGAAGAGCTGCAGTTACTAATTTGTGCTGAAAGAAAAAACATGTAAAAACATCTATTACACTATCAGTCTCTTCCCTGTTTCCAGCTCCCTACATGGTTCACTCTCTTATATTATGAGAAATAATCATATCAATTTTAGAGCCGTGTTTCAACAAGCACAAGGCAATACAAGCGATAACCCATCTCCAGTCTCTGTTTGAATTGGTTTATGGCATCCCTGCCTGGATAAAAGCTTAGTTTATCTGCGCTCTTAATGAGAAGTGAAATGAGCTGAGAGGAAAGTCGGGGAGAAATGGAAAGGAAAGGATGGAGATAAAAGGGGCTAAATGGGAAAAGAGGAGTGAACAAGGGGAGGAGGGCTAGATTTAATCACGTACGGGGATAATGAAGACGCTATAGGCATTAATTCTCAGTGTGTGTGGGTGTGTTTGTTTTTGGGTAATCTGTACAGAATTGAGCAGCGGGGTACTTATGGTGAGATTAAGGGATTGGGAGAGAGTGATGATGAGAGAGAAGAAGAAGTGGGTGACGCACAATATCCCTAGAAGGAGAAGGTGAGAGTGTGTGTTGGGAGACAGCTTCTGGAGATTTTCTTCCACCTGATAAGAATAATTCTGACCCGCTGCTCAGTCTCCGCAGCAATCTGTCGCCGACCCTGTTACTCCTCCAATCTCCGGCGTGACCCTGTCACAGCGGCCGCCGGATGCTGCCCGGCCTGGTGTCGCCACAGTGATAAGGATTGCCAGCCTGATGCTCAATTGAGCGGGCAGATTAATCTGGTTGCAGGGGTATAATAATAAAAAGAGGGGGGAAAGGCAGGAGGCAAGCTTGATTGAGGTTTTAGTGGCAAAGAAATGAAAAAGAGGAGGGCTGGAGAGGACAGCAAGTTAGATGGACATGCGGAGTGAAAGGAGGAGGATTTGATGAGAGGGAGCAGCTCCCAGAGGAAGGAACATCACGTATACGACAACATCAATCAACCGCTTGATGTCTGCATTATTTTCAGGTCACAGAGAAGCTCAGACTTGTTTTCAATCAGATTTGTTCCTATTGTCTTGTCTGTCATATATCTTTCAGCTCATGCGTTTATCCCCTCTCTCTCTATGGAGTCTAACGCTTTTCAAAATGTGATGCCTGATAATGGCGGGGACGACACCGTCGCACGGCTATCGCAGATTATAAAGATGTGTTTTTAGAGATACAGTATCGGCTTTAAAGTTGGAAATAATGGACTTGCCCATAGCATCGTTCAGATATGGAACAAATCTGTCATGTATATTATGTATTTCTGATATCAAGAAATGGAAATATTAATAGAGGCATTATGAGAGTCAAATATCTTTAAAAATAAACCCAAACAGAAACACTGTGGCGATGATTTGCACATTTATCTTATTTTTACATAATTTACTCAACTACATATGTGACAAATTGAATTTTGTTTAGCAAAAAAGGTATAAATAAAATGTTAGTAGAACATTTTTCTTACAATGGGCAAAACAATATTTGTAAATTGCCAAAATCTCAGAGGCAGCTTTGTCTGAAATGGATAGCTTTGTCTGTTTTTGTTTATTACTTTCCAACTTTGTGCAAGAACATGAAATCTTAATTCTCTTCTTCATTGTCGTCTTCTTTTAGCGGCTCCCTTTAAGCGTAACCACAGCGGATAACCTGCCTGCTGCCAAGCATCCCCTTCTGTCAAACCAACCCCTCTGCATCTCCTCCTTCACTACATCCATGAATCTTCTCTGTGGTCCTCTTCTTTTCCTCCCATCTCAGTCTTGTTTCTCAAACTTTGTCTCCAAACTGCTCAACCTAAGCTGTCCCTCTGATATACTAATTTCTAATCCCATCCTTTCTGGTCACTCGCATTGAAAATACGAGCATCTTCAACCCTGCCACTTTCAGCTTGGCCTCACCAAGCCATACATAACAGCAGGTCGCTCTATCATCTGTAAACTCTTCCTTTCACTCTCCAAAACTCTCGTATTTATCCATCTTGTGTAACTAATATAAAATTGGAAATTATTTTAACATTTAGTAGCTCACAATTGATGTGAGACAAACAAACATCATCAATCCCTTTGGCTGATGTATTGGTGCACTCCTAGCGTATTCTCTAGTTTGTCTTTTTCTTGTGTATTACTGTAGTACACCACAGATAACCAAGGAATTATTTGTCTCCCCTAGTGCTGAAACTCGGGTGCCAGGTTTCAAGCTGACTGATATTGCCAGCAGTTTACTCATCATCACACAAAGCAAGAAAGGCCAGGTCAAAGGTAAGAAATGGACATGCATGCTTAACACAAACATATACATTGTTTTTTGTACACACAGTCACTTGTTGCACTCCTCCACAGAGGCTCTTGAGAGACTGAAGTCTATGCTTCAGTTGGACCATGTGCCCTCGCATCTTGCCATCACCAGGCTGGTTCAGGCTCTGGGTAGTCACGGCAACGTGGAGGGGATCCAGGATGTGGAATCACTAATAAAGAGCCTTGGTACAAGCCCCAACTTGTCCAGCATGGTGTTTGTCAACAACACTGCCCTGGCACACATCAAAAAGTAAGTTTATATGTGGAGATTTGTCAGTGGACCTGTTAGGTTCACAGCATGTACAGCTTTTCAGACATTCCCCAATATCTGTTCATCCATCACCACCAACGTGTAGTGAAATGTTTGGACATTTAGCAGGAAAAAGATGACTGAAGATAGGTTGCATGAGCAAAATGTTTCAACGCAGTCGAGTGAGTCTTTTATGCCATTTCGTAAGCACTGTTGGATATAAACAGTTTAATGCACTACCCCACAGGAGAGTGTGGCAAGATCCAGGCTGACACACTGTTAAAGTAAAAGCTTACAGGGCTGCCAGGGCGTTAAGTACAAATGGGAAACACGGGCATAATAGGATTATTCATGGGTTCCTTTTAATGTCATGAAAAGAGCCGTCCTCCGTTCCTCCTTTGTCTCTTCTCAAACTGCAGAGCAAAATAATAAAATGCATTGTGCATCAAAGTTTCATTGTGCCACTTGTGCATTAGAGCCGTGCGCCAGCTCGAACAGAGGCATCCCCGCGCCATCTCAGAGGGACAGCGAGAAGTGAAGAACAGCAAGGCGGTCTCACGCCTGATTGGCCATCGTAGCGCGGATCTGTCAGCTTGAACTCTGACCTCTGGGAGCTGCGCTCTGAGCCTCCCTGACACATGCTTCCCCTTTGTATCTGAGTCAAGCTGACTGGTTAAGAGCAGCGGCGGAAAAGCAAGCGGTCCCGGAAAGCGGGGCACCACATTTAGAGGGGCCCTTTGCTGAATTATTCAGACGGTCCCAGTCGCAACAATCAGCGTAGATATGTTCCCCCACCTCCAGACACTCACACTTTTATATATATATATATATACACACACACACACACACCCTGGAAGTTAAATATTCATCACGACTGGTGACGGCAGGGAGCATAAAGTGTTAGTAGTGTAGCTGGGTTGCCAGTTTGAGTTGTTTTAGGTTTGTAATGCTGTGGTATGCAGGCTTTGTGTGGTTGTGGCAACCTCAGCAGAAAAACATTTCACAGAATAGGCGGGAGAAAGAGTGTGCACTCAGAGGGAGGCTGTAAGGGACAAAAAGTGAAACTAATATAATTTTAATATTACATTTTAGATATATTTAAAGTCCAAAAATGGCATTTTGGAGTTTTTGTTTGTTTTGGTTTTGTTGTCGTTTTATCGGCCACTTTATCCCATTCTTGGTCTCTTTAAAAACAGCTGTATTGGAGGTTTATGCATGTTGCAGTTTACCCATAATAAGTTAGTGCGAATTCAGAATGAAACCTGATCTTTTTTGAGGACAAATCAGGTGTAGAGGTTTGGTGGTGGTTGGGTGTGTAACAAGTCCAACTTTTAAACAAGGAACCTGCTTTCTCTCTAATGAACTTGGACAACTTAAATCACATTGTGAGGTTTAAAGTGTTGCATTACTTTCGAGTTTTACGCGAATTTCCAACTCTATATTTTTAGTCTTAAGCTCATCACAATAATAAACTATATATCCGCTCTCACTGGCGACTTATAAATGGAAGACTAGAGCACTAACAAGCCTGAAAGTCCCACACCATTACACCACCAGCAGCAGCCTGAACTGCTGATACAAGGCAGGATGGATCAATCCTTTCCATGTTGTTTAAGCCAAACTTTGACCCTGTCATCAACTTTTTGTTTTGTTTGTTTTTTAGTTTAGTTTTTTTCCCCAGTCTTCACGCTGTCCAGTTTCAATAAACCAGAATGAACTTAGCAGGTCATCTCATCCATGCCTATATGCCTTAATGCATTGTGTTAATGCCATGCCATAGGACGATTACATATTAGCATTAATGAACGTTTAGAAAGATATACCTTATAAAATGGCAGGTGTGTGAATATAACAGAAAATTTGTATCTGTCTCCCTCTGCAGTGATGATGTGTCGTCTGCAGTAGAGTTGCTGGAGGGAATCTACACCAGTCCAGACAGCACAAACCCCAGCATGTCCTTCGTCTTTAGAAAGGTTCTGGAAGCTGGGAATGACCATGCCATGGACAAGTGTAAGACATAAGCAGAAATATAAGGCCACAATCAAAGTAACTGATTTAAACTGAGTGTTGCTCAATAATCCTTTACCAACACAACATGTCGTTCTGTAGTGAGCGCTATGGCCGAGCGGCTAGCCAACCACTTTGCCTGCTACAGACCAGCTTCAGACCTCTTCCTCCAGCTGCTGGATATGGACAAAGTGGAGGACGCCAAATTCATGCTGGCTGTAAGTGTGTGTGTGTGTGTGTTAGCTCATAGGCTAAAAGCCAAGACATTTTAGTTTGAAGTGTCAGAAGTATACTTTTAGCCAAGTGTTGTCCAAAGGTATGTTAGATTTGGATTATTTATCTCCTCTGGCTTGGTTGTAGCCTTCTGTGGCTGAGATGAGCTAGAATACTCATAATTAATATTAGAGGGGAATTAGCTACCTTTCATACATCGATACATTACTTTTCTCACGTTACTTCAAAAAAATGTGCAAAAATAGAAATGAAAGAATCTGCTGTGAAAATGAAAACTTAACTATTTCTTATGGCCAAGTTAAGGTACCATTTAAGCCCTGCTGAGTTTTGTTTATTCAGCTTGGAATTGGAGCAAAATGCACATACTAAGTGATGTTCTTCATTTTTTATTTTTTTTTTGTGACCACTTTGGATAAATTTTAAATCATATGGGGTGTTTCTGTCCCAGTGAGCGCTTCTCCATTTGACTGCTCTGTGCTTTTACATTTTAAATTATGATATCAAAGTAATTAAAATCTGCCAAAAGAGGGGAGAAAATATCAACAAGGGACCTTGTAGTGAATTTAGTCCATCACAACTCCCAGTTGCTTTCATCCAGTTGTCAGACCCCAGTGTTGTTGGAGAGGTTCTCCTGCCACATTCGTTCACTTATTTATCCAACCTTGCGTTGATGTCAGGAAAAGCTTGCCCGCTTTCCACCACTGAGTCTTGTGGTCTGAAATTTGCCTCCTACTCTTTCACTTATTCAACAGTTCGTATATTACAGCTCAATGACTTTGCATTGAGCCTGGGGATATAAATATGTAGCAGCTAGATGGGTGAGAGACAGGAGATGGATGGAGAGCATGGTGCAAAATAAGAGAGACAGAAATGAAGAATCAAAGGCCTGCAATGTACAAAATAATTGTTTGCCCAAGTTCAGTGCATCTCTTGGGACAATAATGGTCCCTTATTCGCAATTGGACACCACACCAGGTAGCTCTGCATGGAAGGACCTGGGAGGCTGTGTCTCCTCCTTGGTTTGATCCAGGGATCTTGCAAATCCTTAAAAAAAAACTAAATTAAAAAAAAAACAAACTGTAGCATTAACACAAAATTAAATCAATGGGACACTGGTTTCACCTTTACACTGCTTCCCTGTTAAGTAAAACATCAAATCAAGAGACAAATAAAGTCTAAAATAGGCCTTCTCTGAAACATTTTGTCTGCACAGCAGCATAAGTTGCTCCCAAATGTTATCACTAGTCTGTGCGCACTGATGAATCCCCACACAAATGCAGATGACTCAAATCACCTTTATCTATATAGCGCCTTTAAAAACAACAGGATTTGACCCAAAGTGCTTTTCAGCTCTGGCAGATGGATTAACAATGCAAGTATACAAAAATACACAGAACAGGGATCACAGGTTAAAAACAAGTCTAATACAAACCCAGAAAACACGATAAACACATGTATATGCTAAGAAATGGATCAGTAAAAGGAGAAATTTGTAAACAAACAAACAATATTAAAGACAAACACATAAAGTCAATTGGAAAAACTAATAAAGTTTAAATCGCATAAATGGCACAGGATGGCTTAAAAAATAAGAGTGCAATTGAACAGTGACGTCCTCAGACTGATATAAGAAAGCAATGCATTAAATGATAACATTCTTGCTTTTACCACATATTTTCCTTACTGTATTTTTCCTGTTGCAGTAGAGCTGGGCGATAGAACGATAACGATATGTATCGCGATATAACTTTTACTCGATAGAGAAATTAAGCTATCGCGATAGACCTCGCCGCTCTTGTCCTCAAAAAAAAAAAAAAAAAAAAGGTCAGCCAATCCAAATTAAGTAGCGCAGAGCCGAACCAATCACAGCCGCAGCGTCACGTCGCGTGACTTGTTACGTACAGCACAAGTGCCAAGCCGCACGTGTGTTTGTTTGGGAAGCAGCCAGCGGGTAATGGAGGAAATGAGTGTGCCGACTAGAAAAATCAACCGAGCGTGACCAAAGAGAAAACAGATGATGGTTCCAATGCCGGAGAGATTGTCAAACGGAAGAGCCATAGAAGTTCCGTAGTGTGAAGGTATTTCGGCTATTTCAAGTCTGACAAAAAACAGAGTAGCGTGCACTGTAAATTGTGCCGAAAGCAAGTCTGGAAATACAATAAACTGGTGCATGCGTCACACTGTGCGCCACGTTATTGTTTCGGTGAAATGAATTTCTACAATACTGTTACTGTTAATTCTACTCTCTGCAGTGTTTAAATGCTTACATATACACACAGTTACTGTCCCTCCACACTTACGACTCGGTTCTGCTTCTATGCCCCAGCTTTGTTTACTTTTTCCCACCGAGGCTTCTAGACTTCTGATTGGCCAACATTTCTGCACGGTTAGGAATCTAGCGCCACCTGCTGCTTTGGCATGTTCATAGCAGCGTTTTCCTTCATTTCTGCCTTTATGTGTGGACGGATTATTTTTTAAAACGAAAACGGAAAATCTCCGTTTTCAAAAATACCCGTGTACGTGTGGACGTAGCCTCAGTCTCTGACTGGAAGCGCTAATTCGTCATTCGGCTTTTGTCAGACTAAAGTAACTGTTAAAACTGTTTGAAAAGCTCAGCTATACAACAAGGAGAGATTGAGAATTTCCTTTTAGTTCTCAGTTTATTTGATATTGACAAAAGTTAGTCAGTTTTGTCTGTTCTTCTGTAAAACAAACTAAGATTTATTTTTAGAATTAATATTTTGTTTCTAAGTGGAATTGACAATTTAGTCTGTTTCGTTTGTCCTATTTTGAAACTTAAACGCTTTAGCAGCTGCCTTTTGTGTAGTTTGCAATATTTGCCTTTATTTATCTGAAAAAGTCTCATGTTCCTTAAGTACATCTACCCTGTTGAACTTATTATGGGAAATAAATATTTAAATAAAAACAAGCTGCTGATTATTTCACATTTTACTTGTGAGCAACGGCACATTTAAATCTTACAAATATAGTTATTTGGCTTATATCGTGATAGATATCGTTATCGCCTGAAATAAAAAAAACATATCGTGATATGAAAAAATCTCATATCGCCCAGCTCTATGTTGCAGTGGACCTGACGATAATAGGGGGGGAATCTCAGAAAATAGGTTGGATAAGACGCTATTGCAGAGCCTTAGAAAGTAATCTCACCTTTAATTTTTGAAGTAAGAGTCAGGCACTAAGGGGAACGTGGTTAGGAAAAATATCAAAGTACCATCAAAATGATCCTCATTTGTACCCCCTGAATAAAACGATTAAACATCAGCTTCACTTTAACCATCCAGAAGAATTAAAAGATGCATCAGAGCTGCAAGGCGCTTACTAGGGTGGATCAAATTTTCCACATATTTAAACTTCAAGCAAATTTTAAGACTGAAAACTGCAATTTTAAAGTCACTTTAAACTTTAAAGTCAACACTGATAATGATAGTGTCCCTTTTTGAAGTCTGGTGGGGGTGAATGATTGCTTGTATAGCTTATTTGATCTCAAGATTATAGTTTTGCTGTAAACTCCGGAAAACGTAACATTACAAGACTGTCTCATGGTAACATGTGCCGTCCTGTTGTTAAAGTTTGAGTTTGGTCTCACATGTGACCGAGGTTGAGCTACATGCTGTGGTTTGTCCCTCTCGTTTTCCTGACTCTCCCTTCCAAGCTGCTCTTCCAGGGTCACTGCAGGGTAGCTTCCCAACTCCTCCATCCCATAAGTGAAGCAGGACCACAACTCTGAAAAGCTTTTATGCAGGCAAGCACACTATAATGATGACAAGTATATCAGGAGAGATGGAGGTGAGGTCGATGGGGAGCGAGAGGGATGAAGTCATTAAGGAGCGAGAAAGAAGCTGTGAGGTGTGTGCGTTACAGTCTCGTCTATAACTGCGCTGGGAGAGGTCACTGAGGAAAAAGGGGAAGAATTCCCCAGGTATCCAGAGCTTTTAGGCAGTGTGTGTGAGCAGCAAAGGAGAAGGTAGGTCTGTTCAGCTGCGGCTTTACCACCGGGACTGTTTGGAGTAGCAAGGGAGGGCAAAAAATACAGGAGAGCGAATGAGAGCATGGAGCAAAGTTGCTTCAAAAAGTGAAGTAGCATAGTGGTAGTCTAATTGCCTGATTGTACTAAAGCTATTCTGCACTTAGTGACTCCAGAAGAAGGCAGGCTGCTCCGTGTCTGTGTGTGAAGCTGCGTGTTAATAGCCTTGCAGGCCATCCGCTTTTAATTCTGCGCGGAGCAGAGGAGGGAAACGTGTCAGTTTACGACTGGCTAGTAATCGGACCTCAACGCAGCTCAGCCAAGAGACTCACTCAGTCACAGAAAGGCAATCTCCTTCACAAACCCACAGAGTATATCATATGTATGTTTGCGTGTTTTCACAATAAGCAGTCGTTAACTGGCCAGTGACAGAAACATATCAGTTACTGGGGGGGGATGCTGTTTTTCAGTGTAATAGGAACTCAAAATCTGACACCCAGTTTACCAATTTCTCTGACAGTTCTTTAAAAAGAGCAACTTTAAGTGTGTCCCCCATAAAGGTGACCTCCCTGTACCATTAATGACGAGTTTTAACACGCTATAGATAAATAAAGATGCGATTTGACAAACATTAGAATCGTTTCTCAATGTATTTATGTGTTTTAAATAGAAATGGAAGAACCATACACAGCCACAACAGCCTTGGTCGCACACTTCAACCAGTATTTGTCACAAGTCAGCCAATGTGGTTATGTTCAGCACTCTTTCATGAGCAGGCTTTCCAATGGTATAAGATTTAACGTCACAAAGCTTTGGTTGATTATTTCTATGTTGTGACAAACACAAGTTGTCTGACTTCTTCAACCGCTAGGGTTACTCCTAAAAGATAAAGAGTTAAGACGCCTGTTTGTGGCGAATTATTTGCTGGAATCTGCCTGAAACTTTTTCACTTCTGTTTTGAATTCCTGTCATCAGCTCATCAGTGTAAATCGCTCCAGTCCAAGCTGCACAGGAAGCAGTCACGCTATGACCGTACTGATGTTTCCACTGAGTAACAGACATGGCCTTTAGTTGGACTTAGCGATAATTATGCTTTTTGTGAAGCTCTGTACCTATTAAGGTCATAAAGAAATGAGTAGTTATTAGATTCATAATTATCCTTTAACCTGAGTGTAACCCTGAGTGTGCGAATGTTTATATGAATGCTTGGGTGTGCTGGAGTGTGCATGTGTGTGTTTATATACTGTACCTATTTAAAAAGAAGACTGAAGTGTCTTCTTGACTTCAGAAAGAGTCGAGAGGATCAGCTGTCGACTATCACACTTAAGCTCTTATTTCTTTCTCTCTCTCTTTTTTTGTCTCTTTTGTCCTAATGCAGCGTTGCAATGCTTTGGCTGAACAGAAGGAAGTGCTGCTGTCCTTTGTAACCCAAAAGGCTCAGACACCTGGGCAGGTAAGAAATTATATCATTCGTGAACACATTATTTGTGACCAAGTGGGTTTCCTTAATTGTGGACTAATCAAAATGCAAGCTCTATGATATTTAACTACACTTCTCCTCTCAAGTGACTGCTGTAATCCTGATGTCTCAGATCTCTAAATCTAGTCTAAAGATTTGAATTTTTTTGACCCTATTAATGTTTACATTTGGCCACAATCCCCTTCAAGTAGGCCTCTCTGTGCACCTCTGGACCTTTCGCATATCTTGATATGTGTGGATTTTCCCCTGGAAGTCCAGTTCTCACCACTTAATAATCCCAAATGTCAATTTCTGAAGGCACTGGGATGTACTAGATTGCCTGAGCATCCCCTGAGTTGTGCCTGTGTACTCACCTTGGTGAAGTTGAGTACACAGAAATGCATCTACATTGATTTTTGTCTTTCTGAATGAAGTCTGAAATGTCAGAGAGGCAAAATATTCCTTAATATGACTTAGTTCAAATAGCCACACGTGGAATTAGGAACCTGAGCGTCTGCAGTCTGTTCCATGTTTAAAAAGCACACTCACTTTTGAACAGCATTATTATTTTTACCCATTTTGTTGGAGCATATTTTAATTTCTATTTTGTTATCGGGATATGAATCACAGTTCAACTCCTTACATGCGCGTCCTTGCATGTGTAATGTGTTTGTGTTTAGGTGGGTAAGATCAAGAACCTGCTCAGCTTGATTCCAGACTTTGCGGAGAAGGAACTGCTGTACCCATACCTGATGAAATGTCACGGTAAGATGCATAAACAGGCACTCGTTCTTACAGAAGAGCTGAACGGGTCTGGTAGTGCAGCATGCGGTTCACTGGACTGTAGCTAAGTCAACATTAACAGGCCCATTAACAATGCATCAGGTCAAGCTCAGGGTGTGAGTGTAGGAAAGCGTTCAGGGGTTAGAACACATGTCCTCTAATGAGTTAGCTGTCCTGGCTAGCCTAGCGTGCTAATCTCAACACGTTCCACCACTCAGCTTTTCCCCCCTCTCTCCACCTTTTTGCTCCTGTCTACATTTTCTTGTCCTCAGTTTTTTTTTTTTCTTTTTTATCCTCCTCTCTTTGCTTTTACTTCACCTTCTCACCCACCAGTCCCCCCTTCTTCCGTACCTTGTCACACCAGAGATGAGAAGACATGACTATTTAATTAGCATTAGCTCGCTGGTCGGTCAAGGCAGCCATAGGGGAAGCAATTAGTGATGCTCTGCTCGCCTCCGTTCTTTGTCCCATCTGTGTACTTTTTCTTTTTTCTCTTTCAGGGCTTTTCTTTTTTCCTTTCACTCTCATTTTTTTCACCTTTGTGACCTTCCCTCTTGGCTGCACACAACCACAGATATTTGTGTGCAGTTGTTTCAGGTTTGTCTCCCTAAAAATGAAAGTTACTGACCCTTTAATATTTTTTTTTCTTGTCATAATTTTTAATGTCTATAAAACCTTATTTTACTGTCTAGCTGTTTTTAATTTGCACCTTGAGAATATATTTTCCACGGTGCCAGTGACTCCTCGCCTATTTCTTCCCCTATGTTCTCTTTTTCCACCTCCTCCATTGAACCAACAAACACAAGTAATAAAAAGAAAGTGTCACACTGCCAAGAAAAAAAGGAAAAAAATGGAAATGCACAGATAGTCAAATGTGCAGCTGCACTTAAAAATCAAATTTCTTGGCACCAATAAATTGCCAGGAAAATAACATGATTATCCCACCACACTGTCAGTTTTCTCTAAATATCCAAATTCAAATAAGACATGTTGCTTGTCTCATTTGTTGACTTTCTCCCTCCCACTCCCCACTTTCATCTGGCAGTTCTGGATAAGGACTTACCAGCAGCCAAGGCTTTGCATGAGCAGATGCAGAAGGAGGGGATAGTTGTAGACGAGCTGTCACTCAAACGTCTGGCTGTGCTTTACCGCGAAGCAGGAGAGACGGTGCCCTTCCCCGAGCCCCCCGTAAGTCTCCCTCTCTCACACACACACACACACACACACACACACACACACAGGAGATGCTTTGAGCAAACACTCAGATGCAAATGTGTTTGTGTTTTAACATTTTAGAGGTTTGATTAAATAAAATGAACCATAGATATGAAGGGCAGAAAAACTGCAGGAGAAAAGTTGCTCTTCCTTCATTCAGAAGATTCAGTTGTGAAGCTTTTGTGTACTCCACACTGTTGTACATTTCAAACTCTGACATAAAGGAAAAAGTTGTTGTTTTTTTAAGTGCCCTTAAACACAATTGATTTTTGGGTTAGAGGTGAATTTTGAATGATGTGTACAAAATACCGAGTTTGCATCAGACCTCCACAAATGACAATCTGGACCTGTGGAAGGAATTATGAGCAACTGCATTCATATTATCAACATTTTGGTTTGTGTTACCAGCATAAACATGGAAAGCATAGTTCACTACAACTAGAAATAAACCTAAAACAGAATTTATGATGCATTTTTAAATGCATGTTTTTTCTCTTTACATTTCTGCTTTTCATTTTAGGGTGAACACAAATTTTAACTAAGCAGTGAATTAACCTCTTAAGAAAGAATTGACAATGAAGCTCCAGTTGGCAAGTTTTCTTTAAACGTGACTTTTTCCTTATGTTTTGCCTCTGTACATCACCACAGTGGATTTTAAACCACACACTAAAGCTGTCATTGAAGTGCACACTGTCATCTTTAATTCAGGGATATGAGTTAGAATTGCATTAACAGTTTATGCCGTCACCGCGTTCTGTTTCCTCTCTTGAGATGCTCTGTTTGGCCTGCTGCACCTCACAGCTCCTAACCAGTGCTAGCACTTGTTGTGCTGGTGTCCTAATGTGTGCTGTGGTCTCTGTGTGCCATACTAATATGAAGGAGCAGTATGCCCGCTCAGTATACTTCAGCATGCCCAGGCCTGCAGCAAGCCTCCTGAAGCCATTAGAGAGAGAGAGTGTGTGTGTGTGTGTGTGTGTGTGTGAGTGTGAGAGAGAGAGAGAGAGAGAGTAAGAAATGGCGCCCCAGAGTCACGGAGTTGTGTAAGGGAGATGGTGTCACTGCAATAGCCACTCTTCTTTTTGGGTTCATAGTGTTTTTGAGCATGAGTTTTTCAGCACGATGAACATTTTTTTAAGCTGATGTGGGTCTATTTTTAGCAGAGGACACACACACACACACACACACACACACAGGCCTCTCAGCCACAGCACTTTTGATGCGCTGTCCCCTTGAGGCAGGTATAGGCCGGAGCCTTACCTTCACATCACTCACCTGCAGTACGAAGATAGAAGGAGAAAGAGGGGATGAAGGTAGAGAAGCTCTTACATTATTTACTGAAAACCAGGGTAGTTAAGTCATTGCTGGATTTTATAAACAGAGTAGAGGGAGGAGAGTTGCAAGGAGAGGGAAAGGTGAAGAGTCACAGAGTTGAGAAGTTTCTACAAATAAAAGCGCAGCTCCCGACGCTGGTCTTCATCCTCTCCGAATGTATAGAGGTTTGCATTTTCCGGCAGCCCGTTTCCAAAAAGAAATGTTTCAGTTTTATTTCTTTTTATTTCTAAATGCTTTGAACTTCGTCAGAATGTAGCCAAATAAGCCAACATGTGGACAAACCTTTAGAGGAAATAAGATATTTTTAATTAGGGTGCTCTGACCCCCTCGAAACTGTTTGAAACGCGTGCCAGGATCTCCCTCTCCCTCTCTGTAGTGAGCACGGCGATTTATTGGCATTAATTACTACATTAATAAGCAAACGTACATTGTAAGGAGCTGGCGTAATCTGCAGAAAAGCTCTCACCTTCTCCCCCTCCCAAAAACACCCACCACAACACTTTGTCTGGATCAAAACACTGATTAATTAGCCAGGAACAGAGGCAAAGAACGGAAGTGCGTGTTTGGGGAATGTGCTACAAATCCCTTATTTGTGTATTAATGGGGATTTAAAGATGAAACGAGACAACCTGGTTGGAGACTGGAGACTATTTAGACGGACCCAGGAGGGCTCCAGTGCTGCTTACTTTAAGAAAGAGGCGAGATACAAAACACGCCTTACGGTGTAAGGCTGCATCAGGTGAGCAGGTGTTGGGATGTTTGTTGCTGAATGGTCTGCCTTTGCTTTCTCTTTGCAGGAGTCCTTTAAGTTTTATGCAGACAAGCTGAGAGCTGCCAAAGCCCAGGCGACAGCGGAGGAATAAAGATTAATCATCCTCTCCTCATACCTCATTGCAAATCCCACAATTTTCTTCCTTTCTTTCTTTCTTTTTTTTTATGTGAGTTGTTCAATCTGAAATGTTGAGTGTTGTAACTTTTGGATGCTGAGATTCTGTCCACTGCGGTATCAATACTGTTGAACATGTTGCTAATGTACAGAAGTATTTATGCTAATAAACAATGGTAGGAACCCAGACAGAGTGCGTGAGGTTTTTGTGCAATTTAAAAAGAAATTCTTTTCAAAATACCCAGACCACCTTGGGTGATGTTTTATGTCTTAATCGGGTGCAGCTCAGGGGACAAAATGCATTTACTCAAGAACAACCGTTTTCAAGGTAGTGCATCTTTTACTTTACAGAATTAAGTTATACCCACAAAACTTATAAATTCTTCAACATGTTCCAAAATGACTGGAGCCATGTGTTGCATGAGCATTACATCACCAACGCTCAAGTTTCTGACTTGAGCTTTTTGAGGGCCTCTGCACAAGTTAAACACATAATTAAATGTAATACCTGTTTTAAAGCATGTGTAAAAACACATGAGTGAATAGGTTTTGTATTTGTCATATACCCTACATTATAATCTATGTACCCAAGCAACAATGTGAAGCTGAAGAAATGTGAAGACATGAAATGAATGGATGGATATATGACTAATTTTGAGTCAAAGGTCATAATTAATCTAATGTTGGGCTTTTTCCTCCTTTTTTTATGTAAGGTCATTTCCAGCGGCAGGCTAGAAACAAACACAATTTGGAAATTTATGTTATTAAAGGTCCTTTTCAAAGAAGTGTTGAAGCTCGCAAATATATTAGTGTATGTTTGACTGTTTTTGCAATATTAAAATTATATTTCAAACACTGAAATGCTTGTTTTGGTCTTAAGTTTAAGGTGTGGCTTACATACTATATTTTCAGTGTTCGTGCACTGAAGGTTCCAGGTTTTCCCATCGCACATAATTAGCTACCATATGTTTGTGAATTGAGAAATCTAGCAGGGCCAGGTCTGTAAGTCTGAATTTTGAGTGAGCATAGAAAAATTTTGACTTTCATTGTCGTGTGTGAAGAAAGCTTAGGTATCAATAACAACCAGCTTGTGCAAGGTCAAGGGCACATACCGGGGTCCTGACCTGTTTTTTTTTTTTCCTCCCTTTTTTTGTTCAAGTGATTGGCAACCCCACAATTAGTGTACCTGTGACAGTCTTGAAGCCATGAAACAATAAAATAGGCTCAAACATGCCATCCTACACAGTCTGCTCAGAAAGCTGCATGTGTAGATACATTTTCATGCAAGACATGTAGCCATTGATCTGATCTGGGAGACATTTTGCTTGACTGATAGATGACCTTATGCTGTCTAACCCCAGCTCTCTGCAGCTCTCCTCTAATCGACATTGAACTCTGTGCTGGCCTCAGATATTCCCTAGATATTAATGTAATGCAATGCCCGCAGCCCTCTCAGAGCCAGGCCTTAGATAACACTCACTGGTTTTTCCCCAAGAAGATTGCGGGTTTGTTAAGGTCAGCGGAGCTCATTTGGAAAACAAATTAAGGTACAGAAGAAGGAACTTCTGATGTAAACCAGCATGTTTTCTAAGTTATGCTGATATATAAACTTAATATCCCCCTAATATTTCTGCATAAAGGAGCATTGTGTGTTGCCAAAATAGCCGTGATGCGAAGGATGATACACACAATAAAAGAAAGAAAAATTACACTTCCAGTTTAATTTTCAAGCAGCTGCAGAGCTCCAGTGAACTCCATCGTGTAAGTGAATGTGAAGGCTGAGGATGAGTGCACAAACCAAACATAAACACGCAGAAGTGAGGCATTTTGAGACGATACTTTACTAATTTGGGCTCAAACCACGTTAGAAAAAAGATTTAAGAGGCTTTTGCACCAGTGCAAAAACTCACAGCTTACATAGCATTCAGTCTACACAAGAAGTTTTTTCCGAGTGTGAGTTGGCCTACTAAATTTCTCTTGGTCATCTTTCTTCAGTGCTCAGTATTCTGTCTTAATAATATGCTTAATAACTTCACATATACAAAAAAAAAGATAACGCTGAGAATATCGAAAATGGAACAAGCAAAAGCTGCAGATTGATATCTGCTAAAGTAGCGCTCTAATCATCTGCCATGCCTGGGAAAAAGAGGGCGAACGAGAGAAAAGTTCATTATTTTCAAATCAATGTTACGACAGTCCTCTGCTGCCATCCAGCAGCAGGCAGCGGCACTGCGACTCCAAACTGTTTCATCACCACGCTCAACTTTTTCTTCTGTAAATCTTTTTCTGTTGGCAGATTAAAACCGTAAACGATGGAAGCATTTTGAAATATTTCAGATGAGTAAATATAGTATTTTATGAATATTTTTCCCATTACACAGGTAAAGTTTATGATGCTGAAATTACAAAAATCTAAACATTTTAATCATGCATGCATTTTACTTTTATAGCATTTGAATTAAATGTCTAAAGAGGAATAAAATGGAAAGTTTGGTATCGAAACCAGCCGAACTAGAACCTCCCTTCCACTTATGCAAAATAAAAACCCTGATGATGTCAGAGGGCGTTTGGTTTTTCTCAGTTTTGTTCACCAGTCTTGACTGGACTTCTGCTTGATGAATTTTAGGGACAGGAAATAGAGCACCATGAAGCCCAGACAGACTCCAAGTAGGACCAAGTAGCAAGAGTACAGCGGGTACTGGTTCATGTGCAGGGCCTCCACCACCTGAATGACGTACAGAAAGGATTAGAGGAGAAAAATGTTCATCAAATGGATTTGTCCATTAAAGTAAGAATTAGCAGGTCCTTAAAAACATTAACAGTCCTGATAACTCTCTTATGGTCTGATTTGTTTAGTCCTATAAATCTTAAAGATTTAATATCTGTACAGATAATAGCAAACCTAACAGTAATGTGTAAACAAATCATAACTTGAGTTGAAATGATAGTGTTTAACTCACGTGTATGCCATCAACATTGATAGACATGTTTGCAATGGTGACGGAATAATCGTTGCCTCTGAACTGCACCTGCAGCATGCCCTCAAAACCCCAGCGCATGAATGAGGCATAAGAGAGCCATGATGCCACTGTGGAGACAAAAAACATGAACAAACATTAAATGCTGACCAGCTCATTTTTCTTTCCGAAGCTGTCGCCTGCTGTTTACGGTTTATAACGCAAATAATTCCTCACCAAGCCACAAATTCTCCAGGTTGATAACATAGCCTGCAGTCAAGTAGAAGACGGTGAACAAAGAATTGCCCATGAAGGCAGAAGTCTGCAGGGTGGGAAGCAAAGCAGCTACAAACAGAGCCATGGCCCGGCTGCAGTAAACCATCAGCCACACTAACAAGAAGTTCAGAAGGAAACGGTCTGGCGCCTTGTTAAGTCCTGCCAGCCAATAGATGGGCAGACCATAGACTAATGTGAACACACAGTGTTCTGGTAACTCCCCCAAAACCTGAAAATGGAGAAAAAGCATATATTCAAAAATACACGACAGTCAAGAATGCATAAAACATACTTGTAGTACTATTCAGCATACAGTGACTCCAGCATGGAACAAGACTGGCCCCTGCTGGAGATTCAGTTTTATCACTGGACTTTACCTTGGCAAAGAAGTAAGAGGTCACAGAGTACATGCCGTCCTGCAGCTCGTGGTAAAGCATGGCTCTCTCTGTGTGACCTGCAGAGAGCATTCAGTCTAACGACACTCAGTTCACAATACATGCAGTAGGATCAGCTTCATGAGCTGTATTTAGCCTCAGCCAGGCAGTTTGTTTTTTTCTTAAAAACTAAGATGTCAAAGAGTTGTATTAGGTTAGGGCATGAATATATAGCACAATGTCTCTCTACATAAATGTTATGATACTGGATAAAATGCAGTTTCAGAGATTTTTTTTAATTTTCTCTCTGCAGTTAGAGTCACAGTATTTAATTCTAAGTGAGCCTGGCATCATTTTTCTATCTTTTGGTGTCTTCTGACCTTGACCTGAATTAAACTTGACTTTTTATGGTTATGGCTAGACACCTCTACACTGTACATGTGGCTGGATGTCATAAAGTTCAGGGTTAAAGAACACAAATCTGTCTGATAACTCTGATAATCTTTCCATTCTGAACCATCCTACCTTTACCTGCTCTGTTAAAGTGTTCATCATTAATTCAAAGAATAGAATAGAATAGAATAGAATAGAATAGCCCTTTCGTCATTGCGCATGTACAATGAAATTGTGGACATCTGCAAATGACTGCAAATGCAGAGGTCACAACTTGAAATGCCTTCAGTGATTTTTGCTTTATTTTAAACAGATAATTTTTTTATGATACTTATTACATGTGAACATTTATAACATAAAACACTTAAATAATTTAAAGTAAATGCATAGAGAAATCAAAACACAACCTCAGTGAGACTTATTACTGGCTTTATCCTTTCAAACTGCTTTATTACTCACATTTAGCTATGACGTCCAGCACCACAGCAAATGGGGTGAGAGCTCCGATCATGTAGAGAAGAGACACGGTGTCCTGAATGGACAGGCGGGTTTCTCCTGCCCCGTAGTAGAGAGAGCCGACCAGCAGCGACATGAGGAGGGCCTCGAAGCCGTGAACTAATAGGGTGACCAGGTCTCTGAAGTCATTATACATGTGACGCCTGATGAACAAGAGGAGAGAGGTCAGTGTTCATATTCAGTCACATAGATTTGAGTGCTCCAAAACATTCATGCTCGTACTTGATGAGGGTGTTAAACTGGTGTAGTTTGCCTGGCAGTCTGTTTTCATGCCTGGAAATAGTTATTACTTCATCTTCTTTTCTCTTGCTTGGCTGCTGAGGGCTGCTGTGTGTGGGAAAAAAGAGTAATGGATGGGTTAGTCTGGGTTTTAAAGGTTTGGTCCACAGCTTAAGCATGACCATAAAGGAGTTTTAAGCATCTACAACAGGTAATCACAAAAAACAGTAAATCCCTATATATGGAAAGCTGTAAGCAGAGATATTGTGGTGTTATTTCTTACAAAAAATACAGAAAATCTTATGCTTTATTAGAAAAATGCTGGTTCATTATCACTACTTACTGTTTAAATAAAATTTTAAAAAAGCCAAACTTTCACACAAAAACATGATCACCTGTCGGTTTGCGCTACATCAGTCCCAGCGGCTTTCCACATGTGGTCGTCAGTATCACGAACCTTTTCCATGAACTGCTCAGCCAGAACTCTGGCCCTCTCCAAACACTCGGCTTCTCGCTCTGGACTGCGCCGGTCTATACTGATCAGATCAACTGGATACACACACACACACACATAAAAGACACAGGACACCAACAACATGAGGCTTAAATAGGTTTAAAAGAATGAAAAACACAAAGAGATGTAGTATTTATCATTAAGATGAAAACAAATGCTTCTTTTGCAAAATTAGTGGTAAATTGTTGGGTCCCAGCTTTCCTTAAGTTACCAGTGAGCATGGGGTTGGTAAGAATATGTTATTGCATGCTGGGAAGAAGCACTTAATTCTCTTTTGACACACTTACTAACCATAGTAGTCAGAGGGGTTGCAGTATCGTGGGCAGGGGTGTCCCAGAGCAGTGAAGTAAGGCACCATCTCACGAGCTGCACCGCAGTAAACAGCTGAACCTGAAGACATCAGGACGACGAGGTCGAAGAGCTGAAAGATATCTGATCGAGGCTGGTGGACTGAAAGCAGGACCAGACGATTTCCCCGAGCCAGACGGGACAGTGTGATCACCAAGTTATGAGCGGTAAAGCTGTCTAAACCTGATGTGGGTTCATCCAGGATCAAAATACCTGAGAGGGGAAATAGACCAATCTATCACCTCTGTTAAACCCTGTTCTTTATATAACAGATCTTAACAGTATGAGCTCGAAAATAATAGAGGAATCATGATTGTTAAAGTCAGTAATTAGTCAAATGTGTTTGTTATTCACAGGAAGAAGTGTTACACTCGTGTCACTTCCCAGTAGTTTATAGATGTTCAGAAACGGTATGAAATACCCTGTTTAGAGCTGAAACATTTAAAACTCGCATAAACACAAAGGTTAAAAATGTTATATCTATAGTAACTTTAGAAGTTGCAATAAAAACAACATATATGACACTGATTACACTCAGATGCTAAATGGAAAGGAGGCACTGGAGGTGGGTTGCAAAGTGGCGTATAGAGGACACAATTAAAATAGTGTGCCATATATAAAAGCTGCTGCTTGGATTGGGACTTCAGTTTGAGTCATTGCCCTGTCTTAACAACATAAATGACAGTTCAGGGGACCACATTAATTAATCTCTGTGTTAATATCTCTCACCGGGGTTCCAGAGAAGCTGGACAGCTATGCTGACTCTCCTCCTCTCTCCACCAGAAACCCCTCTGATGTAGTTGTTTCCCACCCTGGTGTGTGCACACTGCCGCAACCGCAGCTCTGCGATAACATCATCCACCTGTGACAGACAGCAACCAGAGACACTGTTAGTCATTGTTATCTGGACACATACAAGCATTCTTATCATTTAACACGTGTTTGTTCAACAAAAACTCTGAAGAGTTTAAAAGGGCATGCCTTAACGAGAATGTGATAAACATGCTGACAACGGCTCTATTATAAAATGGATAAACAAGAACCTGCCAGTCCAAACAATCATGCAAATACTGTTATGGAAATAGTTTGAGTCCCATTTATTGACCAGTCTTAATCTTACCCTCTGGTCCCTTTGAGCCTGTGTGAAGTGAGTGGGCAACCTCAGTTTGGCAACAAAGGAGAGAGTCTCTCGGACGGTGAGGTGAGGAAGAAGCCGATCGTCTTGGCGGACGTGAGCGATGCTTTTCTTGACGAGCTGGGGCGTGTTGTGCTTCCCATTAATTAGAATCTCACCGGACTTCATGATGCCTCCTTCATCCCGACAAGTTATTATGTCCAGCAGAGACGTTTTACCACAACCTGAAAACATATTGAATTCAAGACATTCTCATCTTTGCTTATGTTCAAAAAAACAAACCATAAGCAATATAGAACCGGAGAAATGCATCTATGAGTCTTCCAAATTAGCAGATTTTCTACTTATTTTTACTTAACACACATTTATTCTTCAAGAAAATGCAGTTTTTTCTTTACTGTTCTGGTGGAACAAAGCATATCTATTACTTTATTTAATAAAGCAATACTTCAAACCTTTGTGCATCACCTGAGCTGCCAATAAGGGCCAGCATCTGTCCGCTGTGGACAGTGAGGCTCAGCTTGTTGATGGCTGTCTGCTTATTTCCTTTAATTTCCCACGGCATTTTGAACTCTGACAGCCTCTCGTACCACGGGATCTGAGCTGCTGTATCCACCTGTGAACATAAATACATGTACACGATGAACACCTGCAGCATGTATACACATGAACCAGTCAGGAGCTTGAGAAAACTCATGTAAGATAAGAGCAGGTGACCTATAGTTACCTCATAGCAAAGGTTTTTGACCTCCAGCACATTGCAGCCTCCGCTGTAGGTGAAGTAGAGACTGCTGTCCTCCTCAGATGAGAATAACTCTCTGTCTTGATGCTGTTAATGCGAAGCAAGCAAGTCAATAAGTTTCATACAGACCAGGATACATGTACTAAATGTTTTTATATATATAGACCTATATATACCTTATAAACTATGAGAAACAAGATGTTCTTATTTCAAAGTTTCAAATCAGAATTACAGATATGCTGATTTTACACCACAAAATTGGGTTTAGTTAGTAACAACAAACAGTACAGTAGATAATAAACCTGTGGCCACACATTAGTTGGATGTGATTAGAAAATGTGATTTTGTCTTTTGTCATTTAGTCTTTTATGGAAAAAAATTGTTACACGCATTAACTTGTGTGTTTGATTGTCTACCTGCGTGTGTCTGTTTGTACTGTATGTGCAAATATCTGCCTGTGTGACCAGAGTCCAATTTCAAATAAACCCAATAGTTCAGTTGCAGAAGAAAAAAAATACAAATGTTCAAATTGAGATTAACAGCATCCTGCCACTTAATCTAGTTTACATGGTGTAGATTATAACATACAGTTCTGTTTTAAAATTAACGACTTTTTTAGCCACACATCAAATTTGATCATTTATCACTCATGGAAGCTTCTATAAAATAATAATGTACTGGCTGAAAAAAACAAATACATATTTGTTTTTTTTTACTGATTTTTTTTCATTGTATAGCAAAACGAGGTCGGACATCAGATAGATGTGAAAATGTGAGTCGTGAATGTAATAAAACAAAGAACGCAATTAATACATTTACAACCAAATTAAGCCATTAAACAAATGAGTGAAAAATAATTTGATATTTTACTGAATGTATAAATTAATGAGACACTTAACTGGGCACGATCAAAAATATGTTACAAATCCTGATTTGAACACTGGAAGGAAAAAGGACCTGGATTTCAGTGCTGTAACTGGGAAAGCTTGGTCTGAAACTGGTAAAAGCTGCTGGCAAGCAAACAACTTGGGTTTGCTGGGGTTAGCATATTTAAGCAGTGAGTCTGCGTTGCCTTCTTAACAGAAGTTTATGCATTTCTGGCCATTTGATAGAAAACATTTTTTTATGCTTGAGTAAACGAAACCCAGCAGTGGACATGTTATAGCTAAGCAATAATAACTGAACAGGAAGCCAGTGTAATGACACCAGGAAAGGCAAAAGGTACCAGGTGTGATCGTGACCTTAGTGCCTACCAGACTTCATGTACTGAAGCAGTCTACTCTGGACTTAATGAGTTAAATAATTTTACAAATAACGTTAAATGGTTCATTTGGGTTCTCATTGCATAAACATCCAGATTTCAGAGCATTCTGGTCGCATTTTTAAGGATATTTATCTCGACAAAATGCATCATAGAGTTTGGAAATGTTGTCACTGCTGATCCCGCCGTTGCAACCAGAACATGCCCGATGCAGAAACTGACATAGGAGAAAAACAGAGCTTGCTAAACCATCTATCCATCCATGTGTTTTTCCAACCAATTATCCAATTCAACATTTCCTATTTGAAATTACAGTTTTTTTCTAAATTAATTTGCACTTAAGTGCATTCAGGGAAAAATTCCAGTTTTTCAGCAAAATGTTAAAATGATATATTAGGAAATCAATAAAATTCTTTTCTATAGATAAATAAGTTTGTTTTTTTTAAGAAAAAACAAAAAACCCACGTAAAGTAAAGTTTCTAGTACTGGTTGAGCACACTAGTGATCATAAATTGATTTAGGTTACTTCAGATTAGTTAATAAAATCCCATGTTATACTCAGTCAAAGAGAGGAGTTTAATGGCTGGTAGGGCTATAAATAAAGTAAAACAGCACAAAGTTAAGACCTGGATTGGTCATTTTCTTTAGGAGAGCTAAGATTTGCATATTTTGACCTGACAAACCTGTGAGTAGTCGTTTGTGTGTATAAGGTCACTGCCATTGTCCATGGTTAAAATTTGCAGGTTAGAGAGGTCAATACTCCTCTTTTCCTCTTCTGTTAGGGTCTTTATTTTCCTCTCTGTCTGCTGCTTTGTGTCTCCAGTTGTTCACGTCCTCCTGAAGATCTTCTCCCTTCTAGTTCACAATTCTTTCTTCTTGAAGCATCCGAGTTCATGTCATGTCAGTTCGCCCTCTGCTTTATCCTGTCAGTCACAGCTTTTTTGGGAAGCAGCCGACAATACGAGGACTGAGTCCACACTGAAGGGCTGTGAACTGACTTAGCATGTGTGCTTTTTGTCTTCATTATACAACCTTTGATCAAAGTTCTCTGAGATAACATGACATTTGCTGCGCTCACGCTTCCAGAGAGTCACTACTGATCTCGCATTTCTGCTGTGTGCAGGCAACAGGCGCAGAAGACAAAGTCTGGGACTGAAACAATATGAACAATCTGATGTGAAACAGATTTGACACAGACCTGGAGGAGACATGAACAGATTTTATTCAATGCAGATGGAGGAGCCGCAGAACGGGAAAGTAAAAGAGTCCTTCAGGTTTGTGGCGGAGGTGAAGAAAGATGTGTGGAGAGACAGCAGAGAGGAGCAATCAGAGCCCACCTGTTCTCTAAGTGTCAGAAAGATCTCCTACACAGTCAGGTAAGTGCTGCTGACAACCAACACGAGTAACTCAAAAACAGACTCAGAGAATTTAACTTAATTTACTCATTATTACTTGACTGTGATTGTCTGATTATCTGATTGTTCATAAAGAGCTGATTCTTCCCACAGCCGAGATAGACATCGTGTTGAAAAAAAATAAAATACTAATATCAAAAATACTGTCCTTGTCCTTAAGCGTGTGTGCATATATACGTGTGTTTCACAGTGAACGTGTGGGTCCGTGGTGGGACTTACCCTCCTACAGGAAACGATGGACTCGTCAGATCCTGAATGATGTCTCCTTTCATGTTGACAGTGGGCAGATCATGGGCATACTGGGCAACTCAGGTTCGAGGTTCAGTTCAATCCAAGAGCCAAATGTTTAAAGTGAAAAAGAAATACAACGTTTTTTATCAGGAAGCGTTAAAAATCAGTTAAATCATGAGTGTTTTATGCATATGTGTCTTTATCTGCACTTTTCATTATAAAGGCTCAGGAAAAACCACATTGCTGGATGCCATCTCAGGGCGGATTGGGAACCAGGGCACGCTGCTGGGAGAAGTCTTCGTTAATGGTAGAAAACTGAAGCAAGAGCAGTATCAGGACTGCTTCTCCTATGTGCTGCAGGTAAGACAAAGAAACGTCCACGCATCAAGATTTAACTCATAGCTTTTACTTATTATCCCAGTATTGCATTTCTATTGATACAATATTGATATAATAAGCATTCATAAATAATTAAAAGTAATATTAATGTTAATATTACATAGTGTTATATGTGTTAATATTATAAACATATAAAATATTATGTGTTAATAACTATTAGGTTACATATAGGTATTACATAAATTACATACAATAAATGTTAAAATAACACAACAATTGTGTTTAAGTTAAATTAACAGACTTTTATTTACACTTATAAGAAAATTGTTTCTCTGTTTAAGTTAATAAAAGCCTTGGGTTGCTTAATATCCTTAACTACCATATCAATTTTGACATTTTTAAACTCGTCATACGCTTTTCTGTTGCTTTATTACAAAAAACATGTACATTTATAAACAATTTACTGTGTAATTTTAAACAGCTGCATAAAAAGCACATTTAAATGGTAATAATATACACAGAAACAAAAGAAAAGCGGTCTAAGACTGCATGACCTCCATACTTTGTTCAAATTTCGGATTCTAATCCTTTCACAACATCAGTTTTTTGGGGGTCAGGAGTTCGAGTGGTTCGATCACTGGATCCTCACGTTCAATATTTGGCCAAAGTGTCATTGTGTAAATACTGAACCCTGGTTTAAAATCACTGCACACCTGAATGATCAACGGTTCAACAAAAAACTTCCTCTATTACTGTTTAAGTTTATTATTAATTATTATTACATTTATTAAGTTGCATACTCTCGCACACACTCAGATGTGCATGCTAGCTAGTGACCGCTTCACACGAGTGGATGGAAAGGGTAAGGCTAAAATAAAATATCAGTTTGACAAACTGAATCCTTAGTAACGTCCAAAAAGCCTCTAAACATTTTTTTTTCACAAAAAAATAAATACAATAATTTCCAGCTACATCTACACAAGTCAAAAGAGGGTCCACAGGCATTCACCAAACATTACAGATACTGAACCCCAAACTGACTCCAGTGCATCCATTAGAGTGTCAGTGTGTGCATAGTAGTAAGACATACCTTCACAATGGTAAAGAATTCATGGATTGAAACCCAAATGAAATTTAAAAGATGGGCCCAATCCCATCTTTTAAATTTTGAGCAATCCTGCTAACAATCAGATGGATAACAAACAAAAAGTCAAAGCAGTTGAAATTACATGACTTCTAATAAAGGACAATTTATTCCCAATTCATAATTGTCACAATTGTCACTTAACAGAAGTTGAAACCCAGCAGTGGACGTGTTAGACAAATGATTAATGGGAGACTGAACAGAGTTTAAAGTAATTAGCAAATAAGTTCATGCACATTTCACTTTCCTGTAGTTCACACAAACACTCATTAAACTTTCCACTACAGTTTCAACTGCAGCTGGCCTCATGCACATAGCCTGTATGTATTTAGTTTTGCCTGTGGTTGTACAAACCGCCACAAACTCAATGAACATTCTGCAGTAACTCCTGAAAAGCTGCCCTGGCCTCCGTATGAAATTAACTTAAGACCCCTGATAGCCTCCTCATATATGTAATCTCGCAATGAGAGGTGCTCAAGTGTATCCAAAGCCTGAATTAAAAACACTGGTTTAAAACCAGCCTTGCTTCTTTTCAAATCATCTCTCCCCTCTAGTTGATAGCTCCCCCTTCTGCTCTCTAAGCCTCGTCATTAACTTCCGCTGCTAAGCTGTAGATGAGGAGGTGATATGAGCTCCTCATATTAAAGTCATTCAGATGAGAGAATAAGGAGAAGTGGGATTGGGAGGCGCCATGTGTTAATTGAAGCAGGCAGCAGGTTCAGCTGGTTTAAGTCATGCGCCTGTGCCTGTGTGTATGCACACATCTGAGGCAAAGGTATATTACAGATGGGTCGCACTGGCATATATGAACATAGACGTTTGTGAGGATATACCGGTATGCTCACTGTACGGGGATGTGCTACAAAGATGCTATAGATGGAGAGAGTGTGACATAAAAGTATCCAGTCCAAACATATACTTCCATTTGTTTACTGATGACCACTCAAGAGAAATACTGAGATGTTTTCTTAATCCATCTCCTTGAGGAATAGAGGTGGTAGTTTCTAGTTTTAAGGTGACCAAATCACAATTTACAGTGTTTTTTTGTGTCTAGTTTCTTTTCTGTTAATGCCCTGTTTTCTCTTTCTACCATTCTTTTCCAGAGCGATAACTTGCTGAGTTATCTGACAGTGGAGGAGACTCTGACCTACACAGCTCAGCTGGCCCTGCGGAAACGCTCGGCTGAAGCTATCAAGAAAAAGGTGACTTTAGAGCTGCGTCTGGGTATTTCTTCCATTATTTTCTTAAACCTGGCATCTCTGCCTGCTACAGAACATATCCCAAAAAATAAATAAATAAATAAATTACAGGCTGATGGATATCAGTATCCACTAAGATGTCAGCACACAAACAGTTTCAGTGCTTATTTGGATGATCAGCTTAATCTTAGAAGGTGCATTGCTGTGTTGTTTTATATTTTAGGTTAGTTAAGTATGGCTGAGTTATTGCTTCACAGAGAGTCGTGTGCAGCATCAAGATGACTGAGAATGTGTTACAATTTGTTACAGATCTCTTTGCTTACAGCACATAAATGCTGCAAATGCCCATTTTTTAAAAAAGAGTACCTGACCTGACATTTAAGAACGGCAGGTCAGTTGTTCTCAGCCTAATATTTTGTTTGAGTCCCTCGCTCTGAAATATTTCCAAACTGTAAAAACAGGAAAATATTGCTTCTCCTAATCTTGTGGAGCAAATACACTCATCAAGGTCTAATGAAGCTCATGTGGTGCTTGGCACCAGCAGTGGGTCCTTTGGATCTTGTAAGTTTAAAGTGGAAACAAGATGAGTTTTTTTCTGGTGCTGGTTGCTTCTAGTTTTTTCTTTCTTGTTCTTTTGAACATTATTTTTTTAGACTGTGTAGATTGTTGCTGAGGTCAGACTCAAACCCCTGAGCAAATTTCTGAGTATTGTTCCCATGAGCAGGGTGATTATTTGAAGAGTTCACAGCAAATCTTTTCATAATAATGAGGGGATTTTATTCCAAAGTTTTAGCTGATCAATGTATAATATCTCCTGCAGGCCCTTTTTTAGTAGATTTGCTAATAGTTGTAACTCTTGTCTCACCTGAACCTTGACTTCTGGCTCCCATGTAGGTGTCAGCAGTGATGGCTGAGCTGAGCCTTAGTCACGTGGCCCACAGTGTTATTGGAGGTCAGGTTTTCCCTGGGATCTCCGGGGGTGAGCGCCGAAGGGTCTCCATTGCCAGTCAGTTACTTCAGGACCCAAGTGAGTAGTGCACCTCAGGAGATCACCTGAGGAGATTTACACAAGTTCATCTCTGACCAACCTGTTTCCTCCAAAGCAAACATTTGCTGTCGGTTTATATCAAAATAATGAGGTGACGCAGAGTAAAAGTCATTAATCACTCAAATCTTCACTTTTAATAGATGTAAAATAGATAATAAGAGGGATTAGAAGTGATTTTCAAAGACTTTGGCAGATAAAAGAAAATAATTATATATAACATGCTTTCATAAAATGTTTCAAAATATGCCTTTGGTGGAGTCGTGAAAAGGAAAGTTTCAATGAGGTTGTGTCTGAACTTTGACTGGGCCATTGCACCACCTTGATTATTTTCTTTTTCAGTCATTCTGTTGTAGATTTGCTGCTGCTTGTTTGTCAGACTAGCAAACTGCCAAAACAGGACTGCATATAGTCCCATGAAAACTTTCTTTTTTCCCACGACTGTGGGAGAATGCAGCAGAGGGAGGCAGAAGGATCAGACGCATTAGAACAGTGGAAAGTTCACCACATAACCTGTCTCTCCCCAGAAGAGTTATGAAGTCCACACTGGAGAAAAACAAAAGGATCTAAGTGAGACAGGAGTAAGAAGAGACAGAGAAAAGGGAGAGATGGAGAAGAGTAATAAAGGACTGGGTTATCACACCGTAAGGGGAATGAGCAGAAGCCCACCTCAGTGTGTGTGTGTGTGTGTGTGTGTGTGTGTGTGTGTGTGTGTGTGTGTGTGTGTGTGTGTGTGTGTGTGTGTGTGTGTGTGTGTGTGTATCCCAGGTGTAGTTTATCAGGACTTCAGTCCTCTGGGGAGGATGGAGGGTCTCAGTCCTCATTCAGGATTAAAATGCCCATGAACACACTCACACACACACACAGAGTCACACACAGAGTAATGAGGAGTTCCCATTCGGTGACTCTCCAATCAACCAGGAAATGAATTAATCTCACAATTAAAGTATCTGCTAATTCCACTCTGCTTTCATAATGCGAAGAGCCAATCTTTTAATTGTCCTAATTAGAGTAATTAACTAAAAAAAAGAGAACTCACTTATCTCCGCAAGTTAAGTCGGCTCCACAGAGAGTCCTGCAATGTGCCACTTAATAGAAAGTACATCTGAGAGTTTTTACTTAGAAGGAAAAAGTTATTGTCCTGCCTTTCACTTATTCTCAGTGTTTCACTGCGTGACAAACCTGCAGTGACAGCAGTGATGTCATTGGGATGCTGTCGTTGCAGGGGTGATCCTATTGGATGAGCCGACCACTGGTCTGGACAGCATGACCGCCAATCAGATTGTAGTGCTGTTGGCAGAGCTGGCCAGGAGAGACCGTATCGTCATAGTAACTATCCACCAACCACGCTCTGAGCTCTTCAGGGTGGGTTTTTGAGAAGAACTGGTGAAAAAGAGAATGAATGGCTTGTAGAGTCAAACTCACACCTATGTGCCAACATCAGCTACATTTATCTAACTCACAGCTAAAGAACTTGTTTTGTTTTTTTATCAGAATTACACCACTTCATATATTAGACACATATTAAGAAAACATTTTGGTTACACTGTACACATGAGTCTTTGATCCTTTGATAGTGAATGTTTTGTGAAAAGTTGCATGCTGATGGAATCAAAGGAGCTTGAAAAGAAAAGCGTCTGGACTTCTTTAAGTTGCTTGAAGACGTTTCACCTCTCATCCGAGAAGCTTCTTCAGTTCTAAGGTCAAATGGCGGAGAGTCCCAGATATAAACCCAGTGGGAGTATCCCGCCAAAGAGGGACAAAAGGACCCCTGATGATCCTCTAATCATCTGAGCCAAGGTGTGAAAATGGGTGTGGGTCCCAATCAGCCAGAGTTTTGGGTGAGTTCATTGTGAAACCTGGCCCCACCTTATCATGCGAATTCCTGAGGTCAGATGGCCCAGGATGTGAGTGGGCGTTAAGGCGTCTGGGGAGGGATCTCAAAACTGGATTATAGATGGCAGAGAGTTGGTGTCGTAAACCACCGCCTGTTCAAAGATGGTCGCTCACAGTGGACATAGATGGCTTCTTTCACTCCTCTTTCAAACCATCTGTCCTCTCTGTCCAAAATGTGAACGTTGACATCCTCGAAAGAGTGTCCTTTGACCTTAAGATGCAGATGGACTGCTGAGTCTTGTCCTGTGGAGGTGGCTCTTCTGTGTTGTGCCATGCGCTTGTGAAGTGGCTGTTTGGTCTCTCCAATGTAGAGGTCTGGGCATTCCTCGCTGCACTGTACAGCATACACCACGTTGTTAAGTTTGTGTTTTGGAGTTTTGTCTTTCAGGTGAACCAGTTTTTGTCTGAGTGTGTTGCTGGGTCTGAAATGCACCGGGATGTCATGCTTGGAGAAAACTCTCCTGAGTTTTTCTGATACACCGGCTACATAGGGGATGACAATGTTGTTGCGTCTGTCTTTCTTATCCTCCCTCGCTGGTGTCTGATCTTCTTTTCTGTGCCTCTTTGCTGACTTTATGAACGCCCATTTAGGATAACTGCATGTTTTGAGTGCTTCCTTTACATGTGTTCCTTCTTTTTTCCCTTCAGGCTTAGAGGGAACATGTTCTGCCCGGTGGTGTAGGGTCCTAATCACTCCAAGTTTGTGTTCCAGAGGGTGATGGGAGTCAAAGGGGAGGTACTGGTCCGTGTGTGTGGGCTTCCGGTAAACTTCGATGTTGAGGTTGCCGTTCTCTTCAATGTGCACAGCGCAGTCCAGGAAAGGCAAACAGTCGTCCTTTGTGTCTTCCCTGGTGAACTTGATGTTTTCATCCACGGCGTTAATGTGCGCAGTGAAGGATTCCACTTCTTGTGTCTTGATTTTGACCCAGGTGTCGTCTACATATCTGTACCAGTGGCTGGGTACTCTTCCTTTGAAAGAGCCAAGAGCCTTCCTTTCCACTTCCTCCATGTAAAGGTTGGCTACAATAGGTGACACGGGGGAGCCCATGGCACAGCCATGTTTTTGTCTTTAGAAGCCTTCGTTGTATTTGAAGTATGTTGTGGTAAGGCAGAGGTCTAACAGTGTGCAGATCTGATCGGGTGTGAAGTTGGTCCTGTCTTCTAAGGAGCTGTCTTCTTGTAGTCATTTTCTGACAGTCTCCATGGCCGCTGTGGTGGGTATGCAAGTGAAGAGAGAGACTACATCAAAGGACCCCATGGTTTCATCTGGGTCCAGGGTAAGTTTCTGAACCTTGTCGGTGAAGTCGGTGGAGTTCTTGATGTGGTGTGGGGTGTTCCCCACGAGAGGAGCAAGGATGGTAGCAAGGTGTTTTGCAATGTTATAAGTGGCTGAGTTTATGCTACTGACTATGGGTCTGAGTGGGACACCTTCCTTGTGGAGGTCAGGGGCCAGGTTTCACAATGAGCTCACCCGAAACCCTGGCTGATTGGGACCCACATCCATTTTCACACCTTGGCTCAGATGATTAGAGGATCATCAGGGGATCCTTCTGTCCCTCTTTGGTGGGGGGGGGGATACTCCCACTGGGTTTAAATCTGGGACTCTCCACCATTTGACCTTAGAACTGAAGAAGCTTCTCGGATGAGAGGTGAAACATCTTCAAGCAACTTAAAGAACTCCAGACGCTTTTCTTTGCGAGCTCCTGTGACAGAAACATCTTCAAGCAACTTAAAGAAGTCCAGACGCTTTTCTTTGCGAGCTCCTGTGACAACGATGACTGAGAACCTTCACAGACATGCTGATGGAATAATATTGTTTCTTTGTGTGTGTCTACCTCCAAGGTGTTCAACAGGATAGCTATAATGAGTCGTGGGGAGCTAGTATTTTGTGGACAAACAGAAGAGATGGTGGATTTCTTCAGCCAATGTGGATATGAGTGTCCAGAGTACTGCAACCCCTTTGACATCTATGGTACAGTATGACAGGACCCAGCACACTGCACGGTGTTGTGTTTTTATTATAAGTCTTCTTTTTTTTTTAAAAAAAGATGATTTTTCCATAGCTTGAACATTAAAAATTCAATTTGATGTCAAACAGTTGACTTCACCTCAGTGGACACACGCAGCAGCGAGAGGGAGGCAGCCACATTCACTCGCATGCATGAAATCACTTCAGCCTATCAGAGGTCTACCATCTACCAGAGCATGCTGGAAAAAATGGAGCAGAGCTTGCAGAAATCAGACAAGCCCGCCATACCCTTTAAGAGCAAAGAGTCACCCAGCGGTGCTGCCAAACTTGGAGTTCTCCTCAGGTCAGTGTGCTTGTACACACCACCCATAAATCACTATTTAAAACTGAAATATGATCACAATATTCCAGGTACAAATTACAAATGTCACTTAGTGTGCTGCTTTATAAAAGACATGTAACATATACAGATTACTTCCATGCATCATGATGATTTTTTTGTAGGGTATCAGTAGGTAAAACATTTGCTCATTAATTTTGCCTTTCTGTTCTGTGTGCAGGCGCACAGTAAGAAACCTGTCCAGAGACAGGATGGGTGTTCTGATGCGTCTATCCCAGAACCTGATTTATGGTCTGTTTGTGGCCTTCTTCGTCATACATTTAGACATCGACGTCACTAAGGGTGCTGTGCAGGACCGCATCGGCATAATCTATCAGAGCATCGGTGCTTCACCATACACGGGCATGCTGAACGCCGTCGCTCTCTGTGAGTTCCGCCAACACCAAACATCTGCTCACCAGGATGAATTAGTACATTTACATTTGCACGTCCCAAACACCAGGATGTTGCCTGACAGTTTTATATTAAAAAAAAAAGAGGAAGCTGGATAAAAACTTTGAGTCAGTAACTTGAAAACATGATTTTTTTCTTATTCAAAGACTAAATTAAAACATAACTCAGAAGCAGCTTTGCTCAGTACTAGTACTGACTCTTGATTCAGGATAATGTTGGCTTCCTTCTCTTGGACAGACAGATCCAATGAAGAGCTAATAAAAGCAGTTTCAACACTTGGAATCAACTCCAGATTCCTTTATCCGCTTATAGAAAACACACACACACAGAGGGATTAGGTATCAATTAATTTTGAACTTCTGAAAATATCTCAAATTGACTTTAATTCCTAATCAGCTAAACGCAATACTCTTGTTCAAACCCTTGAATTAAAGCTGAATATCTGCACTTCAATGACATCGTGACTAAATTGCACTGTTTGACCACTGTGGTGGTGTACCGAAACAAAATCACAAAAAATGTATCACTGTTTGAAAATGTATGGACTTAACTGTATAAAATGCTGAAAATAACAATTAGACAAGACAAAAGACAAAATGTGAATGTCGACTTTGTTGTCCATACATTCACTTAATCTATGTGACGTTACAGCACATCTCTGTGCATGTTTCTAACAACATTTAATCCACGAGGTGGGTACTTGTTAGTTCTGTGAAATGGATATGAGGCATGTTTATCGCAGCTGTGTGTGAGGCCACTTCCCCCTGATTCAGTTGTAAAATCACTTTAATTTCTTACTTACTTTTGTCACCTTTGGCAAAACTGTGTAAAGTCTAGCTTAATCTTGGATGTTAAAGGTATGTAGACTATTGGAGATAAGAATACATGAAAGAAAAAATGTCTATTAGAAGACCGTGCATGAAGTCATACTTTAGTTGCTGAGGAGATCCTTCAGTTTACATATTTGAAATGATCATTGGGTGTTCATGACCTTTAATCTGTTCAGAGCTCAATGAACCCGAGTGCCATTTTACCTACAAACCTAGAGAACCTACAATACAGTACAATATTGTGTGCACATAGATTTCCATGATTAACAGTTTTATGGGTTTTTTAATAATGCATGCTTTGACTTAAGATAACATCAAATACAGGGAGAGAAAAATTTGCACTAAGTCTCCTGTCAGCATTTTATAAACTACAACCACAGCAGTGTCTTGATCTTTTATAGAGGACTTGTGACCGCCTTTTAACCCACTTTATTTTTAATGTCAGAGAGATTTATGATTTTTATTTGTGGTTTAACAAATAATTTGGTCGTTAGTGGCTTTGTTCAATATCTGGGAGACTTATTTAATGAGTGAAAAAGTAAGGTTAAGAAAAGGACAACAATCAATAGACAAAATAAAATACAACTATTTCCAAAAAGGCTCTATTGGAATGTGGGTTTCAGTGATAGGAATGGATGAATGAATCATCTTGGCTGTATTTCCTTACTGTCGGTGACACCCTTCGTCATTTACAAGGTTTTATCAAAACATAATAAAAATGTTCCAGTTCTTGCCAGATCTGACAGGTAGAGATAAACCTCAGATGAAAAACAACACTTGACATATCACACAGTGTCATCATATAGGCCAGAAAGCAGAAGCACTTTGTAAAAAATTGAGTACACCATGATTCAGTAGCTTGTAAAACCACCTTTAGCAGTCTTACTACATCAGTCTCTCACACGGAGGGATTTTTTGAACACTATTCTTTACAGCATTGCTTCAGTTCATTGAGGTTTGCAGGCATTTGTCTCTAGAGAGCCATTCTGTTAGAGATTTGCTGCTGAGCTTGGGATCATTGTCCTATTATTCTGTTAGCCAAGCTGTAGCTGTAAGACTGTCAGTCTGACTCAAACCAAATCAAATGCCCTCCACTCCCACAGCTGACAGTTAATAGGTGTTTGTGTGGATATGTTGTGTTTGGATTTCTCAGAATGTGACACTGTGCCTTACAGCCAAACATCTCCACCAAGGACATTGTTCCAGATGTCTCGTGGTGTCTTCAGCTGCAACTTTAAACCTACAGTACACTGTGCTGCCATGTAGAGAGAAGAGATTTTCCCCTGGAAACCCTTTTTAAACAAGCCATACTTGATCAGTCTACTTTTCTTTGTGTGCGTGTGTGTGTGTGTGTGTGTGTGTGTGTGTGTGTGTGTGTGTGTGTGTGTGTGTGCTGTCTTGAACGTAAACTTTTAACTATTTTATGCTAACCGGGCTCAGTAGAGTCTGAATTGCAGCTGTGGGGTTTTTTGCAGTTTCCATGAGCATAGAAAATAAATTTGCTCCGACGTCCACTCCTGGGAAGGCTGCCAACTGTTTTGAACTCTTTCTCACTGTAGAATGATGTCTTTATAAGCCTATAATAATTACTTCTTAAAGATTATATCTAACATCTTTATTGTTTGGCATAGATAGGGATGATTGGACATGCTGATGTTTAATTAACTGTGTGCATTTGATCATCAGCACCTACCTGCTACTTACCTCCTTAATTCCTTTGGCAGTAGTAAAGATGTACTTAGTTTTTCATGTACTGCTTCTGCATTTTGGTTTAGTTAATAATAACATGGTGCAATATGTCATCTGTTGTTTTTAATCTGCGCTTGTATTTACCTAATTTGGAGGACCAGATGATTTTTATTATGTCTTGATATATAAAACCTAAGAGAGTATACTTTCTCTTTCCTATGACTGTATCAACATAGTCTAAAATCTTGGCTTCAGGTCTCCAGCCCTCACAGACACTGAGGAGAATAGATGTGATAAACGATTGGGCTGAGCTGAAGTCAGCCTCTGTAAACACTCAAACAATCAGAGGTTGTGCTTGGGGATATCATTGTGACCTTCAGTCTCAGAGATAACAACTGATAGGATTCAATGAAAAGCTTTTTTTTTTTTTTTTTTTTAAAGAAACAGGCCCATCAAGTTGTCTTGGTAAATTCTTGGCATAAAAACAAGAACACCTGAAATATGGAGCGATTGCAAAAATGCATAATCGCCATCATCCTGTTAAAGGAAAGCCCTTTTGATATATTTTGTTTTCATATGCATGCTTTCAGTTATGAGACAATAGAACAGAATGAACTGTTCATTATAATATGCAGATTTTAAAGTACTGGAACTGAATGAAATATGGAAAAGGTAAAACTCCACTTAAGAAATTTTTCTGGGTTTTGTACTCTTGAAATCATCATATTTTTCCCAGTTTAATGTAAATTTAAAAACTGCAAGCAAAACAACATTAAGCCTTTTATACATACATGTGCATGTGCACAATCACTCAGCATTATTATATCCCTTGAATAATCAGTCTCAGATTTGGCAGGCATCAATATTTGACAGTATTCATTTATCTAATTTATATCTATTAAATATAATAAAGTTACTCTTTAAAAAATAAAGGAATAGGGTCAGGGTTTGTTTTTTGTTGGGTTTTTTTTTCAGATTTGGTTGATTTTATATCGAATGGACCAGAAGTCACTTTTATCTTTTTTGCACCCTTTCTGTTTTTATACTCACAGTCCCAGCATTGCGAGCCATCGGTGATCAGGAGAGTCAGGATGGACTCTACACTAAATGGCAAATGTTCTTGGCCTACATCTTCCACATCCTGCCCCTCAGCATCCTGAGTGTCTTCATCTTCACCTCCTTCCTTTACTGGTTGGTCATAAACTTGATGTGTTTTTGTGTTGGCGGTGGAAGAAGCACATTTATCCACTCAAGGATTTTGGTTTCATAGTCATCAATGTCTCTCCTGTGTGATTGTCTCTGCCTTGCTTTGCTCTCAGGACAGTGGGGATGCATCCGGAAGGTTTGCGCTTCCTGTGTTTCACTGCTGTAGTTCTGGTGCCGCATGTTATAGGTGAGCCAATTAAATAAAAGGGTAAAGTGCTATTTTGGGGGGCACAAATTGGTTGAATGCATTTAATAGCCACGTTTCCACTTTCTTTATCTTTTAGCTGCACATATTCATGTTTGTTTGTTTTTTTCCACTCTCATCAGGTGAGTTGCTGACTGTGGTGCTACTAGGTGTGGTCCAAGACCCTAACATGGTCAACACTGGAATGGCTCTACTCAATATTGCAGGGATAGTGGTGGGATCTGGCTTTCTAAGGTAAAATCCCAAATATGCTTAACTTTATGATGAGAAAACTTGTGATTTAGAATTTATTGAAAATGAAGGTATAATAATGCTAACTCTCAGGACATATGCTCACTTTCCTCTCCTCTTCTTTGCAACAGGAGCACCCAGCAGATGCCACAGGTCTTTCAGTGGCTCAGTTACCTGACTTTCCAGAAGTACAGCTGTGAGCTGCTCATAGTCACGGAGTTTCATGGTCTCCAGTTCACATGCAGTAAGTTCATTTTTAACATGGGATCATCCTATGCTAGAGGGAATGCTATTTTGTTAATTTGGCCAATATCTACACTATTCTGCGAGTAGTGTAGAGGATAAAGCAGGAAAGATCATTAGAAATAACTGATTTCAATTATCTGTCTTACATTTGATCTTTCTGCTATTGGTCCTTTTAAGACTGATTTATAAAGGATGGGTTCAGGATCAGTGGTCAAAGTCACTCAGCAGCACTTACAGTCATTTAGACTAAAAGGCACTTTCAGAAGATGAAATCTCTTAACACTTTTTTGTGTTTTTGTGATTACAGATAATTCCACATCTTTGCCGGGAGCTTGTGTGGTCACCCATGGCAATCAGATCATTGAGGAGGGTTATCCTGGCGCATTGTCCCGATACACACTAGACTTTGTTCTCCTCTACGCTTTCCTGCCTGCTCTGCTGCTGCTGGGCATAATTAGCTTTAAGATCAGGGACAAGGTTGTGCGTCACTAAGCCCACAAACACACCTTTGTGGGTAAAATCTTCTTTTTAAGTTAAGCTTATAAAGCATTTATGTTATGAAATTCACTATTCAGAGATGACCTACACCCACCACTGTATTAGGTACACCGTACCCTTTTTGCTTTCTTGATAATAAAGGGATGGACATTTTCAGCAATACTCAACAGACTGTTTAAATGATGGCCACCTGGTAGCAGCCCAAAGTGTGCTAGGAAAATAAATTACACCACCAGCAACAAACTCAACCACTGATATAAGACAGGATTCATGTTTAGTTTTTGTTGCTGATTATGCCAAATGTTGACCCTACCATGCAAATGTCATAGCAGAAATCCAGACTTTTGGTGAGTTTGTGTGATTTGTACCCTCGGTTTCTCTTTTCTAAGCTGACTGGAGTGGCACATGATGCCACTGAAGCCCAATTGCTTTAAGGTTTGACGTGTTACGCATTCAGAGATGCACTTCTGCTTATCATAACGAGCGCTTTTGAGTTACTGTTGCTTTCCTATCAGTTTGAGGCATTCTGAGAATCAAAAAGCCATATTTTCTTTTTCAGAACATTCTCCTTAAACCCAAGAGATGGTTGCACTGGAAAATCCTAGTAGATCAGCAGTTTTAGAAACGCTTCGACCTGCCTATCTGGCACCAACAACTATGTCATGATCAAAGTCGCTTAAATCCTCTTACTTTCAAATGCACGCTTTGAATTTCAATGTCTTACATTGTTACCACGTGATTATCAGATTAAACATTTGTGTTAAAGCACTTTAACAGGTATACCTAATAAAGTGGTAGTATAAGCACTTAGAATAAGTTTAAATGTTTACACTTGATGCACACAATGTAGGACAGCACGGTTTATCTCTGTTCACTGGGATGAAGCCATGCACATTAAAACACTTAAACATCTGCAGATGTTCTGTAAACTACTTGAAACATGTTACCTGAAAAACGAGCATGTTTATGGCATGTACAGTTTTCTTGTGGTAACCTTAATCCTAGAACCACTGATGGCCGGGAAGAAAAAAAACATAAATTTGTTTGTTTTGTTTGGAAGAACAAACATTATTATTGGTAAGCTAAAACTATATTTTTCTTGATTAAAATGTCAGCATTTATTTATGTAATTATAGAAAAGTACAACAGAAAATATAATACAAAAGTAAACAAATAGAATATATATACCCTGTACATTATAACATGTTGTATGTGTGTAATAAAGCAGAAGATATCTCATGTCTCCAGCTCTAGACCTTTCCATGATTTCGCTGCATTCCTTTTATACTGCTCCAACTCCTGAAAAACAGACAGATGTAACACTTTTCACATATTACTGAGGCAATACAAGAAAATCAAAACAGTGCAGGTAAATGCAAAAACACACGCTACTGTGAAGAAATACTCAAGACTAAATCTGATGATGCAGATGAAGGAAGGTTCCACCAAAGGCAAACGTTTTCAATCTTGTTCTAATTTTACTGTTATAAATTTTAACATACACTCAACAAAAATATAAACGCAACACCTTTGTTACTGCTCCCATTCCCCATGGGATGGACGTAGAGACCTAAAATTCATTCCAGATACACAATATAACCATCCCTCCCAAACAGTGGTCACAAATCAGTCCAAATGTGTGGTAGTGGGCACATCTGCTATATTGAGATAATCCATCCCACCTCACAGGTGTGCCACATCAGGATGCTGATCTGACATCATGAGTAGTGCACAGGTGTACCTCAGACTGCCCACAACAAAAGGCCACCCTGGAATGTGCAGTTTTTTGCGCTATTGGGGGTCTTATATTTTTGTTGAGTGTATAACATGCCAACTTTGGCGTATCGAGTTTGAGATGCAGCCCTCTGGTTTTTTCCAGCTGAACATTGCACGTCTGACCTTGTTTGACTCCAGGGACGACTGGCACACACCTGAATGCTCCACACTTCGAAAATGCCAAAACGTCTACGTCTACAGAGGCGCTCACACCTCAGAGCAGTACTGTGAAACTTTCTTTTTTTTATATCAGTGTAAATAACCACAAGACACTGAAGCACCTAAACTACAACAAATACACATTACTAGGGGAAAACAGAACTATAGTTAATTAGCTTAAAACTCTTAAGATTGGTCTTTATTTGTATTCGTACTGAACTATGCATTTATACATTTTTACTTTGCAAACCTATCTCTAAATTCATTGTGTTATCTCTCAAATAAAGAGGTCATTTCTGACTACCATGATCTGCTGAGATTCTTTTTAATCCAGACTAGAGGGTGCTGTCTAGAAAGGAGTTTCTCAAGACTTATTTGGAATTAACCTTTAGCCTGTTTTTCTATTGAGTTCTCAGACCACACAATGGCTGAGTGAAACGACGAGCGCCAGGTGAAAGTCAGTCAGTGATAACAGCCGGTGACTCCATCGGGTTACTGCAGTTCAAGTTTCAGAGTGGCACTATTGCAGGCAGGAATGAAGACAGCTAATCTCTAAGTTTATCACCACAGGATATAAAGTTACAGCCTGTTCATTTCAAGACAGAATCACTACTAGAAACAGACTACTGAAGGACAAAGTGTTACTTTGGAACATTAACCTTCTTTAAGATGTCGAATGAGTTTCTCCATTTGTATATTTTGTACAGCGTACACAGTTTTTAACTCTGTTACCCACGCCAAACAGGCCATGTCATTCGATTGATTTGTCTGTTTGTTTAGCTATGTTTGTTTGTTTAGCTATGCAGGATTACTCAGAATGTTATATGAACAGATTTGCATTGAATTTTTACCACAGCCTCGAACGCAACAATACAAATCTGGATTTGGATGCAGGAATTTTTGGGGGATATTTTACTATTGGGAGATGGAAAAATTAGACATCACATGATATCTTTGCAAATTCATATAAAATTGAAATAAGGAAAATCGGATAATGTCAAACTGAACTGAAGTCAGATATCCTTCTGGATCCAGAGACTGAAGTCCTTCTGTCATTTCGACCTTGCAATTTCAGACTGCCCTTAATAGTGTTTAAAAAAAGAAATATACAATATATTTTTATTCTGACTATTAATATATTATATATTCATTAGCTTTTGTAACTTTGTATCCCACGAGCTTGTCATTTTAAGCAGGGTTATTATTTTATAAACACACATATCTTAACAGCCTCTTTTATCTGGGCTGCCATTATGTCTAATCCCTTTATCAAATGAAACTGTGCTATGTCACAGAAACTTATCTTCTTCATTTTGCGTTAAATGCTTTAGTGATTTATTATCTTCCTAAATACTTGCTACCCCTCAGAAGGAGGACAAAAGTCAGGGTCACGAATCTGAGATAAGTGAATGGGAATTCTGATTACCACTGATTAACCACCGTACTGCCAACTCATGAGTCAAGAGACTTGACTGCAGTAGGTCTGTCAAAATAAATGCAATGCAAACACGTATATAAAGTATTACCTGGTCTTTCTGGGCTCTCATGGCATCAATCTGAGGCTCACTGTACTGGGGATCTTTGGCTGGATCCTTTAGCTCTCTCTGCTCATTTGTACTCTGCAATGACAAAGTTGGTTAGACGAACAGATGCTTTTAAATCATGCAAAAGAAAAAGTAGTTTGTCTACATAAGTTGGATTTTGCAGAAGACAAACATGTTGCCAGAAGCTTAACTACCTCTGGGGGGAAGACACGCTCATACACTTTCTTCCAGAGGTCTTTTGGATTTTTAGCATGGAGAGACGTTATATCCACATCGACAGTAGGTGGGGAACCTATATTAACAGATTTTAAATAAAATATCACACCAAATGTTAAATAAAGGAGGGTGGATTTAAAGGAGATGTTTTGTTTCATCACAGAGTTTTGTAGTTTATTCAAAACTTGAAGACATTTCTACTTTTGGCTACTGGGGGGCGCTGTGCTCACCTATTTGACCGAAGGAATCAGAGCCTGCTGGAATGATGAGCGGCTTGAGGGGGTCAGAGGAAACAGTTTTCCTGATTACAGAAAAAAAGAACAAGAAAAACAGTATTACAGCTAAAACATTAACCAACAGACCCTAACATAGACAGCATTTTACATTTTTTTTGAAATTCTCAATGAGAGCAACACACATTTTCCCTTCAAGAAACAATGACAGTTGTTGTAAGTAGCAGCCATGCTCCTTTAAATGCAATATCTAATACCTCCATCATAAACAAAGGTAAAGATTATAGACTTCTGAGTGTGTATATCTATCTGGAGCTGTCCCATCACATGATTATATAACTAAAGTGAATATCCTAAGCTCACACTGTTTATGAAAACCTGTTCTATATCATACAATTTTTATACAGTACAAAAATGTAAATAAATCTGCAATGAGACTGTGAAATCTAGTATTATCAAGCATTAGTGGTAACATTAAAGTAACTCTATTGACACTATAATCTAAAATGAAAGCCCATGCCCATTACTGCTTTGTGTTCAATGTTGCTTTATCCTCCTCACCCTCTCTCCAAACCGAAAGCCAGGTGCAAGAAGAAGCTCTTGGTTTTTGATATAAGGCTCTCTGATTTGATGCTAGTGAACTAATCAAAGCATTAGGAGACACAAACACAAATACAAAGCGGTGGTTAGAGACAGCAAACTATAAGAAATATATGAAAAAGTGCAAAATTATTTGTTAAATACAAATGTGCTGCAGGAGCATTAAAAACGTTCTTACAACGAGAGAGGCCACGTAGTAATGAGCAATAAAACGCAGTGTTTTACTGACAACTTTCTTCTTGTCAGAGTCAAATTCCTGAAAAGCAGATGGGAAAATTGGAAATCTTATATACAAATATTACTGAAATTTATGATCTAATAATAATTCTGTGTACGTGTCTTTTTTTAATAAATCATTTAAAAAGAGTACAAATAGTGTGTTTTACCTGGAAGATGTCGTACTTGCTGCCGATGATGAGCAGAGGAACAGGAAAGGGACTGATCAACTCTCTGTCCTGCTGACAGAATCACAGTTAACTCTGGAGACAGCACCGGCCTTACACACTTTTACACTTTTAGTTGAGATTTGCTTTTTGTTCCCTCTGACAATAAAATATCTATTTTCACCATCTTGGTTGCATTTGTCAGGTCAATGCAAATTTTACTTTGTGACATTTGAGTGTTTAAAAAGCCAGAGGCATGAGTAGTTCATGTAAACACTTTAAATATGCAACTTGTTACGGATGCCTCAGTGCACCAGCACATTTACCCATTGATGACTGTTTTTTTTATCATCCTTATTAATCTGCAGTCTCTTTGTGCTGCATCCCTTGTGCTGATCGACTGTAGAGGCTCACCTGTATCACCATAAACCCTGAGGAGGCAGAGCTGCCTTTTCCCTCAGTGCTTTTTACAGTCTATTATGTATTAGTTGAGATGGAAGTTACTTGTGATCCTGTTCTTGGTTACATTAATTTAGTCTAACGATATTGATATTATTAGATAATACATGGTTAAAGAAATTTGCTTCATCTCACATGTTGAGTTCCTTTGAGTCGTGGATTTAGAAATTGTAACACAGCTATAAAATTGCTGTAATACAAATTGTATGTGTAATGAGACAAGGTCTTACAGGATAGTCTTTAGGTAAGACACGTGCTGCTGAGTGGCTGGGAGTCTGGTGTTTGACTCCGGATTTGGATTTCTGTACTTGGGAGGAGGTTCTCTCTAGGTGAGCCTGTGCAGCCTGCAGTAGCTTCTCCATTGTTCCCCACAGAGCGTTGGGTTTAGACAGGTCCAGGACGAGGATGACTGAGAGACAGCTGAACAAGACAGGAAAGGAAAGATGGTTTTCCTCTGAGGTTCAGACCAAGAAAACATTCTTCTTCTCTACTGACATGACATTGCTGTTCAAGAGATTCAGATTTTAAAGATACAAATAATAATCTGAACAGAAAAGATAAATAACATAATTCACACTGTGAATGTGTCAAATACTGACCCCTATTCAAAAGCAGGATATTTGTAAGAGACCTACCTGATGGTGACAGGAGTGATGGGGATCTGGACGAGGTCTGACAAAGAGGTCCCTCCTCCCAGCTCCCATAGGTGGGCTATGTCTTTAGGCTGAAATAAGTATATAACAGTTTTATCTTGAAGTTACATAAACATCCAGTGCAACCCTAACCCTCTATGGCTTGTTCCACATTTCAGCTGCATTTAATACCAAGAACTAAAATATTTACTTGCATAATGAGCACATCCTGCCACATAAGTACACTAAACGTACTCTCTAATGTGGTCACTGTGCTGAAATACTGGAAGGAAGTTCCTTCCTACTAACGCAAATAAAACATATACAGCATAAGGTGTATAACCACATTTGTCTTCTCATTTTTAAGAGACTAAAGCAAAGTGTCCAAGACTAAAAGGATTTACTTACCGTGTTGTGTCCTCGTGCTCGTCTGCCAAAAGTGTACTCCAAGGCCAGAGTTGGTTTGGATAGTTCATCTCTAGTAGACAAAAAAAAAGTGTGTTTATACAAAGTATGATGTCATGAAACTAACTTGTGCTTTTGGTTAAATATTTTACAGTACCTCATTCGTGTGTTTTCTCTAGATCAGCAGAGACACACTACACTTCCTTCTGGCCTTCTCTGTATTTCTCCATTAACACTCTCAAAGCAAACGGTACATCTGTAGAGGTCGTTCTAGACATGAGCCACACTGCTGCTCACCAATCATCACCCCGTTTCCCAAACAAAGCTTAAACTCTTTCCCATATCTTCATGGTATGTCTTAACAACTCTATCCCTCTGTTGTCACTACAGCTCTGCACATCACGCTTGTTCTTGAAAATCACTACACTTCTTTTCCATTTCTCAGGCATCCTCTCACTCTTCAAGAGTCCACTCTTAGCTCACAGCTGCCATCACTTCCTCCTTACTGAACTGTCCTCCTCTCTCTCATTTTCTTCATTCATTAGCTCTTCAAACTACTTCATCTTCTCAACAGCCTCTCATCATTCATTAGTACACTTCCTTCCAGCTCAATCTTGCCGCCAAGCTAATTTTCTTTCCTTAGTGCCGAGCCTCACATAAGCCTTTCCTTATGTGAGGCAGATCTACATGCTTTCCCAAATTTTTATTTGTTAACCCCTCCCTTTGAATAATTGCCAGCACTCCCTCATCCCACCACCAGGTACTCCTTATGTCAATAGGATACACCAAATACTTTCTTGGCAATCTCCCTAAACACTTCAGCCATATAAAAGCTTTGCCAAATATTGACTGTGAAAGGATCAGCTTTAGCTTTCGTGTTTCACTTTGCATGGTGTAAACTGCCCCTGCAATGGGTCTGAATAGTGAATATGAAGAGGGGTTTAGAGCACTCTAGTCTGCCCGGGCATCATCATACCAACCTGTCCAAGCACCTGAGGAGAATGGACGTTTTGCCCTAAAAAATAAACGGATGTGAGTTTACGCAGTACAGTAACAAGATACAAGCGCTTCCGTGTGAAATCAGTGACACACACACCCCAGCTTTGCTCCCCATCAGAAGCACCGTCCGCTCGTTCACAGCCTCTCCACCGTCCCTCTCCTCTGCACCTCCGCTCTCCCGGCTGTGGACCTCCGCCGCAGCCAGCTCCCATAATGTGTCCGAGCTGACCCATACGAGACGAGACGGGACGAGTCGGTCGACAGATATTACTATTACTGTTATCACAGTAAACAGTTATAATGATAAAATAAAGTAATTCTCACCTTATTTTTGGCATCGAGCTCGATGGTTAGCGAAGGCTACACAGCTAATAGGAAGGCTAACCGTTATAAACGTAACCAAAGCAACAGCGCGTTTTGATGACGTAACCATCTTATGTTTTAATGGACATTGTGGGATATGTAGTTTTACGCAGACAGACTATAAACTTGTAAAATACATTTCCATATTGTCATATCTACAATCTGCTATATGCCAACAATGTTTTAAATTAAGGTATCCTTTATTACAGATATATTTCACACAGAGGTTTTTACAAAGGTTTTCAAAGATAATTCTTTTTGTGGCTTTAAAGCAGAGCTGATTCTTGTTGTCTGTGGTTGTAACAGCAAATTAAGTCTGGGACACTCTGGAAATACTTGTAGTTAATCAGATAACAGTTTACATTTGTTACAGTACCAGCAAATTAATATTTTCCCCTTGTTTGATTCAATCATATGAAGAAGCCAGCAGATAATGTTTCAGTTCCATTTCATAACATGCTGTACACGAAATGACACGATCCAGTTTTCCCAGCACAGATTCCTTGAAACAGAACGAAGTAGATCCTTGCAGAATCAAAAGTGTTGAGATGATCTTATATTTTATTATTTTTTTAATGTTCCTTCTATAAAGCCAAACTGAAGATGAAAAGGCAACAAATGATATATAGTCTCTTTCCTGGTGATCATGAAGTTATCAAATGGTTTGTCACGACTTTTCCCTTGGTTTGTCACAATAGGGGACGTTTTCTAGCAGAAGGTCATTTCTGGGCCGAAGCACTGAGAGTGAGGAGAAAAAAACAAAAAACAAAAAACACAATCGTATCATTAGAGGAAAAAAAATCATTAGCAAGTATATACATTATGATACCTGATGTATGAGTAATCTTTGCATGCACATGCTACTTCCTTAATAAAAAGAAAAAAAAGAAAAGACAAATCATGTCATACACAGCTTATCTTCTGCTACGTGTTCCATTTGCACCACACTCTGTCGAAGGACGATGTCAACGTCTGAGCCCATTTTAATCAGCTATATATATATATATATATAAAAAAAAAAAAAAAAAAAGTAAAAGTAGAAGTTAAATAAAGTCAATTTTATTTTCAAATATCAAAATGCTTCACAGTACCTTCTGGATGTTTTCTTCTGACGTTTCATTTTTGTTTTTCCGAAACTCCTCATTGATCTTTAATCGTGCAGCTTTGTAGAAGAAAACAAACATATTTCGAGTCACCTGAGCAATTCTGCAGTTCTAATTTGACTTCACAGCAAAAGGCTCAGAAAAAAGGTTTCATTTACACTCATTAGATGAAAATAAATCTCTCCAATGCAACCTTTCTATTACTCTGTGTACATGCTGCTATTACACACGGCCCTCATTACTGATGTAATCCAGATGATTTTCACATGTTTATCAACCATACAATGCAAACTTACATTAAATATCAGTTTACACTGTAAATAAGAATAACAGGGTGGACGTTTTATGCTTTAACATGTTGGTGAACCATAATAAAACATGGAAAAAATGCTTATGAGAGAGTCTTGATTCATCCTCAATCATTCAGGTAAGGAAATCCCAAAAAGTTGATCTGGACATAACGTTTTCAGGAGAATTGTTTTGTCACTCATTCCCTCAGATACAGCGGCCACACAAGCAGAAGAACATCACATTTAAAAAAGCCCTGTAAATGTGGTTATCCCAGCTGGACATATGTCAAAGTTGGGAAAACACCTAAAGAAAGCTCCAGGCTATCCAGGAGGGAAGAAGGACAAATGCTGCCTAAGGGATCACTAAGGGTTTTCTCTTATGGGTCATGAGTATCGAAACAGACTGTGAGGTCTATTTACACCTATAGGCCATTGGACACTCTTTCAATGATGAGGATGTATACAATCTGAACAGAGTGGAACGCTGGTTTCAATGGAAAGTCATGGATTTATGTGAAAAGCCCTAAGGCGACATCTTTCTTTGCTGTGATTGCAGCCACTCTGCAAATTGTACTTTTGACTTTTATAACTTAAACTGGTAATTGAACTTGCACAAAGACGTCTGGGGACATGGCATTTTAGGCTGTTTGTCCAGCTGAAAAAATAAATAATTTTAGGTATATATATATATATATATATATATATATATATATATAAACAATTTAATGGTAGAGAGGGGTTAATAATATAAGACACGCTCATGGGGCTCATATGACACCGAACATTAGGAATGACCCATTTGATGAATGCTGAGCATGTGTTCACTCATCTCCTGTTTGATAAGCATCAATTATCAGTCCAAGATACTGCTCACAGACTCACCTGTCAGTGCTCGGTCATCATCTTTGAACACAGCCATCCTGGTCCTGTGTAGCGTTTTAAAAACGCCCAGAACCTGTATTCACAAACAGGCAGCTTTTATAACAGCTGTGAATGATGCTACCAGTCACCTGCAATTTCAAGTAACATGCAAGCAATGTTGCAATAAAGGTATTTAAAAAGACGATAATATCCCATACTAACCTTCAAACGAGTGCCCATGTTGCCTTCTTGTGTTCACTTCCGATGTAGGGAGACGTCACATATGTCAGAGCCCAATCAGAGCCGACGCTGGAAATGAAGCTGTGATTGTAGCCAATGAGGGCTCAGAGTAGTTTCACTGAGCTACTAATTCGATTGAGAACGGCCTCTCTCTAGATTTCCCATTTTATGGGGGGCACTGGTGAGCTGTGTTTTGTGCTGAGAGCTCCCTTCGGACACAAAAGTGTAAATGTTGTGGTGCATATAATCCATTTCTTGGATATTTTACAGGTTTCTGTTGGAGTAAAAAGAACTTTCTGGACGGCACCATGAGTCACTTTTATGGCTACTGCCGTCTTGAATAGGGGAGTGAAGCTAGCAGCTAGAGAAAACTTCTAACGTTTCTTATTATACACACGTTTTGTATTGTTTTTTGGTGTGGTGTAACTGCTCCTCTAACGTCTATGGATTTGTGCACTCGTAAAAGCTAGCATTTATTAACATTTCACTAGCACAACGATGTTTTTCATTGTACTAAAGAATAAAGGACACGAGTCTCGTTTTATTTAAAGTCGGGTGTATAATCGAAACCGTGTTTGCGAAAAATAAATAACTTAGTAAGTTTTTAAATCAGGAAGTAGGTGTAAATAATTACTTTCACCATTTAGCTTCGTCCACGCTTATCCACTGAGGGACGTGCGCCCTCTGCTGCCCCTCTGTCTGAACTGCAGCCTGTACAGTGGCATTAACAGGAATTGGAGTGGCTCTTATCATAGATCGGCTCTGATTTTAGTGACACTGGAAGCTGCGTGGGGGAGCCGTGGCTCATCTGCGTCAACATGGCTGATGAAACAGCGAAAGCGCAGACCGCCAAGCCGGGCGGAGATACGATATTTGGAAAAATTGTACGCAAAGAGATTCCTGCCAACCTAATCTATGAAGACGATCAGGTATGCGTTCATCACTTTGATTCACGAGGACGTTTAAAGTCTGAATGTTTCTCATCGTGGCTCCGCAACTGCCTGCAGGAGGCGTTCAGCTAATGCTAACTCAGCGTTGCAGAAACGCTGTTTTTGTGCCTACTTGCATTTAAAAATGCTGCAGCAGAGCTTGCAGAAATCATGTAATACATCAGAAGAATCTGCAAGTTTATAAAATAGCCATATTTGCTGCAACACAGCGTCTGAAGTTACAGATAGTTGGCTTTGCACCAAGAAGTGACAAGGTTCACTCCAGTGCTGTTTGTTTGCGGACTCGTTAAACATGTAGCCGCTGTAGGCTAGAGCAAGACAAGGAAAATTAAAAGGTGAGGTTCCTACAATAAAGCAACATCAAGTGATTTGCAGCAGACATTAGTGAAATGGGGAATCAAAGCGTTAAAAAAAAGCAATATTTATTTTTATTTCTAAGTTTTGGAACTGCTTTGTATTCCCAGTGTAATGAGCTATAGTTGATGACTCCAGATAATTTATATCTGTCATGTTTACAGATTCCACATTTTTGTACGCCTTAAATGCAACAAAAACATGTAAACATTGTGTCACATTAAGGCTTGGGCTGTGCCACTAGTTGAATTTTAGTTGCAATTTTGTCGAAGTCGACATTTGTTGTTGTGCCCCATTCTGCTTTCTTTGATGTGTTTCAGATATTTGTGACAGAAAGATAGCAGCAAGATTGAAAGGGAAGGTTTACAAGATGACAGTGAGGCCTGCTGTGATGTAGTGTTCGTAGACAGTGGCACTGACAAAAAGGCAGGAAGTAGAGCTAGAGGTGCAGATGAGATTCTTCATTGGGAGTGATGAGGAGGTACAGAAATTAGATTTAATAAAGAAGAACATGCAGAGGGTTGGTGTGACAGAGGAGGATGCTTGGAATAGGGTGGAGGCAGGTTATCTGCTGTGGGGAAGAAAATGAGTGTGACTCATGATCATCTCATTTAGAGCTGAAATTACAATTAGAGTTGATGGAAATTAGCCTAAAAAAGACAATTTTATTCCTGTTTTTTTTTTAAAGTTTAATAAATCTGTTTTTCCAAAATGTGTGTTTAAAATTTTCAGTATTGACCAAATATTCATGACTATGACTTTGAGATAAGCAAGCAGCCTTAATGTGTTTAACTCCAAATACTGGGGTGTGCATAAACACGTAAAACTATCTAAGTACTATTAAGACCTGAGTTATTATCATTTTTTAATTATATTTTTATTTTTTGTTTTCAGCTAACTTTCAGTTATTTCCAATTTTGATTGTGCACAGTCTAATTCTGTTTTCTAATTTCTTGCTTTGGCTCTCAGTGTGTAGCCTTCCCTGATGTCTCACCTCAGGCTCCCACTCACATCCTAGTCGTCCCAAAAAAGCCAATTGTTCAGCTCTCTCAAGCCGAGGATGACGATGCTGCGGTAAGTATCATTGTAATGACTTTTGCTTGTGAAATAAACTATAAACAATCTCACACTATCATTTCCCTGGCATATTTCTATCAGTGATCACTAGGGGGAACTATTTGCCTTTTTAATACTTTAATGCAAGTCATTCTTTCTGTGTGTCTCTTAGTTGTTGGGCCACATGCTGATTGTTGCAAAGAAGTGTGCTCAAGATGCCGGCCTTTCCAAAGGCTACAGGATTATCATCAACGATGGGCCGGACGGAGGCCAGTCGGTGTACCACATCCACATCCACGTTCTCGGTGGGCGCAGTATGGGGTGGCCTCCTGGCTAACGCTCAGCTTCCAGCACCCACCATCCAGCCATGCATATTCACATCTGTTGTCTGATTACCAGTGCTGTTAAATCTGATCAAGCCAAAATATATCTGTGGAATTAAAAGGCACATCACAACACCACTCGTGCTGGCTTGTCTTTATTCTTAAACCGGACATTTTTTTTTTTTTTTAAATAGAAAGCTTGATCGTGTTCTTCAGTGGGGTTAGCAGTAATGTCATTTACAAGCCTTTAACTGAAAGACGAGCAGTTGCGGTCAGAAGTCTGCATATAGTCATGATAACTTAATGATTCCTTTGCATTGTTCTTTTTCCAGGGATTGAATGATTGTACAGCATACCTGATTTTCTCTAATCTACACAGAGTCAAAACTGTACTGACAGGCTCAAATCTATACATACATAATCCTAAAGTGGTGCTGAAGGTTCTGCACTGTCCTTTAACTTGTTAATGCTAAGACTCCAAAGTGATCATGACTGATTACAACTAGTAGTTTGTCTTTGCCAGCATTAAAGGAATTGTTTTACAGCACTCATTAGATTGGATCCAGGTCTTCCATAAACTGGAAATTACTGGAACACCAGTACTACTGTCTTGAGAGGATGCTGATCAAGTAAAAAGCCCCTGCCTCAAAATTGACTCCTTCAAGCTCAACTGAAATACGCAGCTGCCCACATGGACAAGCCAAATACCTTCTGGAGAAATGTTTTATAGTCAGATGAGACAAAGATTAAGAAATGTGGCCACAATGACAAAAGGTGTGTTTGGAGGTGTAAAGGTGAGCCTTTTAAACTTAAGAGTAGTGTACCAGTCAAGCTTGGTGATGGTAGCATCATGGTTAGGTCTTCACCTTAAATCAACAGGTAGAAGGTTGAAACTTGGACACAGGTTTTCCAACAGGAGAATGATCCCAAACTGTTTTTTAAAATGGATTTTATGGGCTAACATTACACTTCTGAAATGGCCTTCTGAAGTCTACACTTATAAACCCAGTCTGTGTCAGGAAATCACCAAATTTACCCAAGAGTGGTCAAATATCTGGCTGGAATTATGCCAGAAGCTTATTAATTGCTGCCAAAAGCACCTAGCCAAGGTTCAAGTTGCTAAGGGACATTTGTCCACAAATTAGCGGGAGTGTATTTGAGCTTCTGTGTATACTTTTGACCCTGTGTGGATTAGAGAAAATCCAAAATAAGTTCAAACTCGTGCATCCAATTCTTGTTCTTTAAAGTCATTAAAGATGTATGCTGTACAATCGCTCCACCCTGGGAAAAACAAAAAACAATTCAAAGAAATCATTAAAATGAGGACGCCCATGATGACTGTATGCAAACCTGACCACAACTGTAGCTCTCGTGGTTGAAAGGAGTGCAGCTGAAAGGATGAGGGATCGTTCCTGCTCAAAATGGGACTGTGGGACGGTTAGAGTGTGGGTTTCAGCTTTCTTATAAACCACTTTCCTAGACAACATGAGTAAAGTCATCTGTCACAAGAAAACCAAGGGAAAAATAAAAATATTAGAACCAGTCTGAGTTTTAGATCAATAGAGTGATTATATCTTTGGGCCAAAATAAAGCGTGCCCTCACTGGTTTCAAGGTTAAGAAAATAATTTAGTGTTATGGTTAGTGTTTGGAACTTGGTTGTAAGATTAATATTAGGGGTAAGAGGCTTGGGAATCCATTAATAAGAGAACAACTTTTAGCCAAAATATAAGAGGTACCCATCCAAATGACCTCAGCACTGCACTTATTCAGGCCCCCAGCCACAAACCTGACAAGTCTGAGAAGAGATGTGAGAATTCTGAATTTATTAGTGGGATAAATTGTATAAACCTCCTACATCAATTAAAAAGAATTGGATGCCAGGTACCATGTAAAAAAAAACTGATGTATTGTAGTTTGAATATAGTTCTTGTAGATTACAACAGCTGAACATGCAAATGTCTAACTGTTCAGGCATCACAAAGCGAGTAGTTGTATCATTTGCATTTTCAGTTGACGCACTATTAATGGCAATTCTACTCAGTAAAAATGATAGTTCAACTGACTGTAAAGGAGTTCCTTTTTTAAGGAGGAATAACAACAGGTTCCTCATTAATCAGTAGTGCTCACGTTACTTCTGTGCAGGTTAACTAAACCCCAAAAAGTAAAAGTGGGACAATTTGAGACGGGTTACTAAAACGGCTGAAACATGAGCATAAGCTCCAAATGTAAATACAGTGAGGATAAAAGCAAGTTAGAGTTTAATCCTTTAAATAACAACCTGTTTTTTCTTTACTGTTTTTTGTCACATCACTTTTTGAGTTCCAGGCTTCCTAGGCTCACCTTCCAACAGTCATGGGATGTTTCTCAGTTGTTACTGGAGATGCATTTCCTTTTCTTTGTGGTTAAGAGTCTGGGATAAGCCAGGTTTATGTTAAAAAGGGACTTGTTTATATACACTCACACGATCAAGGTGTGAATCAGAATGGGGAATAAAGGTGATTTAAGTGACTTCGAAGATGGAATTTGGTGCCACATGGGCTTTTCTGAGTATTTCAAAAAACTGCTGATCTACTGGGATTTTCCCCACATAACCACAACCATCTCTAAGGTTTACAGAGAATGATCCAAAAACAATATCCAGCAGTGGGAGTTCTCTGGGTGAAAATCCCTTTTTTTTATGTCAGAAGTCAGTGGAGAAATGCCTGATTGCTTCAAGCTGATAGGAAAACAATATTAAGTCAAGTAGTTTCTCATTATAACCAAGGTTGTGGATTTGGAGAAGAGCATCTCTAGATGCACATGCAAACAACTGAACTAGGTGCGGTTAGTGCAGGACAGGAACTACAAAGACAGTTCTCACGGGCTCAACAAAAGACTGGAAAAATGTGGCCCGGTCAGATGAATCTCAATTTGTGGTGAGACATTGGGATGGTAGGATCAGAATTTGGAGTAAACATAAGAATGTGCCTTGTATTGGTGTAATGATGTGGGGGATATTTTCTTGACATCACAGCCTGCCTGAACATTGTTGATGACTGCATCTATCCCTGTGTCGCCACAGTATGCCCATCTCCCGATGGCTGCTTCACTGTAAAATCTAATTCGTTCCCAGAACTCAAAAAAATTGAGGAAACTCGTTGCCTCAAAAAAACTGAATAAAGCTTAGCTAAAAATGACTAAATTAGGACAACTTGTTTATTTTGAGTACTCCGTACAAGCTCATATGTTCCCAGAACTCAAAAGAAATTGGATCAAGTTTACGTAAGATGACCAAGTTAGGGCAACTTACTCATTTTGAGTACACTGTACAGCCTTGTTAGTTCCCAGAACTCAAAAAAATTAAGGAAACTCATTGCCTCAAAAAAAACTAAGTAAAGCTTACTTAAGATGACTAATATTGCAAGTCTGCAGTATTAAGAATAACTTGATATTTCTGACTGTACAGTGCTAATTGTTTACCTACACTGAAAAAAAATTGGAGTGACATTTACTTAAAAAAAGCTAGGCAACTTTTTCCACACAGAAAGTGCTTGTAATCTTTACTCGGGCTATTTCTAAGTAATATTTACTTACTAGAACCATCTATTTTTTATGTGAAATACACAAGTAAATTGCACTGGCAATACTCATCTATAGGTTGTAACTTTTACTCAGAATACCATTGCATCCAATTACAAAACCCAAGTGAACATTGCTGATATTTCTTTGTGTTTCTTACTCATCTTTTCTTTGTTATATTCTATGTAATTATTAAGTAATATTTATTATGAATGTACTAGTTAATATTAATCGAATTGAATAAATATTCTTATTATTCTATTAAATAATAAATCAATATTTTCCAAAACAAATATTTGCAGCTTAAGAGACACTTATTTCACAGTTGAAATGGCATAGATATATTTAAAATATCTACATAACATTATAACCACAAAAAACATGGCCATAGAACTTCTTGATCGCAAATTTCAAAACAGAGCATATACACATATACAAAAACAAACAAACATGCTATTCAAAAACTCAGTGTGCACTGTCCCCTTTCTTCTAATCAACTTTCAGAACACATACATCAACTCTGTCCATTAACAGTTGCAATCACTACCTTTGCAGACATTCTCAGAACGTTCAGGACAGAAAGAACTTGTATAAAACTGAGCAACATTTGAAATTACTGTCAGAAAACAGACAAAATGCAAACAAATTAATTGTACTGGACAAAAGCACAAATAATACTGGAACACTCACGCTAAAAGTTTCTTGTGGAGAGACTGGACCTTTGGTGACATTTTAAGGATGTCAAGCTCAAGAAACAGCTTCTGAAATGCCTCAAACGTATATTTCAGTTTCAGTGGGTAACTTAAGTTGACAGCATAGATGACACCCATGAGCAGGAGGCAAGCGTTTGTCACACTTCCGCAGTCCTCCAGAATTTCTGTCCCCTCAATGATGACCGACACGTTCACAGGATCTTGGTTTTCCTGTGCCACATTGGGATGGATTACGATGATCTTCATCATGTGATTACTGCAGTCCTCTTTCAATGCTTCTTGGCTGACGTCCTCCTGTGAAAACAAACAAACCACAATTAGAAATAACTAGAATAGATTCCAAGTAAAAGAAAAGGTTAAGAGAAAAAAAATGTAAAAATAAAAAAGAGGTATACTCAATTTAGTATACTCAAATCAAACAATATTCATATGGCACTTTTCATACGTAAAGTTACAGAACGTGCTTCACAGAGGCTGACCCTGAGACAAAGAAAATCCCTTTTGGGGGCCATCCAGCCTGGAGCTGTCCATGGGACGGCACGCGTGTTGGTAGACCAGAACCATTAAATCATTAAAATAGGTTATAAAGGTATAATCAAATTAAATACTCTTTTGCTCATAAAATAAAGTTAATAAGTGATCATTAAATAGTCAGAAAAAAACCAGACAAAAGGCAAGTTAAAGTTTAAGGCAGATAAGATAAAGATTAAATATGATTTAAAAAAATAAAGGGTAAGAGCATAAAGATTTAAGAAATTAGTTAAAAGCCTGATTGAAAATATTAATCTTGAGTCTTTTTTAAAAAACATCACGAGTGTAGAGAATCTTTGACCTTCAATATATCATCACAAGTGAAGACCAGATTATAAGGTTAGACAATTTTAATACAGTCATTATGATCATCAGATACCTGATGGTCTTTGATCAGCTCCTCTCCACTCTCTCCAAGATACTCAACTAAGCAACGAATGATAATGTCCCTTCTGCCATCGACATGATGCTATTAAACCCAAAAAGAAAATTTATTGCAGAAAATACACAACATAACATATGTAACATACATACATAACAGCACATACAGATGTAAACAGAAAGTTACCCATGGAGAATGTAAGCCTGCAGCTACATTCTAACGTTGTGAAGTGTACAACTTAACATGAATTTCTCAACGATGTGTGTTAAGACAAGAGTCCAGTGCATGTCATAATCTGTGGGTCCAGAAACTGTCTCTGCCCAGTGAGGAAAGTTTTCTGCCTCATCACTGGACATGCAAATGAATTTTTTGCAACATATCAGTACCTCCTATCACAATATTAACCAGTCAAGGACAGGAATTCCCACACACAAGAGTAATATTTTGGGAAATAATTGTATTGGAGTCTATGGGCAGCAGGAAGGGATCTCGCTGCACTCAGAGGGTCACTTTGAAAATTCTGTAAATTTCTCTGCTTTTGAGCGCATATTAAGGGAGAGATGACAGGTTTGTATACATTTGTAGAGACAATCATGTGCATAAATTGTTAATTGTGGCCACAGTGTCAGGATCAGGAGAACAGTTTCAGCCAACACAGACACTGATCAGAATAAAGGACAAGTTCAGTATTTTACACTTAAAGCCCTGTTTTCAGTTTATGATGAAATCGAACGATTTTGATTGAAATTTGGACACATGCTGCTGGCCCGAGCTTTTTTGGTTTCTGTGGTAGCACACCCCCACCTCCACAATGGCTTCATAGGTGCACTGGAACAATCCTTCCTAAAACGCATAAAACTGTCGTTTACAAAGACGTGAAACTCACCGAGTGGTCAGAAGTGTTCACTGATATGTTCACACAAAAATCGCTGCAAAAGATACTTTCCAACTGGTTTTTATTGTAGTTTTTGTCCAACTCCATTGACTTGTATTAGATGTGCTGTGATGTACGGTATTAGTCCGCCGCTATTCCATTCTATTATTCAAGCTCTCGGCGGAAGAATGTACAGGTGTAAGGCGTTTGAAAAAATAGGTCCAGTTTTACAACAAATGGTAAAACACCTGTTGGAAAGCATTTTTGCAACGATTTGTGTGTGAACATATCAGTGAACACCCCTGACCACTCGGTGAGTTTCACGTCTTTGTATGAAGCCATTGTGGAGGTGGGGGTGTGCTACCACAGAAACCAAAAAAGCTCCGGCCAGCAGCATGTGTCCAAATTTCAATCAAAATCGTTCGATTTCATCATAAACAATCTGAAAACAAAGCTTTAAGTTTAAAATAACAAACTTGTCCTTTAAATAAGAGTGATACATTCTCAGTGTGTATGACCTCATCTTTTCCATTAGATTATGTAATTAAAATAATTTAAAATTTTACCTTATTGAGTGAGTCCAACATTGGTTTTATTTTGGTCCCTGCAGTCCCGCCCTTCCTTCGAAATATCTCCAGGAGTTTGGTGGTGTACCTGTCCAATCTGGACAAAAACGTTCGCTCCAGATGAATTGTGGTTATTCGCTTAAACTCCTCTTTAATCTGAAATGAGAGATAAAACACAAAATCATGTCAAAGATGACTCATGAGATCTCACATACACTTAGTTGCTGCATGAACAAGAACTGGATTTACCTGATTTTCACAGAACAGAGAAGGCCACCTCTCTAAGAGGTCTTGGATTGCGGGGCAATCCTTGACAACCTCTTTTCTTCTCATAGCGAAAGACTTCTCCATTTTCTCATTAATTGCCCTCTCATTGTTCTTCTTCTTCATTTCCTTCAGCAAATCTAGTCTCTCCATCTCTAAGGTTTCCTCAGTCTCACCGAATGGCAGTGGTGGCAGATAGTTGACTTCAGCTTTTTTGGCCCTTTTAAAGCCTTTAAGTGAACCCTCTTCACTGGAGCATCGTCTCTTCAGTGTGTTCACCTCGAGCTCTGGAATGGCTAATTGGCGACCTCTTAACTTTGCCCTGTAGTTGCCCATTTTATACTTTATCCTCTGTTGCCAACCATATAGGCCATTAAAAGACCCTGGCTCTTTGAGGCATGGGTATTTTGCTACCAAGGCTTCAGCTACAGCTAAAATCTGGACACCAGTTGGATATGCTGTGAAGCCAAATATAGTCTCTGCAAGCTTCTCAAGAATGCTACTAGTTACGCTTGGGTTGTTCAAAAGTGTGCCATCATTTTCATAAGCTTGCTTTCCTGCTTCCAGTGCAAGGTCTATATCATAAGAGAAGTCTGGTATTTCAAACTTAAATGGCCATGGCTTAGACCTGTAGGATGGTCCACTCTCATCTGGGGAGGACAACAGGATTGTGTCGCATACAGATGAGGAGGAGCTTGCTTCTGTAGATAGTGGAACTGGAGATTCGACTTCTGACATGTCCACAGTAGTGAGACTTAAGATTACTGGTTCAGTTTTTACTACTTTGAGGTTAGCTTTATCTTGTACTTCCTCAATCGAGGTCAAAGTGAAGAACTGACCATCGAAATCCATGTCCTGGTACATAACAGTGAATGGTCCTGTAATATCAAATGTCTCTCGAAGAACATCATTGAGGTCCTGAAGTGTGCTTGGGATGCCTGCAGGTAAAAGTAGTTTGTGGACATCATCCTCCCCAAAAATTATCCGCAGTTTCGCTGAGGGTGCCATATCAACAGGAAGAAGCTGCAACAACAGAAGAGAAATACAGACATTTATTCACAAGCTTCTCTCCTCACATTTCAAAAAGATAGGCAAATGTGGTGCTTTAAAGTTGTCAGGCGTCTTCCTGCAAGGGTGTATGAGACCAAAGGATAAAAATCTTTAAGCTCTCTTTGCTCAAGTAACTGCACACTCACTGTGTTCTCCAGCTCATAACTCCTCAGGTGTTCATTGTACCATGTATTTTGTTGTCTCACGAAAAAAGTCAGTTTGTTACAAATCACCATTATCTGTAACACTTCAGAAAAGTCAGGCAGTCCTGCAGTGGAACCACAACACAACAACATTCCCACTGCATAGTTGGTGCCTAAACTGCACACATTATTGGCAACATGCACAGCTGTAACAGCAGGGAATCTGCATTTCACCAGGTCTTTTAGATCATCCTTAAGCACATCTAAAGAGACCTCTGTTGTTTTTGTGACTGCAAGTGATGGTTTGACAGAATGTGATTGATGATATGCAACCATGAGCTGGTGCTTATTTGCAAGAGACAGCAAAATATTCCTGAAACAACCAGTGTGTCTTACCACCTTCTTGAAAAAGCTGTGTTTGGCCTCGAATCTCATTGTCCAGAGGGCAGCTAGGGGGCCAAATTCCCGAATGAGCTGAGGATAGTGCTCAAGGAAATGGTGCTTGGGAATGAGCTTATGTTGGGGGAAAACATCAAGGAATCTGCTTCGGTGTTCTGAAATGATGCTGTCAAGATAGCAAATGCTTTCTTCAGTATGGGCTCGAGACATGACAAGGTCCACAATGTCTTTCAGTGTCATCAGCATCTGCCATACAGGCTCTTGTTGGGGTACTTTTAAACCTATAATCAGAGGCAAAAGACGTAATAAGCACCAATTTTCATGTGCGTTGCCCCCTACTGATTTTCGAGTCGAAAAGTTAGCAGGAATGAGATGAGGGCGATTTGTTTTATCACTCCACTTGTATGGGAAATTGGAAATGGCATCATTCAGTTCCATGAGAGAAAAATATTTTTTCTTGATCAAGTTATCAAATGCCAAAGCCAGTTCCACTGGAACAATGCCCTCCAGCAGATCATGTAAAACATCTGGAGGGTAACCAGATGTAACATGAAAATGCTCAAGTTTTTCTGACAATGCACACTGTTTTTTTACACCATAACAATGAGGGTGATCTGGACTAGACACAGCTGTCTGTACATGCAGTGTATGTTGATCTTTGGTTCTTTGATGAAAAGACCCAGATCTCACTTCATTGGACTGAAACTTGGATCGCTCCCCAACACAAAACCGGCAGATGTATGACCCTGCAAAGCTTTCGACAAATCCTGCCACAGAGTGCGCCCCCAAATTATCTGCCACCACACTGACCTTTAATGGCTTTCCCTAACGCTGGAACAAAAAGACCATCTTTCTCCAAGCTTTGGATATCTGTTAACAGTGGCTCTAAAACTCGCTGGAATCCAAACTGCTTGGTGTCTTCAGCCTTACACAGAATTGCAAGGTAGATTGATGTCAATGTGGAACGTAACTGCACCGGAATGTTTCCCAACACCCAATAGACAGCTGTGACTTTGTGCTTTTTTCGAGATGTCCCAAGAGGATTACATACCTCAAAGTCATCAATGTACAGGATGAGACTCACTCTGTTCTCCTCTACAGAGAAAAACTTGTTGTTTTGATAGTGAGATCCATCACGAAATGTCTGGTACTTAAAGTCATTTTCAGTTTTTTTTTCACCTTCAAATGTGTTTTCTTGAAAAGACTTACTTAGGACCTGCACCAAGGAGGGCAATATTGGGACATACTGGAAGGTTTTGCCCTTTTTTTTTTATCAAGTATGTGTTCTTCTGGTTCAACAACTGAAAAATGCTTCTTCATAAATTCTCTTCTCTTGTAATAAGTTGTGAAAGGGCCACCTGTCCCCAAGGCAGTACTTATAGGGTGTGTCTCACAAAGATTTTTCACTAAATCTGAGATAATGGCTGGATCCAGATCACAGTTATGGCTTTTCAAGGTGGACACCACCACATCTCTTAAAAGTGGACCAGATGCAGAGGTGGATATAAACTGAAGCTCATCTACCATTTCATCAATGCATTTGTTTGGGACATTGAACATGCTTTCTAACTTTAAAAATAGATGGCCAAATTTCTCTTTTATATCTTGAGACAACTCCTGTGGTTCCCCATCCCAAAGCTCTAAGCTCTCTTCCACATAGGTCTCATCCTGAGCAAACATGGGTTCATTAGGTTTGCTTTTTAATACTTCAGTTTTAAAATCCTCAAGGGTGTGTGACTGGTGTTTTCTGTGTCTATGTGTAGCAAAGGTGGAATAAATATTTGTACTGAAGTTGCAGTCTTTGAAGACACATGCAACTACTTCAAACTTCCTTAAGTGGTTGTTAAGATGCTCAAAATACTGCTTCTCTGAATTAAAAAAAACAGAGCAGCAAAGTAGACAAGTAAATGAAAGAGGTCCACTTTGTGTGACCATCTTCACATGGTGTCGAGACAAATGGGTCTTAAGGGCATTAAATGTTTTAAACGAGCAAGGGCAATCAGTGTGAAGACAAGGGACTGACTGGCTGCGACCACCATTTCCATGCTTTAGTCTGTAGTGTTTTAACAATCCCAACCTCTTCTCTGACTCAAAGCTACATATCTTACACATCCATCTCATGTTGTGGCACCTTAAACAGACAAATTATGTGACAAGTTAAACCTAATCGTTACTAATTTGATCTTACCTTGTGGAGTTCAAATTAGCAGTCAGAAGGTCCTATGTTCTGTAAAAAAAAAAAAAAAAAAAAAAAAAAAAAAGGTTATCTATATGCTTTTCAACTAATTTCTACTAACTCAAGGATGCACACTGATATTATTATTATTTTTTTTACATATGTTAGTTCGGTGGCAAATTTAAAACAGGTCAATATGAAGACTTGAGTGAAATCGAGTGCGTATATCGTTTTTTGTTTTGTTATTTTTCAAAATACACCTCATGGCAGCTGTGCAGCAATTATTTTAAACTGGACCGTTGTCGTTTTATTCACAAAGACGTTAGTTAAGGCAGCAGGCGTGTGTTGTTTAGGTGGCCATCTAAGCTGTAAAGTGCTGTGGGAAATTCTGGACATACCTCCTGCCAGGAAAGTTAGTCAGCAAGTCTAGCAGGAAAATACACTATTTGCTAGCGCAGCTTCTTTCAGTGCGGAGAAACTGACTTAAGTAGGTGAGCCAACAGGAACGTACAAAGTTTGTTCCGCTTAAAACTTACATTCATGGTTCTACTTCTTCCCATTTCCGTCAAGTCTTTTTTTTTTTAGTTTTTTTTTTTTTTTTTTATATTGCAAAAGTATATTAAACAAATTTTTCTATATAAGGCATAGTTTGAGAATGTCTTTTTTGTTTTTTAATAAATCAAATTATTATTAAGTGAGAGTGTGACAGTTCCTTTTTTTTAATATAAACTTGAAGCTACAGTTCACTTTACATAGTTTCTGCAAATGATAGGAAAAAAATGTGTTTTGCTGCTATTTGCCATTCTGAAGTTGCTTTTTTTTTTTTTCTTTTCTTTTTTTTTTAAATGACATCAGAAACAGCAGTATGCGACATTACGTGATGGCAGAGCTTCAGTTCATCCTTTGTCTTTTTTTTTTTTTCTTTTTTAATAAATAGGACAGGGGGAATGAATGAGAGAAAGAGGGGGAGAGAAAGAAAGAAAACCAAAGGGGAGAAGAGACGGTGAGAAGGGGGGGGAAGAGAGAGAGAAAAAAAAAAAAAAAAAAGAACTCCTGGGTCACCTGTATGGAGAAAAAACAAAAAAAAAAAAAACAAAAAAAACAAACAGAGGAGACAGCAAACAACAAAGAGTAACATAATAATAGAGAAAACAAAGCACCATCACAATAAACTAGCTAGTCATAGATATCAATATTTACTAAATAATAAACGATATTGTGCAGCACGCAAGATAGACAGCGCACAGTGTGCTTTGAGGCAGCAGCCAAGAAAGCTTTAGTCCGCGTCTGTGAATACCCATGTGTGCATACCTGTGTGGATCAGCATGCTTGCATTCCAAAGGTTTCTCCATGTAATGATCTGCTAGGGAGTGTGGGGGGGCCACAGCCCCGTCCTCCAGGGTGTGAAGCGGGTATGGAGGAGATCAAAACTCCAGACATCCAGAGGCCCCCAGAACACAAGAGACCATGGAAGACCAACAGAGGGGCAGCCGCGCCACTGTTCCAGTAAGAGCTGAGGAGAGTCCCAGATGAGGGCTCGCCCAGCAGCCGCGGAGCAGAAGTCAGGGGGAGTTGCAGTGACGCGCCCGTGAGCTCCGCCGGCCCCCAGCTGTGCCTGAGTGACCGAGCCCCAGGCCGAGAGGCCGGGGGCACCCCACCTCCAAAGGGGCCCGAGCGAGCCCCAGGCCCCGACAAGCGGCCGCCAAGGAGTGAGCCGGTGTGTACCCGGACGCCCACCCCCAGACACAATTTCCGTCAAGTCTGCCAACCGTCGAAATGTGAACCATGGTATGTCTGAAGAAAGACCGCTCAAATGTGGGGAGGGGCTTTGACGTCATGCTCCGAATGCAGAGAAGGTGGCCATATTCACTGATGTCACTCCATTACATTTTACTTGGAAATATCAACTAATTAAGCCAATGAATTGGTTTAGTGAATATTACTTGGATCGAATGATTCAATTTACATACAAAACTGAGGACACATAATTACAAACAATCCTCAAGTAATGCACTACAAGAAAAACTGCTATTTTAAAGTAATAGCACTGAATTTGTATTTTTTTGTAAAATTTATATAGCTAATTGAAATAATAATTACAGGGCCAAAAAAACATTTTTTTCAGTGTACTGACAAACATTTCATGTTCAACTAAATGAAAAACAATTCGTGGTAACCTGAATATGATTAAAAATAATTAACAACACTTTTTGTAAGGATGTTAAAATCAGACCAACTTTTATTTTCAAACACAACAAAGTATAACAGCCAACATACTGGACACTGTTCTGCTGGACAACAAACAATTATATTGCCATCACTGTTATAATCTTACAATGAAACAAAGTCTCAGATTTAGTTATTCTGAAAATAAGTTTAGGCCTACCACAAGTTTGTTTTGTACTTACATTACTTATATAATCAAAATAAAATATTTGTTGTTCTGTCACAAATGCAGTCTCTAATTTAAACAACACATTTGTTTTGCATTCCAACACATGAGCTGGAATGTTGTAATATTTTAAGGATGGCTTGTTTCCAGTCCAGGCATTACTGCCTGAATGACTATCATGGATCGAGGTGACCCAAATGTAGGTGCAGAAGAAAGTCTTTAACTTCCCTTAAGTACAGTGGCAGTGGATGTGGGTTGGAGATGCAATGAGCTTGAACTTGCAGGCGACCATCTTCACTGACCACACCATCTGTGATGGAGGACTCATCTCTCCTGTTGTCCTGCAAGCAAACAATCATATTTTTTGGAACATGAACTTAATTGCTTTCTTAAAACATTTTTTTCTGCATTTGGTATAAAACAGACTCCAATTTGGACAATCTCAGGCTCCCTCCCCACCGGAGAGGTGATATTCAATGTCCCAATTGTCAATCTGGATAGCCGTGACCACCACCCAACACACAATAATGTCATGAAAGCATCATTTTAATATAAATGTCACTGACAGTTGCTAATATATTGGAAAACCAAAATACTTACCACTGAGTTGATGTCTTTCTGTCCAACAGCAGGAGTGCTGGTCCCGAGCCTCAAAGACAGAAGCAAGCAGAGGGAGAAAAAAACAACATTTTTCAGAAACCGATTTGATCCTTAATGGCTGTGCAATCATTGTCACAGAGTTTGCTTATGTTGTTAAATAAAGGCTAGATTTGACATTAATAGATGCCACAGATGTTCAAGGTGCCACAAAGCATGAAAAAAATGGAAGTCTCGGAAAACGTCGGGGCATTTTTGCAAATATGTGATGTCTTGATAAATCGAGCAGATATTTGAACTTTCGACAGCTACATTCTCGCCTGAAAATATCTTAAAAGTTGATTTTGTGACCCAGAAAAGGTAATAAGTTTTTTAGCTGCGCTCCTCCGCCATTGCCGCGCTTACAAGTAGCGCAGGCTCCGACAACCGTGGCCGACATATGCGATCCTCCTTTTCCCCAGATTACCCTTTTTGGGTCACAAAATAACCTTTTAAGATATTTTCAGCGGAGAATGTAGCTGTGTAATGCTCAAATATCTACTTAATTTATCAAAATATCACATACTTGCAAAAGTGCTTCCACGTTTTCGGAGAGCTCTGTTATCCACCAGCGCGATAGCTGACCGGGAGGTCAAGGCTTGATAAGAGTCCGCGAGTCCTGGCTTATTGTTTTCAAACCCCCCTCCGAAGAATTTTGTCTGGGCTCTTATCTCACTTTTTTTATTTCAAACAATCAACAGAAAATTTCACAGACATATTTTTATATAAGGTTTTTAAGGCTGTGGTGTTAATTTTTAAGTAACATGAGCCCAGCCGTAGCAGCAACGCTAGGCTAACACTAACTAGCTAGCTAGCACGATTATAAACCTGGTGCTAAACTAAGAGAAGCCACAAAATCAGTTTGAATAAGAGTAAACATTTACTCACCAAGTCAGTGTATCAGGTAAAGATCCACAGCAATGACAACAATAATCTCTTGAGCTGACGCTTTTCTAGGTTTGCTCAACATATTCCATAAAAAATGCTGGCACCATGAACATGCGGACTGATCCGTGCTAGGGAGGAGGACGGTAGTGACGTGGGATTTTCAAAACACATCTTTCATCCTTCCGCACTGAGAAGAAAAACTTCCATCTTACTTAGTTTTTCTAAGTTAAGACAACTCAAATAAATTGAGTTTATCAGCGTTTTTGCATAAAATGTACTGGTAAAACTTATTTAAATCGAGTTCTAATAACAAATTGATAAAAAAAACTGAGTTCAGCCTATTTAATATTTTTAATTAAACACAATATTACATTTTACAGTGTACTTTTAAATCACTATGGAGCACCAGCATTTCTGTAGAGGACAGAACCACCTGCTTTAATCTACCATGATGCTCTGTGTTATGTTGCCATGGCAATATGAAAAAAACTGAGTTCAGCCTATTTAATATTTTTAATTAAACACAATATTACATTTTACAGTGTACTTTTAAATCACTATGGAACACCAGCATTTCTGTAGAGGACAGAACCACCTGCTTTAATCTACCATGATTCTCTGTGTTATGTTGCCATGGCAATATGAAGTCAAATAAATACAAATACATAAAATGCACATTTGAAGGAGGACAAGAAGACAGGCAACTGGAAGAGCTTTTGAAGAAGGAAAACTTTTCTGGATTACTCTTAATTTAACTGGAAATTTTGCAAATACAAGTCAAGGAGGAAACAAGGAGGCAGGTTGGATTATATTTGAGGACAGAACGCATGAAGGAGAAGCATGAGGAGACAGAAAACAGCAGAGCGATGGTGCAGAGCTAATCGTGGATCAAGTCGAAGAAGCAAGCATCAAAACTGTAAGTAAACATAACACATAAAGACTTAAAAATTACTGTGCTGATTAAGGAAACATTAAATTTGATTAGTTTGGGGTCTGCAGCTTCAGGTTTGTGGGTTCAGTTGGTCTCAAAATTGAGGAAAGACAAAAAAAATTCTTTTAAAAGGTTGTTGGAGGATTCTTACTGTAAGAAATATCTGGGTGTGCAACTGCTTTTATTTAAAAAAAAGTTGAATTTTATTGAGTCACATTGGAAAGGGAAAATTGGAGGATCGGGACAATAATGTGGCCAGATTTACTGTTTCCTTAATCAGAACAATAATTTTGATCTGAACTAGAAATTTTGAAATGGGTTATTTTCTTTCTTCTCTACTGATCACTGTGTTAAAGGTTGGGTTACTTGTCAGTCTACATTTCTGTTAAAGGTACTTTTAAAAAATGCAGTTTATTCGTAATTTTGTAAAAAAGTTATGAGCTGTCTTGCTGCAGAGAAAGTGGAATCTGTCATCCTTGAAAAGCTCCCAAGATAGGCAGCTGGCAGGTTGAATGATGCTCTGCCTCTGTGGTCAAGTACAGACATAGGCCTTAAGCAACCATGAGCCACTGATAAGCGTGACAGATTAGGAAACATGCATACAGTTCATTAGTTAGACTCCTATGAGCCACTAATAGGAGAAAATGAGCACGCAATAAAGTGGACTTGTTAGGGAGAGATTGCCATCAGAGTTAAACACTCCAACTCAATTTTTGATCACAAACGCGGCTAAAAAATTGAGTGTTTTGTTGACACTGATGACAAAATCCTGGTCAGATACAGACAGACACATGCATACAACACACACTACTGCTCAAAAGTTTGTGGTCAGACTGAAACAGTCGTCTTTTAATTAATAACTTACATTTACTTTAACATAACGTTACAGGAAAATGATCAGAAATGTTTTCACACATGTGTGTTTAATGAATCATTTAAGTTAAATCACCCATGATGCATTAGGAAATGTCTACACACTTATACATGGGCCCATTTTTAGTAACCATCACTGCTGTGTGGACTGATCACATGGTTATAAACCAGGTGAAAATTGACTTCAAACTTTTGAGCTGTAGTGTAGATTGCAATGATAGTGTATAGTTATCTATTACAGAAGAATATATAGAAGTATGAGGACAGGGACACACTGTAAAAAAGTTATGAGCTGTCTTGCTGCAGAGAAAGTGGAGTCTGTCATCCTTGAAAAGCTCCCAAGATAGGCAGCTGGCAGGTTGAATGATGCTCTGCCTCTGTGGTCAAGTACAGACATAGGCCTTAAGCAACCATGAGCCACTGATAAGCGTGACAGATTAGGAAACATGCATACAGTTCATTAGTTAGACTCCTATGAGCCACTAATAGGAGAAAATGAGCACGCAATAAAGTGGACTTGTTAGGGAGAGATTGCCATCAGAGTTAAACACTCCAACTCAATTTTTGATCACAAACGTGGCTAAAAAAATGAGCGTTTTGTTGACACTGATGACAAAATCCTGGTCAGATACAGACAGACACATGCATACAACACACACTACTGCTCAAAAGTTTGTGGTCAGACTGAAACAGTCGTCTTTTAATTAATAACTTACATTTACTTTAACATAACGTTACAGGAAAATGATCAGAAATGTTTTCACAGATGTGTGTTCAATGAATCATTTAAGTTAAATCACCCATGATGCATTAGGAAATGTCTACACACTTATACATGGGCCCATTTTTAGTAACCATCACTGCTGTGTGGACTGATCACATGGTTATAAACCAGGTGAAAATTGACTTCAAACTTTTGAGCTGTAGTGTAGATTGCAATGATAAAGTATAGTTATCTATTACAGAAGAATATATAGAAGTATGAGGACAGGGACACACTGTAAAAAAGTTATGAGCTGTCTTGCTGCAGAGAAAGTGGAGTCTGTCATCCTTGAAAAGCTCCCAAGATAGGCAGCTGGCAGGTTGAATGATGCTCTGCCTCTGTGGTCAAGTACAGACATAGGCCTTAAGCAACCATGAGCCACTGATAAGCGTGACAGATTAGGAAACATGCATACAGTTCATTAGTTAGACTCCTATGAGCCACTAATAGGAGAAAATGAGCACGCAATAAAGTGGACTTGTTAGGAGAGATTGCCATCAGAGTTAAACACTCCAACTCAATTTTGACGACAAACGCGGCTAAAAAAATGAGCGTTTTGTTGACACTGATGACAAAATCCTGGTCAGATACAGACAGACACATGCATACAACACACACTACTGCTCAAAAGTTTGTGGTCAGACTGAAACAGTCGTCTTTTAATTAATAACTTACATTTACTTTAACATAACGTTACAGGAAAATGATCAGAAATGTTTTCACACATGTGTGTTCAATGAATCATTTAAGTTAAATCACCCATGATGCATTAGGAAATGTCTACACACTTATACATGGGCCCATTTTTAGTAACCATCACTGCTGTGTGGACCGATCACATGGTTATAAACCAGGTGAAAATTGACTTCAAACTTTTGAGCTGTAGTGTAGATTGCAATGATAGTGTATAGTTATCTATTACAGAAGAATATATAGAAGTATGAGGACAGGGAGACACTGTAAAAAAGTTATGAGCTGTCTTGCTGCAGAGAAAGTGGAGTCTGTCATCCTTGAAAAGCTCCCAAGATTGGCAGCTGGCAGGTTGAATGATGCTCTGCCTCTGTGGTCAAGTACAGACATAGGCCTTAAGCAACCATGAGCCACTGATAAGCGTGACAGATTAGGAAACATGCATACAGTTCATTAGTTAGACTCCTATGAGCCACTAATAGGAGAAAATGAGCACGCAATAAAGTGGACTTGTTAGGGAGAGATTGCCATCAGAGTTAAACACTCCAACTCAATTTTGACGACAAACGCGGCTAAAAAGATGAGCGTTTTGTTGACACTGATGACAAAATCCTGGTCAGATACAGACAGACACATGCATACAACACACACTACTGCTCAAAAGTTTGTGGTCAGACTGAAACAGTCGTCTTTTAATTAATAACTTACATTTACTTTAACATAATATTACACAAAGCTTACCAGTAATGTTTTCACACATGTGTGTTTAATGAATCATTTAAGTTAAATCACCCATGATGCATTAGGAAATGTCTACACACTTATACATGGGCCCATTTTTAGTAACCATCACTGCTGTGTGGACCGATCAGATGGTTATAAACCAGGTGAAAATTGCCTTCAAACTTTTGAGCTGTAGTGTAGATTGCAATGATAAAGTATAGTTATCTATTAAAGAAGAATATATAGAAGTATGAGGACAGGGACACACTGTAAAAAAGTTATGAGCTGTCTTGCTGCAGAGAAAGTGGAGTCTGTCATCCTTGAAAAGCTCCCAAGATAGGCAGCTGGCAGGTTGAATGATGCTCTGCCTCTGTGGTCAAGTACAGACATAGGCCTTAAGCAACCATGAGCCACTGATAAGCGTGACAGATTAGGAAACATGCATACAGTTCATTAGTTAGACTCCTATGAGCCACTAATAGGAGAAAATGAGCACGCAATAAAGTGGACTTGTTAGGGAGAGATTGCCATCAGAGTTAAACACTCCAACTCAATTTTGACGACAAACGCGGCTAAAAAAATGAGCGTTTTGTTGACACTGATGACAAAATCCTGGTCAGATACAGACAGACACATGCATACAACACACACTACTGCTCAAAAGTTTGTGGTCAGACTGAAACAGTCGTCTTTTAATTAATAACTTACATTTACTTTAACATAATATTACACAAAGCTTATCAGTAATGTTTTCACACATGTGTGTTTAATGAATCATTTAAGTTAAATCACCCATGATGCATTAGGAAATGTCTACACACTTATACATGGGCCCATTTTTAGTAACCATCACTGCTGTGTGGACCGATCACATGGTTATAAACCAGGTGAAAATTGCCTTCAGACTTTTGAGCTGTAGTGTAGATTGCAATGATAGTGTATAGTTATCTATTACAGAAGAATATATAGAAGTATGAGGACAGGGACACACTGTAAAAAAGTTATGAGCTGTCTTGCTGCAGAGAAAGTGGAGTCTGTCATCCTTGAAAAGCTCCCAAGATAGGCAGCTGGCAGGTTGAATGATGCTCTGCCTCTGTGGTCAAGTACAGACATAGGCCTTAAGCAACCATGAGCCACTGATAAGCGTGACAGATTAGGAAACATGCATACAGTTCATTAGTTAGACTCCTATGAGCCACTAATAGGAGAAAATGAGCACGCAATAAAGTGGACTTGTTAGGGAGAGATTGCCATCAGAGTTAAACACTCCAACTCAATTTTGACGACAAACGCGGCTAAAAAAATGAGCGTTTTGTTGACACTGATGACAAAATCCTGGTCAGATACAGACAGACACATGCATACAACACACACTACTGCTCAAAAGTTTGTGGTCAGACTGAAACAGTCGTCTTTTAATTAATAACTTACATTTACTTTAACATAATATTACAGGAAAATGATCAGAAATGTTTTCACAGATGTGTGTTTAATGAATCATTTAAGTTAAATCACCCATGATGCATTAGGAAATGTCTACACACTTATACATGGGCCCATTTTTAGTAACCATCACTGCTGTGTGGACCGATCACATGGTTATAAACCAGGTGAAAATTGCCTTCAGACTTTTGAGCTGTAGTGTAGATTGCAATGATAGTGTATAGTTATCTATTACAGAAGAATATATAGAAGTATGAGGACAGGGAGACACTGTAAAAAAAGTTATGAGCTGTCTTGCTGCAGAGAAAGTGGAGTCTGTCATCCTTGAAAAGCTCCCAAGATAGGCAGCTGGCAGGTTGAATGATGCTCTGCCTCTGTGGTCAAGTACAGACATAGGCCTTAAGCAACCATGAGCCACTGATAAGCGTGACAGATTAGGAAACATGCATACAGTTCATTAGTTAGACTCCTATGAGCCACTAATAGGAGAAAATGAGCACGCAATAAAGTGGACTTGTTAGGAGAGATTGCCATCAGAGTTAAACACTCCAACTCAATTTTGACGACAAACGCGGCTAAAAAAATGAGCGCTTTGTTGACACTGATGACAAAATCCTGGTCAGATACAGACAGACACATGCATACAACACACACTACTGCTCAAAAGTTTGTGGTCAGACTGAAACAGTCGTCTTTTAATTAATAACTTACATTTACTTTAACATAATATTACACAAAGCTTATCAGTAATGTTTTCACACATGTGTGTTTAATGAATCATTTAAGTTAAATCACCCATGATGCATTAGGAAATGTCTACACACTTATACATGGGCCCATTTTTAGTAACCATCACTGCTGTGTGGACCGATCACATGGTTATAAACCAGGTGAAAATTGCCTTCAGACTTTTGAGCTGTAGTGTAGATTGCAATGATAGTGTATAGTTATCTATTACAGAAGAATATATAGAAGTATGAGGACAGGGACACACTGTAAAAAAGTTATGAGCTGTCTTGCTGCAGAGAAAGTGGAGTCTGTCATCCTTGAAAAGCTCCCAAGATAGGCAGCTGGCAGGTTGAATGATGCTCTGCCTCTGTGGTCAAGTACAGACATAGGCCTTAAGCAACCATGAGCCACTGATAAGCGTGACAGATTAGGAAACATGCATACAGTTCATTAGTTAGACTCCTATGAGCCACTAATAGGAGAAAATGAGCACGCAATAAAGTGGACTTGTTAGGAGAGATTGCCATCAGAGTTAAACACTCCAACTCAATTTTGACGACAAACGCGGCTAAAAAAATGAGCGCTTTGTTGACACTGATGACAAAATCCTGGTCAGATACAGACAGACACATGCATACAACACACACTACTGCTCAAAAGTTTGTGGTCAGACTGAAACAGTCGTCTTTTAATTAATAACTTACATTTACTTTAACATAATATTACACAAAGCTTACCAGTAATGTTTTCACAGATGTGTGTTTAATGAATCATTTAAGTTAAATCACCCATGATGCATTAGGAAATGTCTACACACTTATACATGGGCCCATTTTTAGTAACCATCACTGCTGTGTGGACTGATCACATGGTTATAAACCAGGTGAAAATTGACTTCAAACTTTTGAGCTGTAGTGTAGATTGCAATGATAGTGTATAGTTATCTATTACAGAAGAATATATAGAAGTATGAGGACAGGGAGACACTGCAAAAAAGTTATGAGCTGTCTTGCTGCAGAGAAAGTGGAGTCTGTCATCTTGAAAAGCTCCCAAAATAGGCAGCTGGCAGGTTGAATGATGCTCTGCCTCTGTGGTCAAGTACAGACATAGGCCTTAAGCAACCATGAGCCACTGATAAGCGTGACAGATTAGGAAACATGCATACAGTTCATTAGTTAGACTCCTATGAGCCACTAATAGGAGAAAATGAGCACGCAATAAAGTGGACTTGTTAGGGAGAGATTGCCATCAGAGTTAAACACTCCAACTCAATTTTGACGACAAACGCGGCTAAAAAAATGAGCGTTTTGTTGACACTGATGACAAAATCCTGGTCAGATACAGACAGACACATGCATACAACACACACTACTGCTCAAAAGTTTGTGGTCAGACTGAAACAGTCGTCTTTTAATTAATAACTTACATTTACTTTAACATAATATTACAGGAAAATGATCAGAAATGTTTTCACACATGTGTGTTTAATGAATCATTTAAGTTAAATCACCCATGATGCATTAGGAAATGTCTACACACTTATACATGGGCCCATTTTTAGTAACCATCACTGCTGTGTGGACCGATCACATGGTTATAAACCAGGTGAAAATTGCCTTCAGACTTTTGAGCTGTAGTGTAGATTGCAATGATAGTGTATAGTTATCTATTACAGAAGAATATATAGAAGTATGAGGACAGGGAGACACTGTAAAAAAGTTATGAGCTGTCTTGCTGCAGAGAAAGTGGAGTCTGTCATCCTTGAAAAGCTCCCAAGATAGGCAGCTGGCAGGTTGAATGATGCTCTGCCTCTGTGGTCAAGTACAGACATAGGCCTTAAGCAACCATGAGCCACTGATAAGCGTGACAGATTAGGAAACATGCATACAGTTCATTAGTTAGACTCCTATGAGCCACTAATAGGAGAAAATGAGCACGCAATAAAGTGGACTTGTTAGGGAGAGATTGCCATCAGAGTTAAACACTCCAACTCAATTTTTGATCACAAACGCGGCTAAAAAATTGAGTGTTTTGTTGACACTGATGACAAAATCCTGGTCAGATACAGACAGACACATGCATACAACACACACTACTGCTCAAAAGTTTGTGGTCAGACTGAAACAGTCGTCTTTTAATTAATAACTTACATTTACTTTAACATAACGTTACAGGAAAATGATCAGAAATGTTTTCACACATGTGTGTTTAATGAATCATTTAAGTTAAATCACCCATGATGCATTAGGAAATGTCTACACACTTATACATGGGCCCATTTTTAGTAACCATCACTGCTGTGTGGACTGATCACATGGTTATAAACCAGGTGAAAATTGACTTCAAACTTTTGAGCTGTAGTGTAGATTGCAATGATAGTGTATAGTTATCTATTACAGAAGAATATATAGAAGTATGAGGACAGGGACACACTGTAAAAAAGTTATGAGCTGTCTTGCTGCAGAGAAAGTGGAGTCTGTCATCCTTGAAAAGCTCCCAAGATAGGCAGCTGGCAGGTTGAATGATGCTCTGCCTCTGTGGTCAAGTACAGACATAGGCCTTAAGCAACCATGAGCCACTGATAAGCGTGACAGATTAGGAAACATGCATACAGTTCATTAGTTAGACTCCTATGAGCCACTAATAGGAGAAAATGAGCACGCAATAAAGTGGACTTGTTAGGGAGAGATTGCCATCAGAGCTAAACACTCCAACTCAATTTTTGATCACAAACGTGGCTAAAAAAATGAGCGTTTTGTTGACACTGATGACAAAATCCTGGTCAGATACAGACAGACACATGCATACAACACACACTACTGCTCAAAAGTTTGTGGTCAGACTGAAACAGTCGTCTTTTAATTAATAACTTACATTTACTTTAACATAACGTTACAGGAAAATGATCAGAAATGTTTTCACAGATGTGTGTTCAATGAATCATTTAAGTTAAATCACCCATGATGCATTAGGAAATGTCTACACACTTATACATGGGCCCATTTTTAGTAACCATCACTGCTGTGTGGACTGATCACATGGTTATAAACCAGGTGAAAATTGACTTCAAACTTTTGAGCTGTAGTGTAGATTGCAATGATAAAGTATAGTTATCTATTACAGAAGAATATATAGAAGTATGAGGACAGGGACACACTGTAAAAAAGTTATGAGCTGTCTTGCTGCAGAGAAAGTGGAGTCTGTCATCCTTGAAAAGCTCCCAAGATAGGCAGCTGGCAGGTTGAATGATGCTCTGCCTCTGTGGTCAAGTACAGACATAGGCCTTAAGCAACCATGAGCCACTGATAAGCGTGACAGATTAGGAAACATGCATACAGTTCATTAGTTAGACTCCTATGAGCCACTAATAGGAGAAAATGAGCACGCAATAAAGTGGACTTGTTAGGAGAGATTGCCATCAGAGTTAAACACTCCAACTCAATTTTGACGACAAACGCGGCTAAAAAAATGAGCGTTTTGTTGACACTGATGACAAAATCCTGGTCAGATACAGACAGACACATGCATACAACACACACTACTGCTCAAAAGTTTGTGGTCAGACTGAAACAGTCGTCTTTTAATTAATAACTTACATTTACTTTAACATAACGTTACAGGAAAATGATCAGAAATGTTTTCACACATGTGTGTTCAATGAATCATTTAAGTTAAATCACCCATGATGCATTAGGAAATGTCTACACACTTATACATGGGCCCATTTTTAGTAACCATCACTGCTGTGTGGACCGATCACATGGTTATAAACCAGGTGAAAATTGACTTCAAACTTTTGAGCTGTAGTGTAGATTGCAATGATAGTGTATAGTTATCTATTACAGAAGAATATATAGAAGTATGAGGACAGGGAGACACTGTAAAAAAGTTATGAGCTGTCTTGCTGCAGAGAAAGTGGAGTCTGTCATCCTTGAAAAGCTCCCAAGATTGGCAGCTGGCAGGTTGAATGATGCTCTGCCTCTGTGGTCAAGTACAGACATAGGCCTTAAGCAACCATGAGCCACTGATAAGCGTGACAGATTAGGAAACATGCATACAGTTCATTAGTTAGACTCCTATGAGCCACTAATAGGAGAAAATGAGCACGCAATAAAGTGGACTTGTTAGGGAGAGATTGCCATCAGAGTTAAACACTCCAACTCAATTTTGACGACAAACGCGGATAAAAAGATGAGCGTTTTGTTGACACTGATGACAAAATCCTGGTCAGATACAGACAGACACATGCATACAACACACACTACTGCTCAAAAGTTTGTGGTCAGACTGAAACAGTCGTCTTTTAATTAATAACTTACATTTACTTTAACATAATATTACACAAAGCTTACCAGTAATGTTTTCACACATGTGTGTTTAATGAATCATTTAAGTTAAATCACCCATGATGCATTAGGAAATGTCTACACACTTATACATGGGCCCATTTTTAGTAACCATCACTGCTGTGTGGACCGATCAGATGGTTATAAACCAGGTGAAAATTGCCTTCAAACTTTTGAGCTGTAGTGTAGATTGCAATGATAAAGTATAGTTATCTATTAAAGAAGAATATATAGAAGTATGAGGACAGGGAGACACTGTAAAAAAGTTATGAGCTGTCTTGCTGCAGAGAAAGTGGAGTCTGTCATCCTTGAAAAGCTCCCAAGATAGGCAGCTGGCAGGTTGAATGATGCTCTGCCTCTGTGGTCAAGTACAGACATAGGCCTTAAGCAACCATGAGCCACTGATAAGCGTGACAGATTAGGAAACATGCATACAGTTCATTAGTTAGACTCCTATGAGCCACTAATAGGAGAAAATGAGCACGCAATAAAGTGGACTTGTTAGGGAGAGATTGCCATCAGAGTTAAACACTCCAACTCAATTTTGACGACAAACGCGGCTAAAAAAATGAGCGTTTTGTTGACACTGATGACAAAATCCTGGTCAGATACAGACAGACACATGCATACAACACACACTACTGCTCAAAAGTTTGTGGTCAGACTGAAACAGTCGTCTTTTAATTAATAACTTACATTTACTTTAACATAATATTACACAAAGCTTATCAGTAATGTTTTCACACATGTGTGTTTAATGAATCATTTAAGTTAAATCACCCATGATGCATTAGGAAATGTCTACACACTTATACATGGGCCCATTTTTAGTAACCATCACTGCTGTGTGGACCGATCACATGGTTATAAACCAGGTGAAAATTGCCTTCAGACTTTTGAGCTGTAGTGTAGATTGCAATGATAGTGTATAGTTATCTATTACAGAAGAATATATAGAAGTATGAGGACAGGGACACACTGTAAAAAAGTTATGAGCTGTCTTGCTGCAGAGAAAGTGGAGTCTGTCATCCTTGAAAAGCTCCCAAGATAGGCAGCTGGCAGGTTGAATGATGCTCTGCCTCTGTGGTCAAGTACAGACATAGGCCTTAAGCAACCATGAGCCACTGATAAGCGTGACAGATTAGGAAACATGCATACAGTTCATTAGTTAGACTCCTATGAGCCACTAATAGGAGAAAATGAGCACGCAATAAAGTGGACTTGTTAGGAGAGATTGCCATCAGAGTTAAACACTCCAACTCAATTTTGACGACAAACGCGGCTAAAAAAATGAGCGTTTTGTTGACACTGATGACAAAATCCTGGTCAGATACAGACAGACACATGCATACAACACACACTACTGCTCAAAAGTTTGTGGTCAGACTGAAACAGTCGTCTTTTAATTAATAACTTACATTTACTTTAACATAATATTACACAAAGCTTACCAGTAATGTTTTCACAGATGTGTGTTTAATGAATCATTTAAGTTAAATCACCCATGATGCATTAGGAAATGTCTACACACTTATACATGGGCCCATTTTTAGTAACCATCACTGCTGTGTGGACTGATCACATGGTTATAAACCAGGTGAAAATTGACTTCAAACTTTTGAGCTGTAGTGTAGATTGCAATGATAGTGTATAGTTATCTATTACAGAAGAATATATAGAAGTATGAGGACAGGGAGACACTGCAAAAAAGTTATGAGCTGTCTTGCTGCAGAGAAAGTGGAGTCTGTCATCTTGAAAAGCTCCCAAAATAGGCAGCTGGCAGGTTGAATGATGCTCTGCCTCTGTGGTCAAGTACAGACATAGGCCTTAAGCAACCATGAGCCACTGATAAGCGTGACAGATTAGGAAACATGCATACAGTTCATTAGTTAGACTCCTATGAGCCACTAATAGGAGAAAATGAGCACGCAATAAAGTGGACTTGTTAGGGAGAGATTGCCATCAGAGTTAAACACTCCAACTCAATTTTGACGACAAACGCGGCTAAAAAAATGAGCGTTTTGTTGACACTGATGACAAAATCCTGGTCAGATACAGACAGACACATGCATACAACACACACTACTGCTCAAAAGTTTGTGGTCAGACTGAAACAGTCGTCTTTTAATTAATAACTTACATTTACTTTAACATAATATTACAGGAAAATGATCAGAAATGTTTTCACAGATGTGTGTTTAATGAATCATTTAAGTTAAATCACCCATGATGCATTAGGAAATGTCTACACACTTATACATGGGCCCATTTTTAGTAACCATCACTGCTGTGTGGACCGATCACATGGTTATAAACCAGGTGAAAATTGCCTTCAGACTTTTGAGCTGTAGTGTAGATTGCAATGATAGTGTATAGTTATCTATTACAGAAGAATATATAGAAGTATGAGGACAGGGAGACACTGTAAAAAAGTTATGAGCTGTCTTGCTGCAGAGAAAGTGGAGTCTGTCATCCTTGAAAAGCTCCCAAGATAGGCAGCTGGCAGGTTGAATGATGCTCTGCCTCTGTGGTCAAGTACAGACATAGGCCTTAAGCAACCATGAGCCACTGATAAGCGTGACAGATTAGGAAACATGCATACAGTTCATTAGTTAGACTCCTATGAGCCACTAATAGGAGAAAATGAGCACGCAATAAAGTGGACTTGTTAGGAGAGATTGCCATCAGAGTTAAACACTCCAACTCAATTTTGACGACAAACGCGGCTAAAAAAATGAGCGCTTTGTTGACACTGATGACAAAATCCTGGTCAGATACAGACAGACACATGCATACAACACACACTACTGCTCAAAAGTTTGTGGTCAGACTGAAACAGTCGTCTTTTAATTAATAACTTACATTTACTTTAACATAATATTACACAAAGCTTATCAGTAATGTTTTCACACATGTGTGTTTAATGAATCATTTAAGTTAAATCACCCATGATGCATTAGGAAATGTCTACACACTTATACATGGGCCCATTTTTAGTAACCATCACTGCTGTGTGGACCGATCACATGGTTATAAACCAGGTGAAAATTGCCTTCAGACTTTTGAGCTGTAGTGTAGATTGCAATGATAGTGTATAGTTATCTATTACAGAAGAATATATAGAAGTATGAGGACAGGGACACACTGTAAAAAAGTTATGAGCTGTCTTGCTGCAGAGAAAGTGGAGTCTGTCATCCTTGAAAAGCTCCCAAGATAGGCAGCTGGCAGGTTGAATGATGCTCTGCCTCTGTGGTCAAGTACAGACATAGGCCTTAAGCAACCATGAGCCACTGATAAGCGTGACAGATTAGGAAACATGCATACAGTTCATTAGTTAGACTCCTATGAGCCACTAATAGGAGAAAATGAGCACGCAATAAAGTGGACTTGTTAGGAGAGATTGCCATCAGAGTTAAACACTCCAACTCAATTTTGACGACAAACGCGGCTAAAAAAATGAGCGCTTTGTTGACACTGATGACAAAATCCTGGTCAGATACAGACAGACACATGCATACAACACACACTACTGCTCAAAAGTTTGTGGTCAGACTGAAACAGTCGTCTTTTAATTAATAACTTACATTTACTTTAACATAATATTACACAAAGCTTACCAGTAATGTTTTCACAGATGTGTGTTTAATGAATCATTTAAGTTAAATCACCCATGATGCATTAGGAAATGTCTACACACTTATACATGGGCCCATTTTTAGTAACCATCACTGCTGTGTGGACTGATCACATGGTTATAAACCAGGTGAAAATTGACTTCAAACTTTTGAGCTGTAGTGTAGATTGCAATGATAGTGTATAGTTATCTATTACAGAAGAATATATAGAAGTATGAGGACAGGGAGACACTGCAAAAAAGTTATGAGCTGTCTTGCTGCAGAGAAAGTGGAGTCTGTCATCTTGAAAAGCTCCCAAAATAGGCAGCTGGCAGGTTGAATGATGCTCTGCCTCTGTGGTCAAGTACAGACATAGGCCTTAAGCAACCATGAGCCACTGATAAGCGTGACAGATTAGGAAACATGCATACAGTTCATTAGTTAGACTCCTATGAGCCACTAATAGGAGAAAATGAGCACGCAATAAAGTGGACTTGTTAGGGAGAGATTGCCATCAGAGTTAAACACTCCAACTCAATTTTGACGACAAACGCGGCTAAAAAAATGAGCGTTTTGTTGACACTGATGACAAAATCCTGGTCAGATACAGACAGACACATGCATACAACACACACTACTGCTCAAAAGTTTGTGGTCAGACTGAAACAGTCGTCTTTTAATTAATAACTTACATTTACTTTAACATAATATTACAGGAAAATGATCAGAAATGTTTTCACAGATGTGTGTTTAATGAATCATTTAAGTTAAATCACCCATGATGCATTAGGAAATGTCTACACACTTATACATGGGCCCATTTTTAGTAACCATCACTGCTGTGTGGACCGATCACATGGTTATAAACCAGGTGAAAATTGCCTTCAGACTTTTGAGCTGTAGTGTAGATTGCAATGATAGTGTATAGTTATCTATTACAGAAGAATATATAGAAGTATGAGGACAGGGAGACACTGTAAAAAAGTTATGAGCTGTCTTGCTGCAGAGAAAGTGGAGTCTGTCATCCTTGAAAAGCTCCCAAGATAGGCAGCTGGCAGGTTGAATGATGCTCTGCCTCTGTGGTCAAGTACAGACATAGGCCTTAAGCAACCATGAGCCACTGATAAGCGTGACAGATTAGGAAACATGCATACAGTTCATTAGTTAGACTCCTATGAGCCACTAATAGGAGAAAATGAGCACGCAATAAAGTGGACTTGTTAGGAGAGATTGCCATCAGAGTTAAACACTCCAACTCAATTTTGACGACAAACGCGGCTAAAAAAATGAGCGCTTTGTTGACACTGATGACAAAATCCTGGTCAGATACAGACAGACACATGCATACAACACACACTACTGCTCAAAAGTTTGTGGTCAGACTGAAACAGTCGTCTTTTAATTAATAACTTACATTTACTTTAACATAATATTACACAAAGCTTATCAGTAATGTTTTCACACATGTGTGTTTAATGAATCATTTAAGTTAAATCACCCATGATGCATTAGGAAATGTCTACACACTTATACATGGGCCCATTTTTAGTAACCATCACTGCTGTGTGGACCGATCACATGGTTATAAACCAGGTGAAAATTGCCTTCAGACTTTTGAGCTGTAGTGTAGATTGCAATGATAGTGTATAGTTATCTATTACAGAAGAATATATAGAAGTATGAGGACAGGGACACACTGTAAAAAAGTTATGAGCTGTCTTGCTGCAGAGAAAGTGGAGTCTGTCATCCTTGAAAAGCTCCCAAGATAGGCAGCTGGCAGGTTGAATGATGCTCTGCCTCTGTGGTCAAGTACAGACATAGGCCTTAAGCAACCATGAGCCACTGATAAGCGTGACAGATTAGGAAACATGCATACAGTTCATTAGTTAGACTCCTATGAGCCACTAATAGGAGAAAATGAGCACGCAATAAAGTGGACTTGTTAGGAGAGATTGCCATCAGAGTTAAACACTCCAACTCAATTTTGACGACAAACGCGGCTAAAAAAATGAGCGCTTTGTTGACACTGATGACAAAATCCTGGTCAGATACAGACAGACACATGCATACAACACACACTACTGCTCAAAAGTTTGTGGTCAGACTGAAACAGTCGTCTTTTAATTAATAACTTACATTTACTTTAACATAATATTACACAAAGCTTACCAGTAATGTTTTCACAGATGTGTGTTTAATGAATCATTTAAGTTAAATCACCCATGATGCATTAGGAAATGTCTACACACTTATACATGGGCCCATTTTTAGTAACCATCACTGCTGTGTGGACTGATCACATGGTTATAAACCAGGTGAAAATTGACTTCAAACTTTTGAGCTGTAGTGTAGATTGCAATGATAGTGTATAGTTATCTATTACAGAAGAATATATAGAAGTATGAGGACAGGGAGACACTGCAAAAAAGTTATGAGCTGTCTTGCTGCAGAGAAAGTGGAGTCTGTCATCTTGAAAAGCTCCCAAAATAGGCAGCTGGCAGGTTGAATGATGCTCTGCCTCTGTGGTCAAGTACAGACATAGGCCTTAAGCAACCATGAGCCACTGATAAGCGTGACAGATTAGGAAACATGCATACAGTTCATTAGTTAGACTCCTATGAGCCACTAATAGGAGAAAATGAGCACGCAATAAAGTGGACTTGTTAGGGAGAGATTGCCATCAGAGTTAAACACTCCAACTCAATTTTGACGACAAACGCGGCTAAAAAAATGAGCGTTTTGTTGACACTGATGACAAAATCCTGGTCAGATACAGACAGACACATGCATACAACACACACTACTGCTCAAAAGTTTGTGGTCAGACTGAAACAGTCGTCTTTTAATTAATAACTTACATTTACTTTAACATAATATTACAGGAAAATGATCAGAAATGTTTTCACAGATGTGTGTTTAATGAATCATTTAAGTTAAATCACCCATGATGCATTAGGAAATGTCTACACACTTATACATGGGCCCATTTTTAGTAACCATCACTGCTGTGTGGACCGATCACATGGTTATAAACCAGGTGAAAATTGCCTTCAGACTTTTGAGCTGTAGTGTAGATTGCAATGATAGTGTATAGTTATCTATTACAGAAGAATATATAGAAGTATGAGGACAGGGAGACACTGTAAAAAAGTTATGAGCTGTCTTGCTGCAGAGAAAGTGGAGTCTGTCATCCTTGAAAAGCTCCCAAGATAGGCAGCTGGCAGGTTGAATGATGCTCTGCCTCTGTGGTCAAGTACAGACATAGGCCTTAAGCAACCATGAGCCACTGATAAGCGTGACAGATTAGGAAACATGCATACAGTTCATTAGTTAGACTCCTATGAGCCACTAATAGGAGAAAATGAGCACGCAATAAAGTGGACTTGTTAGGAGAGATTGCCATCAGAGTTAAACACTCCAACTCAATTTTGACGACAAACGCGGCTAAAAAAATGAGCGCTTTGTTGACACTGATGACAAAATCCTGGTCAGATACAGACAGACACATGCATACAACACACACTACTGCTCAAAAGTTTGTGGTCAGACTGAAACAGTCGTCTTTTAATTAATAACTTACATTTACTTTAACATAATATTACAGGAAAATGATCAGAAATGTTTTCACAGATGTGTGTTTAATGAATCATTTAAGTTAAATCACCCATGATGCATTAGGAAATGTCTACACACTTATACATGGGCCCATTTTTAGTAACCATCACTGCTGTGTGGACTGATCACATGGTTATAAACCAGGTGAAAATTGACTTCAAACTTTTGAGCTGTAGTGTAGATTGCAATGATAGTGTATAGTTATCTATTACAGAAGAATATATAGAAGTATGAGGACAGGGAGACACTGTAAAAAAAGTTATGAGCTGTCTTGCTGCAGAGAAAGTGGAGTCTGTCATCCTTGAAAAGCTCCCAAGATTGGCAGCTGGCAGGTTGAATGATGCTCTGCCTCTGTGGTCAAGTACAGACATAGGCCTTAAGCAACCATGAGCCACTGATAAGCGTGACAGATTAGGAAACATGCATACAGTTTATTAGTTAGACTCCTATGAGCCACTAATAGGAGAAAATGAGCACGCAATAAAGTGGACTTGTTAGGGAGAGATTGCCATCAGAGTTAAACACTCCAACTCAATTTTGACGACAAACGCGGCTAAAAAAATGAGCGTTTTGTTGACACTGATGACAAAATCCTGATCAGATACAGACAGACACATGCATACAACACACACTACTGCTCAAAAGTTTGTGGACAGACTGAAACAGTCGTCTTTTAATTAATAACTTACATTTACTTTAACATAATATTACACAAAGCTTACCAGTAATGTTTTCACACATGTGTGTTTAATGAATCATTTAAGTTAAATCACCCATGATGCATTAGGAAATGTCTACACACTTATACATGGGCCCATTTTTAGTAACCATCACTGCTGTGTGGACCGATCACATGGTTATAAACCAGGTGAAAATTGCCTTCAAACTTTTGAGCTGTAGTGTAGATTGCAATGATAAAGTATAGTTATCTATTAAAGAAGAATATATAGAAGTATGAGGACAGGGAGACACTGTAAAAAAGTTATGAGCTGTCTTGCTGCAGAGAAAGTGGAGTCTGTCATCCTTGAAAAGCTCCCAAGATAGGCAGCTGGCAGGTTGAATGATGCTCTGCCTCTGTGGTCAAGTACAGACATAGGCCTTAAGCAACCATGAGCCACTGATAAGCGTGACAGATTAGGAAACATGCATACAGTTCATTAATTAGACTCCTATGAGCCACTAATAGGAGAAAATGAGCACGCAATAAAGTGGACTTGTTAGGAGAGATTGCCATCAGAGTTAAACACTCCAACTCAATTTTGACGACAAACGCGGCTAAAAAAATGAGCGCTTTGTTGACACTGATGACAAAATCCTGGTCAGATACAGACAGACACATGCATACAACACACACTACTGCTCAAAAGTTTGTGGTCAGACTGAAACAGTCGTCTTTTAATTAATAACTTACATTTACTTTAACATAATATTACACAAAGCTTACCAGTAATGTTTTCACAGATGTGTGTTTAATGAATCATTTAAGTTAAATCACCCATGATGCATTAGGAAATGTCTACACACTTATACATGGGCCCATTTTTAGTAACCATCACTGCTGTGTGGACTGATCACATGGTTATAAACCAGGTGAAAATTGACTTCAAACTTTTGAGCTGTAGTGTAGATTGCAATGATAGTGTATAGTTATCTATTACAGAAGAATATATAGAAGTATGAGGACAGGGAGACACTGCAAAAAAGTTATGAGCTGTCTTGCTGCAGAGAAAGTGGAGTCTGTCATCCTTGAAAAGCTCCCAAAATAGGCAGCTGGCAGGTTGAATGATGCTCTGCCTCTGTGGTCAAGTACAGACATAGGCCTTAAGCAACCATGAGCCACTGATAAGCGTGACAGATTAGGAAACATGCATACAGTTCATTAGTTAGACTCCTATGAGCCACTAATAGGAGAAAATGAGCACGCAATAAAGTGGACTTGTTAGGAGAGATTGCCATCAGAGTTAAACACTCCAACTCAATTTTGACGACAAACGCGGCTAAAAAAATGAGCGCTTTGTTGACACTGATGACAAAATCCTGGTCAGATACAGACAGACACATGCATACAACACACACTACTGCTCAAAAGTTTGTGGTCAGACTGAAACAGTCGTCTTTTAATTAATAACTTACATTTACTTTAACATAATATTACAGGAAAATGATCAGAAATGTTTTCACAGATGTGTGTTTAATGAATCATTTAAGTTAAATCACCCATGATGCATTAGGAAATGTCTACACACTTATACATGGGCCCATTTTTAGTAACCATCACTGCTGTGTGGACTGATCACATGGTTATAAACCAGGTGAAAATTGACTTCAAACTTTTGAGCTGTAGTGTAGATTGCAATGATAGTGTATAGTTATCTATTACAGAAGAATATATAGAAGTATGAGGACAGGGAGACACTGCAAAAAAGTTATGAGCTGTCTTGCTGCGGAGAAAGTGGAGTCTGTCATCCTTGAAAAGCTCCCAAAATAGGCAGCTGGCAGGTTGAATGATGCTCTGCCTCTGTGGTCAAGTACAGACATAGGCCTTAAGCAACCATGAGCCACTGATAAGCGTGACAGATTAGGAAACATGCATACAGTTTATTAGTTAGACTCCTATGAGCCACTAATAGGAGAAAATGAGCACGCAATAAAGTGGACTTGTTAGGGAGAGATTGCCATCAGAGTTAAACACTCCAACTCAAATTTGACGACAAACGCGGCTAAAAAAATGAGCGTTTTGTTGACACTGATGACAAAATCCTGGTCAGATACAGACAGACACATGCATACAACACACACTACTGCTCAAAAGTTTGTGGTCAGACTGAAACAGTTGTCTTTTAATTAATAACTTACATTTACTTCAACATAATATTACACAAAGCTTACCAGTAATGTTTTCACAGATGTGTGTTTAATGAATCATTTAAGTTAAATCACCCATGATGCATTAGGAAATGTCTACACACTTATACATGGGCCCATTTTTAGTAACCATCACTGCTGTGTGGACCGATCACATGGTTATAAACCAGGTGAAAATTGCCTTCAAACTTTTGAGCTGTAGTGTAGATTGCAATGACAGAGTATAGTTATCTATTACAGAAGAATATATAGAAGTATGAGGACAGGGAGACACTGTAAAAAAGTTATGAGCTGTCTTGCTGCAGAGAAAGTGGAGTCTGTCATCCTTGAAAAGCTCCCAAGATAGGCAGCTGGCAGGTTGAATGATGCTCTGCCTCTGTGGTCAAGTACAGACATAGGCCTTAAGCAACCATGAGCCACTGATAAGCGTGACAGATTAGGAAACATGCATACAGTTCATTAGTTAGACTCCTATGAGCCACTAATAGGAGAAAATGAGCACGCAATAAAGTGGACTTGTTAGGGAGAGATTGCCATCAGAGTTAAACACTCCAACTCAATTTTGACGACAAACGCGGCTAAAAAAATGAGCGTTTTGTTGACACTGATGACAAAATCCTGGTCAGATACAGACAGACACATGCATACAACACACACTTCTGCTCAAAAGTTTGTGGTCAGACTGAAACAGTCGTCTTTTAATTAATAACTTACATTTACTTTAACATAATATTACAGGAAAATGATCAGAAATGTTTTCACAGATGTGTGTTTAATGAATCATTTAAGTTAAATCACCCATGATGCATTAGGAAATGTCTACACACTTATACATGGGCCCATTTTTAGTAACCATCACTGCTGTGTGGACTGATCACATGGTTATAAACCAGGTGAAAATTGACTTCAAACTTTTGAGCTGTAGTGTAGATTGCAATGATAGTGTATAGTTATCTATTACAGAAGAATATATAGAAGTATGAGGACAGGGAGACACTGCAAAAAAGTTATGAGCTGTCTTGCTGCGGAGAAAGTGGAGTCTGTCATCCTTGAAAAGCTCCCAAAATAGGCAGCTGGCAGGTTGAATGATGCTCTGCCTCTGTGGTCAAGTACAGACATAGGCCTTAAGCAACCATGAGCCACTGATAAGCGTGACAGATTAGGAAACATGCATACAGTTTATTAGTTAGACTCCTATGAGCCACTAATAGGAGAAAATGAGCACGCAATAAAGTGGACTTGTTAGGGAGAGATTGCCATCAGAGTTAAACACTCCAACTCAAATTTGACGACAAACGCGGCTAAAAAAATGAGCGTTTTGTTGACACTGATGACAAAATCCTGGTCAGATACAGACAGACACATGCATACAACACACACTACTGCTCAAAAGTTTGTGGTCAGACTGAAACAGTTGTCTTTTAATTAATAACTTACATTTACTTCAACATAATATTACACAAAGCTTACCAGTAATGTTTTCACAGATGTGTGTTTAATGAATCATTTAAGTTAAATCACCCATGATGCATTAGGAAATGTCTACACACTTATACATGGGCCCATTTTTAGTAACCATCACTGCTGTGTGGACCGATCACATGGTTATAAACCAGGTGAAAATTGCCTTCAAACTTTTGAGCTGTAGTGTAGATTGCAATGACAGAGTATAGTTATCTATTACAGAAGAATATATAGAAGTATGAGGACAGGGAGACACTGTAAAAAAGTTATGAGCTGTCTTGCTGCAGAGAAAGTGGAGTCTGTCATCCTTGAAAAGCTCCCAAGATAGGCAGCTGGCAGGTTGAATGATGCTCTGCCTCTGTGGTCAAGTACAGACATAGGCCTTAAGCAACCATGAGCCACTGATAAGCGTGACAGATTAGGAAACATGCATACAGTTCATTAGTTAGACTCCTATGAGCCACTAATAGGAGAAAATGAGCACGCAATAAAGTGGACTTGTTAGGGAGAGATTGCCATCAGAGTTAAACACTCCAACTCAATTTTGACGACAAACGCGGCTAAAAAAATGAGCGTTTTGTTGACACTGATGACAAAATCCTGGTCAGATACAGACAGACACATGCATACAACACACACTTCTGCTCAAAAGTTTGTGGTCAGACTGAAACAGTCGTCTTTTAATTAATAACTTACATTTACTTCAACATAATATTACAGGAAAATGATCAGAAATGTTTTCACACATGTGTGTTCAATGAATCATTTAAGTTAAATCACCCATGATGCATTAGGAAATGTCTACACACTTATACATGGGCCCATTTTTAGCAACCATCACTGCTGTGTGGACTGATCACATGGTTATAAACCAGGTGAAAATTGCCTTCAAACTTTTGAGCTGTAGTGTAGATTGCAATGATAAAGTATAGTTATCTATTACAGAAGAATATATAGAAGTATGAGGACAGGGACACACTGTAAAAAAGTTATGAGCTGTCTTGCTGCAGAGAAAGTGGAGTCTGTCATCCTTGAAAAGCTCCCAAGATAGGCAGCTGGCAGGTTGAATGATGCTCTGCCTCTGTGGTCAAGTACAGACATAGGCCTTAAGCAACCATGAGCCACTGATAAGCGTGACAGATTAGGAAACATGCATACAGTTCATTAATTAGACTCCTATGAGCCACTAATAGGAGAAAATGAGCACGCAATAAAGTGGACTTGTTAGGGAGAGATTGCCATCAGAGTTAAACACTCCAACTCAATTTTTGATCACAAACGCGGCTAAAAAAATGAGCGTTTTGTTGACACTGATGACAAAATCCTGGTCAGATACAGACAGACACATGCATACAACACACACTACTGCTCAAAAGTTTGTGGTCAGACTGAAACAGTCGTCTTTTAATTAATAACTTACATTTACTTTAACATAATATTACACAAAGCTTACCAGTAATGTTTTCACAGATGTGTGTTTAATGAATCATTTAAGTTAAATCACCCATGATGCATTAGGAAATGTCTACACACTTATACATGGGCCCATTTTTAGTAACCATCACTGCTGTGTGGACCGATCACATGGTTATAAACCAGGTGAAAATTGCCTTCAAACTTTTGAGCTGTAGTGTAGATTGCAATGATAGTGTATAGTTATCTATTACAGAAGAATATATAGAAGTATGAGGACAGGGACACACTGTAAAAAAGTTATGAGCTGTCTTGCTGCAGAGAAAGTGGAGTCTGTCATCCTTGAAAAGCTCCCAAGATAGGCAGCTGGCAGGTTGAATGATGCTCTGCCTCTGTGGTCAAGTACAGACATAGGCCTTAAGCAACCATGAGCCACTGATAAGCGTGACAGATTAGGAAACATGCATACAGTTCATTAGTTAGACTCCTATGAGCCACTAATAGGAGAAAATGAGCACGCAATAAAGTGGACTTGTTAGGGAGAGATTGCCATCAGAGTTAAACACTCCAACTCAATTTTGACGACAAACGCGGCTAAAAAAATGAGCGTTTTGTTGACACTGATGACAAAATCCTGGTCAGATACAGACAGACACATGCATACAACACACACTACTGCTCAAAAGTTTGTGGTCAGACTGAAACAGTCGTCTTTTAATTAATAACTTACATTTACTTTAACATAATATTACACAAAGCTTACCAGTAATGTTTTCACAGATGTGTGTTCAATGAATCATTTAAGTTAAATCACCCATGATGCATTAGGAAATGTCTACACACTTATACATGGGGCCATTTTTAGTAACCATCACTGCTGTGTGGACCGATCACATGGTTATAAACCAGGTGAAAATTGACTTCAAACTTTTGAGCTGTAGTGTAGATTGCAATGATAAAGTATAGTTATCTATTACAGAAGAATATATAGAAGTATGAGGACAGGGAGACACTGTAAAAAAGTTATGAGCTGTCTTGCTGCGGAGAAAGTGGAGTCTGTCATCCTTGAAAAGCTCCCAAGATTGGCAGCTGGCAGGTTGAATGATGCTCTGCCTCTGTGGTCAAGTACAGACATAGGCCTTAAGCAACCATGAGCCACTGATAAGCGTGACAGATTAGGAAACATGCATACAGTTCATTAGTTAGACTCCTATGAGCCACTAATAGGAGAAAATGAGCACGCAATAAAGTGGACTTGTTAGGAGAGATTGCCATCAGAGTTAAACACTCCAACTCAATTTTGACGACAAACGCGGCTAAAAAAATGAGCGTTTTGTTGACACTGATGACAAAATCCTGGTCAGATACAGACAGACACATGCATACAACACACACTTCTGCTCAAAAGTTTGTGGTCAGACTGAAACAGTCGTCTTTTAATTAATAACTTACATTTACTTCAACATAATATTACAGGAAAATGATCAGAAATGTTTTCACACATGTGTGTTCAATGAATCATTTAAGTTAAATCACCCATGATGCATTAGGAAATGTCTACACACTTATACATGGGCCCATTTTTAGCAACCATCACTGCTGTGTGGACTGATCACATGGTTATAAACCAGGTGAAAATTGCCTTCAAACTTTTGAGCTGTAGTGTAGATTGCAATGATAAAATATAGTTATCTATTACAGAAGAATATATAGAAGTATGAGGACAGGGAGACACTGTAAAAAAGTTATGAGCTGTCTTGCTGCAGAGAAAGTGGAGTCTGTCATCCTTGAAAAGCTCCCAAGATAGGCAGCTGGCAGGTTGAATGATGCTCTGCCTCTGTGGTCAAGTACAGACATAGGCCTTAAGCAACCATGAGCCACTGATAAGCGTGACAGATTAGGAAACATGCATACAGTTCATTAGTTAGACTCCTATGAGCCACTAATAGGAGAAAATGAGCACGCAATAAAGTGGACTTGTTAGGGAGAGATTGCCATCAGAGTTAAACACTCCAACTCAATTTTGACGACAAACGCGGCTAAAAAAATGAGCGTTTTGTTGACACTGATGACAAAATCCTGGTCAGATACAGACAGACACATGCATACAACACACACTACTGCTCAAAAGTTTGTGGTCAGACTGAAACAGTCGTCTTTTAATTAATAACTTACATTTACTTTAACATAACGTTACAGGAAAATGATCAGAAATGTTTTCACAGATGTGTGTTCAATGAATCATTTAAGTTAAATCACCCATGATGCATTAGGAAATGTCTACACACTTATACATGGGCCCATTTTTAGTAACCATCACTGCTGTGTGGACTGATCACATGGTTATAAACCAGGTGAAAATTGACTTCAAACTTTTGAGCTGTAGTGTAGATTGCAATGATAAAGTATAGTTATCTATTACAGAAGAATATATAGAAGTATGAGGACAGGGAGACACTGTAAAAAAGTTATGAGCTGTCTTGCTGCAGAGAAAGTGGAGTCTGTCATCCTTGAAAAGCTCCCAAGATAGGCAGCTGGCAGGTTGAATGATGCTCTGCCTCTGTGGTCAAGTACAGACATAGGCCTTAAGCAACCATGAGCCACTGATAAGCGTGACAGATTAGGAAACATGCATACAGTTCATTAGTTAGACTCCTATGAGCCACTAATAGGAGAAAATGAGCACGCAATAAAGTGGACTTGTTAGGAGAGATTGCCATCAGAGTTAAACACTCCAACTCAATTTTGACGACAAACGTGGCTAAAAAATGAGCGTTTTGTTGACACTGATGACAAAATCCTGGTCAGATACAGACAGACACATGCATACAACACACACTTCTGCTCAAAAGTTTGTGGTCAGACTGAAACAGTCGTCTTTTAATTAATAACTTACATTTACTTTAACATAATATTACACAAAGCTTACCAGTAATGTTTTCACACATGTGTGTTTAATGAATCATTTAAGTTAAATCACCCATGATGCATTAGGAAATGTCTACACACTTATACATGGGGCCATTTTTAGTAACCATCACTGCTGTGTGGACCGATCACATGGTTATAAACCAGGTGAAAATTGACTTCAAACTTTTGAGCTGTAGTGTAGATTGCAATGATAAAGTATAGTTATCTATTACAGAAGAATATATAGAAGTATGAGGACAGGGAGACACTGTAAAAAAGTTATGAGCTGTCTTGCTGCAGAGAAAGTGGAGTCTGTCATCCTTGAAAAGCTCCCAAGATTGGCAGCTGGCAGGTTGAATGATGCTCTGCCTCTGTGGTCAAGTACAGACATAGGCCTTAAGCAACCATGAGCCACTGATAAGCGTGACAGATTAGGAAACATGCATACAGTTCATTAATTAGACTCCTATGAGCCACTAATAGGAGAAAATGAGCACGCAATAAAGTGGACTTGTTAGGAGAGATTGCCATCAGAGTTAAACACTCCAACTCAATTTTTGATCACAAACGCGGCTAAAAAAATGAGCGTTTTGTTGACACTGATGACAAAATCCTGGTCAGATACAGACAGACACATGCATACAACACACACTACTGCTCAAAAGTTTGTGGTCAGACTGAAACAGTCGTCTTTTAATTAATAACTTACATTTACTTCAACATAATATTACACAAAGCTTACCAGTAATGTTTTCACACATGTGTGTTTAATGAATCATTTAAGTTAAATCACCCATGATGCATTAGGAAATGTCTACACACTTATACATGGGCCCATTTTTAGTAACCATCACTGCTGTGTGGACTGATCACATGGTTATAAACCAGGTGAAAATTGACTTCAAACTTTTGAGCTGTAGTGTAGATTGCAATGATAGTGTATAGTTATCTATTACAGAAGAATATATAGAAGTATGAGGACAGGGAGACACTGCAAAAAAGTTATGAGCTGTCTTGCTGCAGAGAAAGTGGAGTCTGTCATCCTTGAAAAGCTCCCAAGATAGGCAGCTGGCAGGTTGAATGATGCTCTGCCTCTGTGGTCAAGTACAGACATAGGCCTTAAGCAACCATGAGCCACTGATAAGCGTGACAGATTAGGAAACATGCATACAGTTCATTAGTTAGACTCCTATGAGCCACTAATAGGAGAAAATGAGCACGCAATAAAGTGGACTTGTTAGGGAGAGATTGCCATCAGAGTTAAACACTCCAACTCAATTTTGACGACAAACGCGGCTAAAAAAATGAGCGTTTTGTTGACACTGATGACAAAATCCTGGTCAGATACAGACAGACACATGCATACAACACACACTACTGCTCAAAAGTTTGTGGTCAGACTGAAACAGTCGTCTTTTAATTAATAACTTACATTTACTTTAACATAATATTACACAAAGCTTACCAGTAATGTTTTCACAGATGTGTGTTCAATGAATCATTTAAGTTAAATCACCCATGATGCATTAGGAAATGTCTACACACATATACATGGGCCCATTTTTAGTAACCATCACTGCTGTGAGGACCGATCACATGGTTATAAACCAGGTGAAAATTGACTTCAAACTTTTGAGCTGTAGTGTAGATTGCAATGATAGTGTATAGTTATCTATTACAGAAGAATATATAGAAGTATGAGGACAGGGAGACACTGCAAAAAAGTTATGAGCTGTCTTGCTGCAGAGAAAGTGGAGTCTGTCATCCTTGAAAAGCTCCCAAGATAGGCAGCTGGCAGGTTGAATGATGCTCTGCCTCTGTGGTCAAGTACAGACATAGGCCTTAAGCAACCATGAGCCACTGATAAGCGTGACAGATTAGGAAACATGCATACAGTTCATTAGTTAGACTCCTATGAGCCACTAATAGGAGAAAATGAGCACGCAATAAAGTGGACTTGTTAGGGAGAGATTGCCATCAGAGTTAAACACTCCAACTCAATTTTGACGACAAACGCGGCTAAAAAAATGAGCGTTTTGTTGACACTGATGACAAAATCCTGACAGCTCGTACATTTGCTTCTTCCACACATATATAAGCATTGAGCCAAATTTAGTAATGCCAACATATTAAAAGAACAATCTTTGTCTGTTATATATAATACATCTATATATACACTGTCACAGATACTTGTCTTTAAGTGAAGATTTAAGGTGATAGAAAATAGAAATAGATGCAACTTGAATCTTTACTGAAGCTCAGTGTTTGGCACAGAGTTCATTTTCACTGCTGTAATAACTAATAATGAATAATATAATATTGGCCATATTATATTTACATTACCAAAGTGAGATGACTTTAGTCTCATGAACAACATTAGCTAATTTTTATTTTATAGCTAATCTTAAATGACTGTTCAGTACAGAAATGAAGCCCAAAAATCATGTTTTACAGTTCTCAGCCTCAGATACTTATCAAATTACACAAAGCTCATGTAGAAACAAATGTACAAAATATGTTCTCCTTCATTTCTGTCAAACAAAGATGTATGAAACGTTTCCAGCTGTTAGTATCATGGTTGCTAGGCAACCTGGGCAGCGCGAGGCTAGACCGTCCCATCTCACAAGCCTACAAGCCTCACACTTCCGGCCTCAGCGGTCTTTGAGTGCGGCCCTTGAGGACCGTTAAGGCTGCGTACTTTAAGGCTGCAGACTCTGAATTGAGTAACAGGCTGTATCCTAATCCAGGGTCTAGCCTCCGCTGCCCAGGTTGCCTAGCAACCATGATACTAACAGCTGGAAACGTGTCATACAATTTTGTTTGACAGAAATGAAGGAGAACATATTTTGTTCATTTGTTTGTTTGTTTCTACATGAGCTTTGATCATTCTCTGTAAGATTAAGCTCAGCTATTGAACGGCGTATATTTTAAAGTAAAGGCTTTAAAACCAAGTTAGTACAAACGTCACTAATGTCACATAACTTTGCCGACATGTGGCCAACAGTAATGTTTTAATGGTCTTCGTTATTAAACATTTGCACATAAATAAGTGACATAATATTCAGTACTTACTTAAAGTTTACTCTTCGGGCGCCCCTCACTATGGAACGCCAGGACTGCCATAATGAATTAATTAAATATACCATTAAATAATTAATTAAATGTGTCAATAATTAATTAAAATGTGAAATACATAAATAATTAATTAAATATGTCAATAATTAATTAATTAAATGTGTCAATAATTAATTAAAATGTGAAATACATAAATAATTAATTAAATATGTCAATAATTAATTAATTAAATGTGTCAATAATTAATTAATTACATGTGTCATAACTATCTATTTAATTAATTAATTCCAATTTTAATTAATTTCAGGGCATTTCAGGGCCGCATTTCGAGCAGCCTTTGAATTGGGACAGCTTTCGGCGCGCCGCTGTGACGTAATCGGCCTTGAAATGCGTACTTTAAGGCTGCAGACCCTGAATTGGGATACAGCCACAGTCCCTGAATTGGGATACAACCATACATACATGTTTTGGTTCGTGCAACTGGTTCGTCCGGTTATTGTCTCCCCAGAAACATTTCCGTTGTCTTTTTTCCTATTTCCGTTGTGCTTTATGTGCTTTTGTAGCGTTTTTCTTTTTGCAGCATTTTTCTTTTTGCAAGCGTTTTTCTTTTTGCAGCATTTTTCTTTTTGCAAGTGTTTTCTGAAGTTGCAGTCCGTTTGGCCTCTCAGGGCCACCGTAGGGGTAGTACTTAATGGATTGAAAAGAAAAAAGATGACACCCTTGTAGTTCACACAAGTGGTGATGAGTTATAATTTGTAAGGTTTGAGTAATCATAAATTTTAAAACAGGAAAGTATACTATTTAACATATATTAAGTCAAAGCTAATACAGCTGCTCATATATAGGTAATTTGAAGAACTACCTACACCAATGAGTAGACTTCCCAGAATGGAAACAGCACTCTTTGTGTGGTTGGAGAAAACAGTCAAGTTGTTAAGAACAATGACTGAGAAGAATCCGCCTGTGTACAGCAGCAGGCTGCCTTCCTAGAATTTGGATATCCCCCGTGCGCTCGTCTCTGTATTATGTGCATTACCTCTCTTGGAAAATTAAAACCACAGCAGCTTTTTATAGCTTTTTTCATTCACTATCATCTTACACCAAAAGTCTACTCTGAAGAAGATTATTCTAAACATGCAACACAGTCACCAATCCCAGCAAATTCACCCCTAAGTCAGACTGTACAATACAATATAGAAAAAGACTGAACAAAAACGGCCTGAGTTGAGCGATTAACCAAAGTGACAAACATTGCTCTAAATAATACTCCCCTAATCCAAGTAGTCACCTAAACCTGGACGTGGATTTAGAGGCCTGAGGGCCATCTCACACATTTATTCAGAAAAAAAAACAAAACAAGTTTCAATTAAAATTAAACAAATCAAAATCTTGTGGACATATGCCTTTTACATGTTGGTAAAATGTTTAGAATGAGATGGAGATATAACACTCATGCACCCTGAAAATTATGAAGGTCTAAATATGTATCAAAGGGACTCACTGAACATCAGTGGATTTCTATGGGGCAAACGTACTTAAACTAGCCACTGTGACCATTGTGGCAGAGAATGAATGTTACTGATGGGAACTATGAGGGTTTGTAGTTAAATTCCTGCTCTTACAGGATCAGTGAGTGTCTGTTTAAAGATTATTAATTCCAGTAAGATAACACATCCTGTCATAAAACTCACACCAGTTTCTTGATCATGAAAATGGGTTCACAATGAGTTCAAATCTCTGAGAATTGTTTCCAGCACCTTGTTTTGAAGGCAAAAGTGCAGTACTAGCAAGGTGTACCTAATGTAGTGAGAGGTGAGTGTTTTTTTTTCACTGCCTAGTCAAATGAAATTGGACAGACAAGTGTATGGCTCTTTTTTATTAACAGTAAGAACCAATGCAGATAACTGAACAAATATAAAATGCATGAAACATCCACAACATATTAAAACAAAAAAAAAATAAAATAAATAAAATGTTTTTTTTTCTTTACAAAAATAACAAGAAAAAAAATACAAAGACCACTGAGCAGATGACACATGTAGAGTTTTAAAAAATAAGCCTGTACCTAGCATTCACAGTCCCCCAATTTATATTTTTTCTGATAAAATGGGAGAAAATAAAAAATAAAAACACAATTAGAGGCTTCTTCTTCTTCTTCTTTTTTTTTTGTACAGGCAGAATAGTTCCAGAGAGGCAAGGCAGTCACGTCTGATATCAGGCTAAATGATATCGCTCATCTGATGCAGCCTTTGACTACTTCTGCATGAAAACACACCACAATCTGATGTGCAAAACCAGATAAATCTTCCTTAGACGACTACGTCTTTTTTTCTTCTTGTAATCAATGCCCCCCCAGCTTCAAAACGGGCACTTTGAGGCATTGAAAAACATTGTACAGTACGGTATAGAGAAGGAAATGAACATGTATTGTGGTACCTAATTCACTATTCCATGAGCATCTAAGTACTAATACACTTGCCTTTAAGTTGTCTTACTCTAGTACACAGACTATAAGCTGGAGAGAGATTCAGAAAATGGTTAGTCCCCATAAAATAACTACAAAAGCAGCAATGTCAATGAGTAAGAGGTTAATTATACTGAAATTCCACAGTATCAGTAAGATAACAATGCACCTTCTGTATATACACAAGCAAAATTCATTAAATCTTCACAGACGGGGAGCTTATTTTGTAATTATCTAATCAATTCAACGACTTGATATTTTAAACCATAAAAAGGCTTCTTGTGAGGTGCCTATATTCTTTTGATAGCACATTAATTGAAACTAACCCAGCAGCTTTTTTCAAGTTCAGATTTTGTATGCACAAAGAAAACGAACAAGTCAAATCATAAAAAGTGTCTAAATATAAAACAGTGGTTTAAACAGTGACCTTCTTTGTTGCTACTTGAAACAGAAGTCAATCTGTGACTTGGAAAGAAAAAAAAAAAGCAGAGAAAAAGCCAATTGGAAATCATAAAGACACTTAGGCATAGATTCTCACAGGGGCCAGAAATATCTGTTTGCAATTATTAAAATAATGATTCGTTATAATAAATAATCTTCTTGAATTCTTGATTTGCTAACAGAGACTGGGTTTTGACATTCAGAGAGGTGGGTGAACTGCAGACCAGATCACGTTAAGATGAACTGCAATATCAGTTGATGACTTTTTAGTGTTTGGAAACATACTCGCTTTGGTAAGTGATTATCATTGGTTTCCCTTAGGCTGTTACTACTGAGTAAAACCACTATTCAGTATTGTTGAGAGCAACCCAGGCGCTAGCTTGCAGGGAGAAAACACTCTGCTCTCTCATGCATGTGCTACTGCTCTGACAAACATGTTTCCAGCTACAAGGAGGAAAAAATGGGGAGGACAGAGGGGAACATAACAGGCGAACAAGAAATAGGTGAACCGACAGATGGGGAGGCACTGCAAATCAGTTTGAGAGACGGCTCGATGGACGGTTACAATTCGGAAATATATAAAACATCTGCAATTTGGCAGTTCCTGGCATAAAGCATGTCTATTTATGACTGTGGTTTGTCGGGGTGGTTATTTAAGGCTGCTGAAATATTCTTTGCACTGGCGTGGAGCTAATAAATTATTGCAGTGTGTTGTATTTTGTTCTAGTGTAAATAGAACATGTTTTGCAAGTGTTATGTTACAATGCAGTCTGTCATGAAAGTGTTAAAAGTCTTTGAAGTAGAAGGGATACGGGGTCATGCTGCTACTATGGAGGATATGTTTTAAGGCATGTCCTTAGTGTAGAAGGGGTCCAGACACACGGAGAAGGCAAGAGGACTGGAGGAGACTGTACGCCCACAGAAATCTGTCCACTGAGAGAGCACCCGACCGGTACCGCCATGTCAGCCGGCCAGCTTGAACAGTTCAAAGTTGAAATGTCAGTCTTTCATTCATGGGTCAATTTCTGTTCATGGTTAACTCATGATGTATCAGCTGAGGGTCAGAGAGGGGAGTCTAAACGTCAGATGAAGCACTTCAATTCTGGTGAGGAGATCTTTTTTTTTTATATTATGCTATAATCTTAGACTGGTATAGTCTCAGAATGGCCATTGTTCTGTCATAAACAAATAAACAAACAAAACAGTTTGAATGTTTCTACATGGATCACCAGCCGCTAGCACTCCAATCCATTTGTTTATTCACATAAACCAAACTTTATTTCTGGGCGATGGCCTCCTCTCCGCTCGGCCGGATCCGGCTGAAGCTAAGACCTCCGACTGCCGATTTACCCAAACCAATGCTGGTGTCGCGTGCTTTCTCCTCCGTGCTGGCAGAAGAAGTCTGAACCCTGGCGGAGGCTGCTGCTGAACCTCCAGACCCTGGAAGTATCTCCGGCAGTGATTCTTTGGCTGGGGGTGCCGACCCAGGGCTGGTAGCAGAGGGGGGAGTTGTTTTGGCGGCTTGGGGCTTTGTAGGGGTTGTGGGGCTGGTCAGGCTGAGGCTGGCCAAGGCATCCAGAGTCCCATCTGGGTCTACCATCACATTGATCACTATCACAGAAATAGACAGAGGGTCAGTGTGTGAAAGGCTTCATGTAAAAGCCAGTGTATATTTTCTATTGTAAAATATAGTTTTTGATCTGGTCTTGCTTTAAAAGCCACGTGCACAAGTGTAGAAGAAGAAAAACATTTCAGATTTGCAGAGAATCTTTCTGACACCTCCATTTCCTACATATGTGTCCGTCCCATTTTGCAGGGTGATGAATTTTCAGCATTTGAAAGAAATCCATCATTTTTATTTCTTTTCCCTTAGTATTAAGGTGCTTCTCAACTTTTAAATACAAATAAACAGAGTTGAGATGCAGGAAAATGTCTACGACTCTGAGCAAGTTCACATTTATAATTTACCTTGAAGCTGCTTTTCGACTCTCTTCAGTTCAAGCAGAATACCAGAAATTTCCTGTGAATGGAGGGTGGAAATAAAATGATTAGGAAGTAAAACGATTGGGTTCACTTAACACTGGGAATTGTTTGTCACTCGATATGATTCAGACAGATGAATTTACGCACCTTGTTGGAAGTTTTAAGGAGTGGTACTTCACTCTCTGATCTTAGTTTACTCTCAATTTCATCCCAGTTTCTGTCCTTATCCTTAAACAAAATCCTGGAAGCAAACATTGTACAACAGGTCACGTTTGTATTCAGGATCAATGGGTTAGAGTTAGGCACTGTAGATATGTTGTTAAATGCTAATGGTACTTATATCAACAAGTATACTCACCTTATTTTTCCTGCTGTTTTGTCAATGGAGTGCCTGATCTTGGTGGACAGCTGGGAAACTGAATGGAGCAGCAGGCTGTCTAACACGGCCTGCATGCACACAGAAGAAGAAACTGACTGTTAAGCTGACTGCTGAATGCAATGCAGCTTCCAGAAATTTGGTGTCATATGTTCTTGTTTGCCTCTCACCTCCTCTCTATTCCAGGTGCGTCTTCTTAAAGCTCGAGGCTCCAAGTTGTCAGGAGCACGGGGCCGGAGCTCTGCTGGTTTACCGTTTATCTCTGGTGGCTTACTAGTTGAAATCACAGGTGGGATCTTCCTGAAGTTGAGGCTCTCATCAAACACCCGATCAACCAACTAGGCAAAGAGGGGGAGAGATGGAGCAGGGAGAGAAGAAGGATGTCAAAGTTTTGAACCGAAAGTAGAACTTCGGTGTTGTTCTACTTTAGTTTAACATAGTATGTGAGAATTCATGGGAAATGAAAGAAAAACTCTATCAGTAAAAGCTAAGCAGCTCTGAAGCTTTTTAACTGTTTAGCCAAAGAAAGTCGGTTTTTAGTCTTATAGTAGAAAAATAATAAAAAAAATACTCTCTTGGTCAAAATAAGGATAAACAAATGAAAGTGGAGTGCATGGGACTGTAATACGTGAATACCACACAGCAGGTGAGATCAAGAAGCAGCAGAGAGGCATTTTTTTTAAATGAAAGCAAAACATTAAGATGGAAGAGTGCAATGGAAACACACGCAATAAGGCAATAAGAAGAAGAAAAATGGGCACCTTTTTCATGCTGTCCTGTATATCCGGCTGCGTAGGACGTGCAGGGCCTACCTCTTCCCGAGTGTCAATGGCCGATCCTGGAGTGGTGGCAGCGGTGCTGACTGTGGTGCTGGGTGCTGTGCCGGATGAGCTGACTGAGTCAATCTCGCCGGCAACATCGTGGATTTCACGAGCCAAGATGGCCAAGTCCTTAGCCAGGTCCTGGCTGATCCTGCGCACACAGGGGAATAACCTGTTAACCATCAGACGGGGTTCTTTAGGACTCGGGATAAACAGCCACATGAACACATGAAACCTGCATACACAGAACAGCATATACAAAACCGTTAAACCATTAAAGCTCAGTTTCACTCAGTTCAGTGTGGATCAGTACCTGGCTATCTCCTCGCTGTGTGCTGTCCAGTCCCTGATGTACTCCTCTTGCTCTTTCATGCGGTGTTTGATCCCCACTCCACCTGGGCCCGTCACCCCAACTGGGCTCACAGTGGCGCCGAGTCTGGAGTTGCGGTGTGGGACGATGTGATGAGGCCGCACGTGGGGCCGTTTCGGAGAATTGCGATTGGAGCCGAACTCTTCCTCCGAGGTGGAACCGTACTCTGGTGGCAGACGTCTCCACCTGCTGCTGCTGGACACTATGATAGAAGTGCATGAGAAATGTCATCTTTCAGTCAAAAATATCAGTTATTCATAAAACAGATAAATGTGCTTGTAAAGTTGAGATGCTTTGTTTCTGAGGAAGCCAGCAGCCGATTCTGCTCTGATCTGACAAAATATGAATGTTAAGCAGAGGAGAATGGATGCTTCCTTGTTTGTTGACAAACACAGATATTTCTCAAAGGCAACGACGATAAGCTTGATTACTGAACTGCCTTGCTGGGCTTGAATAAAAAACGATGGGAGAATAAGAAGCGTTAGTGGTGCCAAGTATTTCAGGAATACTATCATTATTGCAACTTTGCTTAGTTGTTGTATGGACTGATGCAGCAATGTTTGGAGTTTAAAAAACATAATTAAAAACAACAACAAAAAAAGAAACACTAGTTGAGTTTATTGAAAAGCTCTTGGCCCATGCTGCCAACAAAAGCATCCAACAAGTTAACAAATCTTGTTAGAACCATGTTAGTGTATGTTAACCTGCTTCAAAATGCTCACACACCAGAGCCATTAATGTACTGTAACTGTGCCATGATGAGATGACACAGAGTGCTCTTCCAGTCTTCTCAGAGCGGAAGTGTCTAGATCAGGGGTGTCAAACATAAGGCCAGAGGGCTAGAATCAGCCCAGCAAAGACTCTAATTCAGGACCAAGTAAAGGAAGGCATAAACAACACCAAAGTAATTAGGTATTCGCTCAACAGTTAAATGAAAGAAAATTTCCATGTTTTTCACTATCAACTATAAAACCTTCAGGGTTTTTTACAATAGGACTAAAATAAATGGTCAAATAATGGTCAAAAAACCTTTTGCTTTAAAATTAAGAGACAGCCTGAGCAAAGACCTACCAGAACTTCTTCTGTAATTCTGCACGCCTTATAACTTAAACGCAAAGAGTCGTGCTGACAGATTTCTTTTTTTGCCACAAAGTGGACTGTACGTGGTCCGACACCCCTGCTCTACATGTAAATTCTCCACAAGGTGGAGCCAGGACCACATAATCACAGAGTTGGAGATCAAATATCAGATCTTTGGATAGAAGTGAAGCTTAATCTTTAATACATCGCTGTTAGCATTTATACCTGCTATAAAAAATTTTTGTATACTTTACAGAGCTGATACGACTGTATTGATTTGCTATCAGGAGTGACACTCGGCTGATCATATTGGAATTGAATATGATTGAATTCACTGAATCTATAAAAGCATTTAAAAAACATGGTAAACTTGTAAAAATCTAGCTACTGCATCAGCACAGTAACCAATCTAGATACAAACAAATCCTGTTACCATTTGCATCACGGCAGTTTTAACCTTGTGCTAATTAATAATTACATATAATACAACATACTACTACAAAAACAGAACTAGGAAACCTCTGAAAAGGTGCACTTCAGGCTGCATGTAGCATGGGATATAGGGCCAAACTACAGATTTGACGCAGTAAGAGTATGGGTAGAGCATTCGAGTCCTCATCACAGCAGATTTTAGGTAGGAGACGTTAACAATACAAATATGCTAGAGCTGGGTCATTGTAGTTTACGTTGACATTTACTGGTGATTTACTAAGCCTTTGCATTTTTGTATGTGGCAATTTTTGCCAAAGAAGCTACTCAACGTACATACATTGTTTTCATTTAACTTTTAAATGCAAGCAGCGCCATTTTTAAAACTGAGTTGCTGCAGTAACACAGTTCAGATCCTGTGGAGCTTAACCTTCTATTCCTGTGACCCAGGTCTGACACACACTTGTACACACTAGACACACACACATACACAGTCTAGTTAGGCTCTATAGTCCTGGTACAGTACCCATTAGCTCCTCCTCTGTATCACCACCTGGAGGTTCGGGTTGAAAGCTCTCTGGATAATGAAAACCAATGCACCAAATCATCACAACACGGTGGAAATGTTTGGACACAGATGTTTACACACTGACATGTGAGGTATGCAATGATGTAGATGTAATTAGACTTTGTCATACTTTTTTATAAAGAAACTGATAATTAGGTCAAAACAAAAATAAAATGAACAGCTAAAACTAGAATTCTACTTTTTCCTTTCTCTGTGCAACTAAAAAATCTGAATCAATCAGACAACAGTGCTGGAGTAGATGTATTCACCTGTTGGTGAGCAGTACCCCGCTGTAGTGGTCTTGCTTTTGGCTTCATTCAGTTTGGACACGCTGTTGGCTCTCATTCTGGGTGTCAGCTTGTTCTCCGTGGGTGTTGATGAGCGCAAGCCCAGACGCAGAGCAGTCTCTGATGATAGCCGGGGTGAAGAGGTGGAGCTTCGGGTCACTGTACACTCAGAGTCACTGCGGGCTGAGATGGAGCCCAGACGGTTTCTTCGTGGCTGCGCCAGCAGATCCAGCCGTGACATCCCTTTCCGGCCCGATGGCGGTTTTGAGGTGGAGCTGGTGGTGGACACCTCAGAAGCCACAGACACCCTGTCTGCATCAGCTAGATCCGTGTCAGATGTGTCTCCCAGTCGAGCACGACGGAGAAGAGAAGCTCTTGTGGGTCGTGGCTGAGGCAGTGAGGCTTGCTTGCTCAAGGAGGAGGCTGTGGCTGCATGAAGAGTCCGGCTGGTTTTGGAAGAACCACTGGCAGATGTCTTTGCAGACCTATCAAGTTTGGATTGCAAGACATCATCTGAGCCGCGTCCGTGTGTTGAGTGCCCCAGAGGTCCAGAGTAGGTCTCCTGGTCTGAGGAGAGGATGTCGGAGATGGGAAAGGATGAAGTCTGGTCGTCATCAGTGAGATCTGCCGAGGGCTGCCGTGCTCTGGAGGAGGCAGAAGATGGCTGAACAGAGCGACGTGCATCAGTCCGGGTCGTTGCTTCGACTGGCCTGCTTTTAGTCTTTCTCTCCAACCGTTCACGAGCACTGGGATTTGTGATGCTGGTTTTGGAAGCTGTGCTCATATTGCTTTTCTCCCGGTGCATACTGCTGAGGGAACGCCGTTTTTGTACACTGGCTGCTGCTTTCTTATCTGCCGATTCAGCCACATGACTAGCTGTGCTGGCTGTGTCCACATCTGATTCAGGAGAGATAGAGTCAGTCCGAGGGAGGAGGGCTGAACTTGAACCCTGAGAAGTGATGCCAGCTTTACTACTTTTCTGATCTAGTTTGTTTTCATCTCTTAGTTTGGCCTCTAGGAAAGCCATGACAGCTTCAGTGTCCTTCAGGAGAGTTGCAGTATCCATGCTGCCTACAGAATCACTGCGTTCACGTCCATTGCAGCCTCTGTTTATACGTGGGATGAGCTCGGCAGGGACGCTGGCACTGGGCTTCTCAATTGTGAAACTGCCCTGGCGGACTAGAGGCTTTCCAGACTTCTCGCTTCCTTCTCCTGCTCCTCCTCCTTTCCTCTCCTCTGACTTCTTCCTCCTCTCAGTGCTTCCAGAGGTCCGGAGAGAAGCCTTAGATGGAGAGGAGGTGGAACTTTGTTTCCGTTTACTAGTCATTTCGCTGTTCTCCATGGGAGTCGGGGACTCCCCGTCTCCCTTGTTCTCTTTCTCCTGAGGTTCAGTATCCTGCTTTTCCCCAATCTCTGACCTCAGAGTCTGGGTAGCGGATTTAGCCCGGGAGTCATCCACAGGGAGCTGAGGGAGGGTCCTACGCTTACGGTCAGTCAGACTGGAGGAGGATTCGCCTCTGCTGAGGGAGGCACCAGACTCAACAGTATTAGCACCTATAAGAAAAAACAACTTAATTGTGATTCTTTTTTTTTCTTTTGTTTGCATGAAATTAAAAAAAAAGATTTTCAGTCCTAGTTCTACTTTGAAATAATTAGCATATCAAGGTTTTAAAAATGAAAACATATTGTGTTTAAAAACTGAGTTTCCAATAGTATCTACCTCTCTCTTTGTGCAGGAAGCTGCCTGTTTCTGCTCCTGAACCCTCTGGGTCTGTTCTTGTGTGATTGGCTGCTATGCTGGCCCACTGAGAGACCCAGCTAGAATCACCAGGGAGAGCCTGGGAGGACACAACAGGGAAGAAAACAGGATTGAGAAAATTACAATAGAGCTCACTTAACTTAATGGTGGCACAAAAAATACCCAGGAGATCACAACAATTGCTATATCTAAAAGCCATTAAAGTATATAAATGATGAGAGAACTGAGTTAGACTGTAAGGATGAAGATATTTCACTACATTTTTATTTGATATTAAAAAAAATAACAGTTTGCTATATGCTCTGTGTGTTATTTAAATACATATAAATCACCCAGACAGGGGGGCATAAAAGACAGAAGAACAGACAGAAAGGCTGTCATCGCACACACACGCTGTCCCCTCCCTCTTGTAAAACTGCCTAAAGGGCCGAGCATGTCTCTCCTCATCTTAGTATGATCTAGGTCACTCGTAGGGAGGACTTGCCTACTCCCACGAACAGGCTTAGGGAGTAAGTGCCATCAGAGTTATTCTGACACACAATATGAAGCTTAGTCATGAATCTTAAGTCTGTTATATGACACTGGACTAAGAGGCTATTGTCAGTACTTTAACATGCTAATCTATAGGTGAACATAAAAAAGCTAATCAAAGACAGAAAAAGGAAGAAAAATACTATAAGGGGCATAAAAAAGTAACAAAGCAAAAACAAATAACCAGTTCAAGTTCTGTTTTCTACCTCTTTTCCACTCTGTCCTGCCTCCTTTCCTTTTCCTTCTCCTTTCAGGTCTGACAGAATCGATGAGTCTTTGTTCTGCTGCACACCAAACACCTAAAAATGTGTAAAAAAAGAAGAATACAAAAACGTTTTGCTCAAGTACAGTTAATCTTTAGACAATATGCACATTTTGTATGCAACAGAATAATGGTAGTCTTTGGAATGAAAATGAAATACCGCCATAATATATTTTATAAACATATCATTCAACAGTTCTCCTACTGAACAAAAGTGAACTAAACAGAAGTAAGTGCTGTTGAAATAAAGCATTAATTGGGTCTGGTTATTTGAGTACCATGGCGACATAAAAAATATCAGTCACACATCACACAGACACACATGCACTATTTACAAAAGAAAAGAGAGCGAAAGGCGGACAGACTGTGAGCAGTGTGCCAATTAGCGTGTCAGCTAATTACAGGAATTAGCATAACAACACTTCCAGTTTTGAATATAATGTGCCCAGACTACCACTACCTCGAAATACACCCCACTAATTATATCACAGCTCCTCCTAAGATAACACCTGCATGCAACACTTGAAGGGACAAGTGCCACACTAAGATGTCATTTAGTAAAGTTAAAATCAGGCCTGTGTGATAACCTTGTAATTTAATAACCCACAGCAACAACCTGACTTCCTAAAAAAGGTTTATGTGCAGCCAATCCCAACTTCTGAATCGGTTAGGTGACAAATAAAAATACTGGCCATTGTTAGAGTTGCAAACTTTCCTTTCTACAACTTTCTAACCTTAGCAAGTAAAATTGTCTCTGTAAATTTAACTCACAGTCATCTCTCTAAGTGCATTTCTTGCATATTTCCAGTATGTTTTCAGTGACCATGAAAAAGCTCTATGGCATAAGACCAGTGGCAGCAGTAGGAAATTGATGATGGTGGCGCAGCCTCCCTGGAGCATTGTTTAATAAAGCAGGACAGTCCTTGATGGAGTAAGTCTCTCCAGGCAACTACAGAAGCATTAGCTTTACCAATGGGACAGAGAAGATGGGTGGTGGTCAAAAAAGGCAACAGAAAGGGGATAGCTTTGTTTTAATGTCAACAACGCCAAGTACTCTCATAGGACTCACTACCCCTAAAACTGCCAATGAAGCAGGTAATAAACAGACTATTAACCTTGCTCTGGCCTGTTTATGTTGGCTCAGTTACTTTCTGCAGTTACTGCAGAGACCTTAAATGATGCTTGTCATTCTAACTGCTACTTTTATGGTCAACGTTTGGAAACGAAAAGCAACAACACACATAATTTTTGTTTTCTTGTGACTTTGGAGGGATCAGAACATAAAACATTAAGACTCAAACAACAAAATGCAACAAATGTCCTTTAAATAACCCACATTTAAATTTACTATTGTAATTTATCGTATACTATTTACACAGCACATCTCAGGTGAAAAAAAGATTTCAATCTAGGTATTTAAGGCTTTACAGACTAACAGATTGTTTCAGTTTGTTATGTAGAGTTTAGGATTTCGTTTCTGGAAAATATGTTTTTAATCACAAACTAGTGGTGATGTTTATGGCCCAAAAATGTGGGATCCTAAATACATCTCATTTCAAGTACTGTGAAAGCTGGGGCAGAATAACAGACATGTTTCCACGCTACCTTGTCTATCATTCGCCTGGCCTCCTCTTCCTCCGGGTTCTTGTTTTCCAGTTCGATGGTGTAGGTACCTTTATCACTGTGGTCGTCTTCTGCCTCCACACCAGCTGTACTTGCACCTCTGCCCACAATTGATGTGTCCTCACTGGGGGTGGTGGGGCTACCTGTCGCCAGCCCGGTACTGGCCGAGCTCCGACCAATACTTGGGTCCTCTGACCTCTGTTTAAGAAGCACTCGGGCAGCTGTAGGGGCACCTACAGTCACTGTAGCTGGTATTGGGGCTGGGACCTTACCTGAAAGGTACACACACAGAGCACAGAAATACAGCTGTTAAAAAAAAATAATGGTCACACATACATAAAATGCTTTTCAGAGGATAAATAGTGCCTTTGTGTCATTCCTTTACTTAAATAGCTAAACTCCCAGTATGTCTTATTATATTTAATGGGTATAGTTTTAAACATTTACTTTGGAAAAGACAAACAAAATCTGGTCATAGAAAGAGTGTAAAAATACATTAAATCTGAGTTTTATTACCTGAGTCTGAGGCTGTTGTGGCCGAGGTGGAAATGCTAAACACCTTGGGGTGAGAAGGAGGCTGAGGACAGAGTCCCTCTCCACCAACTCCTGCTCCCAGCAGGGGTGCGGTCTGGGAAAATGAATATGACCGGCGCTTGCGAGGATTTTCCTCATCATAGAACTCGATCATAAAAGCAGTACGAGTCCCAGTTGTTCTGGTCCCACTGACTGTTATGTTGCCCCCTCCTGTTTCTCCAGATCCTCCTGCTCCCACGTGGCTGTGTGACGCTTTTAGGCGTTCCTCTAAAGCATGGCGTCTGTTGGCAAAACGCAGCCCCAGCCCATTCTCTGAGTCGCTCTGGGTGCCATCCTCATGTTTGCTGCCTAAAGGGACAAAAAAAAAAAAAGAATTATTTTAATTGACTATATTGACCGTCCACATATTCTCAAGCGAAAGATCTTACATTTACATCACAACATATATGCAGAATAATTCCACAGCAACAGGCCACAGCTTATGTAAAAAGATGCAATATAGCAATGCTGTGCATACAGCAGCATGTGCGGCATGTTCTGACAACAAGCAGTTAACACAAGAGCCAGGCACACAGAACCACATCCACCTAAAACCACATTCGTAGTCTAAATGAACTATGAACTTTCAGTTGTGACACACACATTTAACAGATAAAACAGACACTAAATTCACAACCTACCGCATTACTCGAGTTATTCTACATTTGTATCAGTCTGGGTCAAGTCATCACGTCCACGCTAATCCAGACATGCCACCCACACCCACCACTATCCCTGCCTACTTCACTGACAGCAAGAGAGGCGAGGGGGAGGGGAGGAGGAAAGCATGGAGAGGGAAGCGAAGTAGAAGAAGGCTGGACTAGAGTGTGTGCGTATGTGTGTATGTGTGTAGAGGGGGTTCAGGCTGAACAGAGAGGAAGATTGGGGGATGTGGAAAATGAGGAGGGTGGAGGGGCAAGGAATGAAAACAGATTAAGTGTGACAAAAAGGAAAAAACAGAGACTGAAGAATGCTCAGGATACGGAATGTATTGTCATTAGAGCTAAGAGAATGTCACACAATCAAAGACCTAACCAGTCACTGGCATTTAACTAGCTGGCAGTCAGTCCATCAGGATATGGGAGAAGCGAAGGGAAGGAAACACCACAGGACTGGTGCTGCACATGATCACACACATTGTATAAACCCAAAGCTCTGTGATATAGTTAATACTTTCTCCAAAATAATACAGGCCCCAAAAGCTTGTTTTTAGGCTGTTTTTCACTTCAGACACAATGTGCAAGTAGTGCTACTGAACTGCCCTCTGCGAGAAAAGAGGACAAAGAGCCTAAAAGATGCATACATGCTGAGTGGTCTTGAATGGCTTGGCAGGTTCACTGTGCACAGACTGCTCCTTTGAATCTGTTAACTTTCTAGATTAATTTCATTGTAATCAGGACTGAGAGTCAAGTTATGGACAGTACTGAATTAAAACTGGAAAGCCGGTAAACATTAGTGGCGTATCAGGATGACACATTATTTATGTTAACAGTGACATGTGTACTTACAGAAGCTCCACATATGACACACTTTAGTTTTCTAATTACTTCTCCTACTTGAATCTATTACTTTTGTTTGTTTTGTCAAGTCTAAGAAAGTCTGTTTAAAAAATGTGAGAGCTGGAGATCTAAACAGCAATACACCTTTTGAGATAACCTCTATGCCATCCCAACACTAGGTGTCTCTGTTTTGCTTTGGTCTTGTTGTGCTTTGGTGGATAGCTGGATGAGCTACACCTGGGCCCAGTATGCCCAGCTTTAACAGCTCCCTCCTTCCTGCAGACTGACTGGCTATGCTACAGTGAACTCTTTTAATTTAATCATTTTACTTTTCATGCATGCTGCCAGCCACGCATGCATGCATTATAATGCTGACTGTCTGATATATGCAAGTTCTTTTAAGTTGATCATATTGTTTTCTACGTTTCTACATCTAGTTGTGTCTTATTCTTTGCTATACTTTTTTTTTTTTTTTTTTTTTAAATCTGCCTTTTACAGGGCGCCAACCTTCATTCAAGTACAATATTAAATTGCAGAGCACCCCTGTAAGTACTTTTTCCACACTGGGATATCACAATGATTCTGCTGCCTAGGGCATAATTCAGAGTCTGTGGCTCATTTGTCACATTCCACCGGCCACCTCCTCAAAATGTTCCATCTTTCCAAACTGTAGTTTATTAAAGCATTTATTAAAGCATCTATTTCATTAACAAGAAGAAAAAAAAGAAAACAGTAGCTTGAAGAGATCAGCAGATAAGCAGACAACGAGAGGCAGGTCTTTCATGCTGTGTGTCCGAGACAAAGAAGCCCTTGGTAGGGCCAGAAGAGAACAGAGATGTCTGTGAGAGTCCAGTGCTCTGTCCCACTCGCCCCACTATGACTCACAGTGGAGCTGGCCTCTGCCCGCACACGCACACACGCACACACACACACAAGTAAACAGACACACAGACATACAAAGCTCAGCAAGAAAGTACTTACTTTACATGTAGACACACTCACACAAGCAGGCAAGCAAACACACAACCTCAAACATACACAGAATTGTACTGTATGTAAGGATACACTGCAAGTACAACACATACAATTGAATTTAAAGTCCTGAGTATGTGATAGGCTTTAACTATTAGGGCAAATTAATTACATTTCACATGAAACACTCATCATTAATAAGAAAATGAATTTTGTGTTCTTAATAACATCTCAAATCACACATATTTGGCAATATGCTGATAAGCGTGCAACAAAATACTTACATTTTCATGCATACACATGGCAGTTCATATTCTAAATAACCAACAGTATAAAGATATATCATGTAGACTATTTCCTACAGTGAGAAAAGAAAGACTTACCTTGATGGTTAGAAATCAAAACCTCAGTTGCTTCTTCTCAATTTTCTTGCTGAACCTCTGCTACCCTCTCTGCCTAGAACCTCTATGACACACCCTGAGCACATCTCACAAGCCTCCTCTCACACATGCCGCACTGCTTGTCTGCAGATCAGTGCAGAGCATGATTCCAGCACACACATGCAGCAGACGCAGACCTGGCGAATTTCAGCAACACAAATGAACATGTAAGCAGCGCATGCTTCGCACACGCACTCATCAGCACTGAAACGCATGTCTCACACATGCCGCTGCAGCCTTCACACACAGACACACAGACAGATGTTCAGCACTAGTGCTTGCTATATATGTCTGAACGCTCGCCTTCCCTGCCATCATTTGCATCACTGTTACTATAACAACTAACTAAAAAAAAAGCTCCCTTCCTTTGCTGCCTCCCTTTCCGCTTCTACTGCAGTGTACACAAGTCTCTCTGTCTCTCTCTGTCTGTCTTGCTTCTCTTTGTTTAGTCACCTTGGCTGCAGTTACTGCAAATACTGCTCTCTCTCATCCTGCTTCTTCCTACCTTCCCTCTGTACCTGTCTGCAGATAGCTTTTCATCCAGCTGTCCACTTACCCTCTATCTCCTTGCTCTTCAGCCACATTTTGAAAAGACTGCAGCATCCAGCAACCCAAAACTCGTATTAAAATAATAGTCCCATAGCTGAGCCATTCTGACAGCCCATTAACATGTGTGTTGTACTAACTCCATCTAATGAATTACCTTCTCTCCCTTTCACTTCTGCTAATAGATTTCCATTTTCATCAGCTCGCATCTGCTGGTCCCTTCCCTTACACATGCCAGCACTATCATAAATTGGCCTTCATTTAATTGACTCAAGACATGTGCATGGCCTAGCCTAGCATCAAACCTAAACTCTCTTTAGAGGGAGAGAGCACAAGGCTTAACCTTGCTTGGTTTAATCAATTCTCATAAAAACCCATAGCAGCAGGAGCCAACTCAGCAGCTGGCTGCTTGCAGGTAATGGGGACAAAGAAACACAGAGAACCAAGAAATCTACAGCAATAGTATTTTCAAACCTTATCCCACACATAATACAAAAGAAGAAAAACATTTTTCTGATCATGCAATCAGGCTTTAAATGGCAGGATGTATTCTATGCATGCATGTGAGTATGAGTACTCTTTTCTGCAAACAGGAAAAAGGGGCTGAGCTATACAGCAGCAGAGGAATAGGCATGGTATTCTCTGCTAGCTGCTAATCTCCCCTGCTTGGCTACCACTGCCAACAACCTCTGGCAAAGAATCAACTCCAACTTCACATAGTATGGCAAATGACAGTGTGTTAAATATTGTACTATTACACTAAGAAAGTGAAATTAGAATGACTTTGCTGGTGAACTAACTGATAACTCACAAATAAGGATTATTGTAGGGACTAAATGGGATTCTTTTGTTAGAGGAAGGAGAAATAATCAGGGAAACCAAAAAGAGGCACAACAAAACACACAAACTACAGACATACAAATAGTAAACGCAATCTACCTTTCAGTCTTTTCAGATGAACTGGCACATCGCTCTTGATGCTCTTGCTGCTCTTGCTGTCATCCTCTGTCGACTCGCTGCGCACAAGAGTGGGGTCATTCTGGGCTAGCCAATCAGCTACTTTGCTCTCAGATGCCATCATAGCAGCCTGTAGGGTACTCAAGTCCCTTCCTCCTGCGCCTCCACTTCCTGCTCCACTCTTCTTGGAGCGAGATCTGTGGTGATCGGGTGTGAACTTTGACACGTGGTCTTTAATGGTGACTTTCCCTGGAGACGTGTTGTCAAACTCTATGGTAAAGGAGGCGTGACCTTGAGCTGTGGAGCAGACATACTACTGTGTCAGTCAGTACTAAATATAAGTTTGCTAACTGAAGCACTTTTCTAAAAGAAAAAATGCATATAACCAGATTGTGTAATTATACAGTAGTGCATGGACATTTGCTAAAATGTACTCAAATAAGCCAGTGTCACTAGCAGAATAACTGCTACTTTGTCTGCACTAGATACACATTGATCTCTTATTTGTGCCATAAAAGATTTCTCAAAAGTTAAACATGAATAACATGAAGAATACAAAACATAAATACACCTGCTTTTATCAAGACATATCAAAAAGAATTAAACATATACTTCACTTTACCTGTAGTGATGTGACTGGCTGTGTCCTCAGTGTCCTTGGTAGGAATCTCATGGATGCCGTTACTGGCCATGTGACCCTCCTTGGTGGGGATCTCAAAGTAACTGGAATCATGGGCAGTGGGCGCATGAAGACCACCCTCTTTAGCTTTCTCCCCTCGATGTGCCTCTTTGCTTTCTAAGTTCAGAAAATACCAAAAGATGCATTCGAAAATAGATCAAATTTGGGTAGGCAATAAATATTTGACATCAGTGGATTAAAATAAAACCACCCAACCAACCTGTGAAAATCTTAGCCAAAATTAGATGGTGAGATTTTATTTTGGGGTTGTGTTGTGTTACCAGCTTGTGGACACAGCACAACACTGTTCCAGCTAATGTGCTTTTGCGCTGCACACATCCTTTTTAAAAGAAAAACACAAAGCTTCCGGTACCAAAAATTTTGTACGTTGCCTAAAGACTCCATATTCTCAGCTTCTATGTGGAGCACAGGAATACATTACTTAGTCGACACAGATGAATACTAGATTTAATTTTCAAAGGATATGAAAGCGAAAATATTGAAAATCAAGCCATTCAAGACACAGATCAATCCACTCAAGGTTTGTTCTTCACATCAACTTTCTGTTTCTCATTTTCACTTTCTGTCACTATAAAAAAAGAAGTAGTGCTGGCATAGCTCTTTAAAACCTGATTTCGGGGGACTTTTTTTCTCATTTGTCCGTATTAGCAAACAGACCCTCTGTGAGATCTGAATATGACAAATGATACTTGCAGAAATTAGAAGGGCCATCTGCTTCATGTTGGGGAGCAAACGTAGGAACATATGGCAATTGACAAAAAGAAACAAGAAACAGAAACTGTCTGCACAATACAAGAGTGAGCAACAGTGAACACATTTCTAATAAAATATTTATTTTAAATATATCACAGAGCTGCTTAAAGACTTAGGACAGAAAACAGGACATTCCAAAAGGTACAATCTCTTAGTTAAAAGCTGCACTTTCCACTTCACTTTACTTCCCTCAGCTCAGTTTAGTTGATTTTTTTTTAATCTTTTTGAAACTATCAGTGGCTGCCAGTGTAAGCGGCTCAGCAGTTTTGGAAAGATTTACAACACAGATTAAGACTGAGAGCAAATATGATGTACTTTAGATCAAATGTGTGCAGTGATGCTTAAGATTCAATGACTATGAGAACACTGTAATACCATTGAACTAAGACAGAACACATGGTTCAACTTTCAAACAGCAGTACTACTACACTGTTCACATTTCTTCTCTGTGATCTCTTACCTTTCAGGGCCTTCTGGTGTTAAAACAAACAGTTTTAAAAAGAGACAAAACAATATAAACAGCAACAGTTATTCCTTTAAAATTCTGATGAACTCAGAAAACTTCCTCTATCCCACTCATGTAAGGAGTGAGTTAGTGTGAACATAAGTCATCTGAGAATCACTTACATTAGTCACTTCTGCAAAGTAAAGAACTCCAATAATAATTTTATTTAACCGCTAGGTTCAAACTAACTGCTGAATGTGTTCCAGGATTTCTGTTGGCCTAACAGTACAACACCAAACCCTTTCTCATTTCACAGACTTGAGAGTTGAAGAGATTTCACTGACTGGACAGCTCTTCAATGAGCTGCTGGCAATCAAGTGCAAGGTAAAATATTAGATAAATACAAAGCTGACCCAAACTGAAAGCATTTCACCAGCTCCATTGCTCAAAGTGTATGGATGAGAAAGTGATACTTACAAAAGAATTAGAGCGTGGTTGGCTAATGATTGCTGCAGTGTACACTTAGTGTGGTCTGTTTGGACACTCTGTGTGTGTGTGTGTGTGTGTGTGTGTGTGTGTGTGTGTGTGTGTGTGTGTGTGTGTGTGTGTGTGTGTGTGTGTGTGTGTGCTGGGAGGAAAGGGGGGAGCTGGTGCAATGGTGTAACCCAATCAGCTTGAGCAACAATACATGAGGAGGGGAGGGTAGGGGACTCTGACAGCACAGCCTATTCAGAGGGAAACATAAAAAGACACACACTAAATTTAACTGAAGTACACATACATGCTACAAAGCACACAACCAAACAGAATCGCTTCCTATCCCCAAACCTCTCTTTCTCGCTTTCACTTCCTCCTAACTGTCATATCTGAATAAAATGACCTATTAGGGGAAATACACATGGAGGTAAAGCCACACCATTTAAAATTAAATGTCCACTGATAACATACTGATAAATATGCACGCCGCTTCACAATCCAACGTTTCAACATTCATCTTTTAAAAGCCGATGCTGGGGAGGGTAAATGCCTTTTACTCACCCGCTTCCATAACTGAAGTAGCCAATCCCATTTGGCTGATCTTCTGGAAACGTTTTTTTTCCGTTTGGTTTCAAATCAACCCTTCACACTTTTGCAGATTTACTCCAAACTGACAAGCTTTTCTAATCTCACTTCACCACAAAAATACGACACTAAAATCCACAGAGTGATGAGAATCGTAGAGAACGGAAAGCACCTATAACTGACTGTTAAAAGAGGTAAAACAAAAAAAAACAAACAAACAAAAAAAAAACCCCAAAAACCCAGTCTTCTTTTACCGACTGGCAAAGATGCTGCCAGACTATCCATCCAGATGTAACGAGAGATTTGAGGATGCTTCAGTCTGCTCCAGTGTTTTTTTGTGTTTGGTTAACCTCCCCCCACTCCTTCTGGTCCACACTAAACCAGCCTGGCACAGACTGATTTTTTTGTATCACTGAGCTGTTCCACTATTCCTCTAATCCTGTTACTCTGACTATCGGCTTCTAGTTAACGTTATTCCCTCCTCAGTCCAATGGTCACTGTCTAATCGCATAGTGCAGGCAAACAGACATACATGCATACATGCTATGAAAAAGGCCTTTGTGTGCACTTGGACTGTCACAAATACAAAAACACAGGCTAGTTGGACATCACCCCTTCAACACAAAGAAAGCAAATAAATGGAGCTGGAGGACATTAGGATGACTTAAGCTACTGATTCAACTTAACATAGCATCTTTAATGTGTTAGCTATTTAACAGCAACGTTTCACAGTACATTGTAACTATACACTGTAAACAGTAAAACACTTTGATTTTAAATTTTTTGCTTGAACTAAAGCAAATAGAAGCTTCATTTAAATTACTGAAAGTGCATCCTATTATAGAGTATGAAATTGAACTTCTACGTCATGTCTATTTGTAAAGCAGTTACCAAGTGCTAACAGTAAAAACACCTTTTACAAACCAATCACAACTACACAAACTTTATTATAATATGTGGAAATCATTTGGCATTCTTACAACTATGTTTTGAAAATGTAACACTGTCATTGTACATGTACATTGTACCTGCTTGCTGTGTATAAACCCAAGAAAGCACATGTTTGCATTTGATCTCTGAAAGTGTAAAATAATTCAAAATCTCACAGCCTCCTACCTGAGGTGGAGCTGTCATGCTTTTTTGTGGATGTCCTGTTTTCCTGTTTGAAAGAATTCTCATCATCTGCGTCCCCATCCCCCCACCAAGACGGCTGGCCATACAGGGGGGTCCCACGAGGCAGTGCTGTAATATCCCCTGGGGCAAATGTTCACACAAAAACATTTTAACAAAGCCTTGCAGTGAGTCTACGTGTTACTCTGTGAAGGCGAGTGTTTATTACTGACTTTACATACTCAGGTCATATCTAGATAAACAGTTCACTGAATCACGTTGCACCAAAATTAACCCAGCTGCTCCTTGCGTATGTCTGTGTTCGTGCTTTAATTCCCCCTAGTCGGGTCTTGCAACACTGACCTATTTTCAAAACTTTAGCCAGCTTGGTCGAACACGCATGTGAACATTCAATGTTTTGGGTTCTTTCTCTTTCAGAAATAAATGGTGGATATGAAAGACAAGCTTTCCATTTGCCTCCCTGTTCCTATCAGACTATAAGAAAAGGTACTATGCTCCAGTGGTAACTCTTAAACTGAGTAAGGAAGTGAGAGGAAACATCACTGAGTGCTGTATCAGAGGACATCTCGTCAAGTTCTTTGCATTCTTTCCTCATCTTATGCCTTTTCCCCTCATTTTAGTACCCTTCACCTTGCGATGTGTTAGTTTAAACACAGTATATCCAGATAATTATAGATCCTCAGTGCCAAATTGTTTACAGTGAGTAGGGCTGATCTATATAAAAACTACTGAACGTATGTTTACTGTAAATTATAATATGTGGGTGAGGTCTGGTACTGAAGCAATAACACTGAGATTGCATCCTCATGAAAAACAGCATGAGTGTTATTTAAAAACTGAGTGGAAGATCAGGCAACATGCAAAGCTGAGTGTATATCGTTGCCTGTTTAGGTCCAAATTTATTTCTGTGTCTGTGTATCTTACTGCATTTTATAGACAGCAGAGCTGGGATGTTGGTTTGCATTATTCATTCAATCTGACCCTATTACAGCTTAAGCTGTCTGTAAACCCAAGCCCTCTATGGCCTTGTTTTAACATCTGGAGATTAACCAGAAACACTGCTAGCACCCCAACATGCCCACTGATGTCACTTATTAGGGACACCCTCAAATGTAAGCCGTCTTCATGATAATGCTCAGCGCCGGGCAGCAATTTTTCCTGTGACCATGTCCACCCCCTACTGGCCTAACCCTACCACACTTAAATTACACAATATTCTTATTTTAAAAAAGGTTTCCTTATTTGGGAAAAAACATCAACAAAAAACAACAACAACAACAACAACAACAAAAAAAGACACAAACACTAAACCAGGGGTGGGGAACTCCAGGCCTCAAGGGCTGCTGTCCTGCAGGTTTTAGATATCACCCTGGGTCAACACACCTGAATCAAATGATTATTTCATTACAAGTCCTCTGGAGAACTTCAAGACATGTTGAGGAGGTAATTCAGCTGTTTAGATCAGCTGTTTTGGATCAAGGACACACCTAAAACCTGCAGGACACTGGCCCTTGAGGCCTGGAGCTCCCCCACCCCTGCACTAAATGATGACATGAATGTGAAGCCTGAATGCGAATATAAAGCCTGCTCTCTCAGGGTTGTAGAAAGTGAAAAATTCAGTGAACTGCTTTTGAAACTGTGGTATTACATCTAGAGGTTTTAGAGAGTATTTGCAGAACTATATATCAGAACATACATTTTCTACTTGTTAATATCAGCATAAAGCCATTACTAAACATTTGTATTGCTTTTGTTGTTATTTCAGTCCCAGGGCTACTTTTGGATCACCACAAAATTAAAATTCCACTGAAGATATCTTTATTCATAAGAGAAATTTGTAAATTTAAGGAAACAGCAGACTAATTTACTTTTCCACATTTACTTCTGTTTTGTCTCTTACCTCCTATCCTCTCTTCAGCTTTGTGAGTGTCCACAGGTTTGGCAGATGACTCTTTGGAGGAAGTGACCCCATCCGTGACTTTGCTCTCCCCTGATTTAGTGTGGCTGGGGGATCTATGTGCCTTTGTTGGGGTCTTACTGGGAGATTTGGTTGTGGCTGTGGTGCTAGCGGTTTCACCAGTCGATGGTTTCTTGCTGAGTTGGAGGCCAATGGTGAACTTTTCATGCTAAAGGGAGAAGAAGAAATGGACACATAAAATGAATAGCCATATATGTAGTACAATGCAACTGTGAAACATGATCATGTTAGGACAAAGGTCCTCACCTTTAGAGCTTCCTCAGGCACAGTGAGTTCTCCTCTCACCACCGTAAACAGATTGGTATGTGAAACAGAAAGGTTAAGGAAATACGGGTCACCATACAACTATGACATGATTACAGACACTAATGCAAGCCCACAGGTGGGGAAGCACAAATGAGGTAAGGACCTGCACAACCAGGTTTAAAAAAATACAAAGTAAAACTAATTTAAATGATTCTAATATTTTCCCTATTTTAATTAGAAAATAATAATAATCTAAAAATGCTAATCTATTGAAAGAAATTATTCATAATTCCCTATGTATTGTTATAGATTGATAAAAGTTATGGGGTGTCAGGCATGAGCTGTTTTGGCTTCTGTGATGGGGCATGACACAAACTGTTTAAGAACTGATACACTACTGCAAGTTTTGAACACAACTATGTTTCTAGGTCACAACACAAGTTTGGCACCTTGGTGAGAATAAAAAAATTTTCCTCAGCATGTTCTCTAAATGGTGAACATATTGCTGGTTGTGTGAGGGGTGAACAGATTAGTGAAGGATATCATATCCAAACCTCAGCTTGTCCTCTAACTTTAGAGTGATGTACATCTGCTCCTGAATGCGGACATCGTTTACAAAGGTCTGCAGAGAGAGGGTACAGAAAGGCGGTTATTTAAAGAAATAGTCACAGTAAAATTCCAAAAATAACATGTGCTTTAGTACTTTAAGTACTATGGTTGACATCTTTCTTTCTTTATATTTATTTCCTTTTCATCAACAATTAACATCCTAATGTTTAATGTGTTTTTTTTAATATACAGCCATTATAAATCACAAAAGCTCACAGCAGGGACAGTAAGTAAAGTAAGTAAAGTTTATTTATTAAGCGCTTTTCATAGACAGGTAGTCACAAAGCGCTGCACACAGAGATTAAAATAAACAGTACGATAAATAGCAAAATGCACAATATACACAATATAGAGTTTACAGCTTGCTTGGTCTAACCAACAGTTCAACATGTAAAGATATTCAGGTTAATAACATTCAATACAGGACATGACAAAGCTTCAGATTCATAAAGTAAGCTAAAAACAGATGATGTTCAGCATTTTTGCAAAAACAAATACATCACTCAGCCATCTATGTCTCTAGCTTGTTAAGAGGTTAAACTAATGGATGGATAAAATGATTAACCGATTAGCAAAATAGCAACAGATTAATTTTCTAGTGATAAAATAATCAACTTAAGATTACAGCTCTAGTCTAAACAGCCTAAACAGTTTACAGTTTTAGGATTATGAAGCTAGGATAAACCAATCCGACAGATTTAAACACCAATAATAAACTTTCATATAGTCAACGGGGCTTCTTATATAGGAACCACGACTGGTCTGGATAGCGTGGATCAAATGCCAAAGCAAATGAAATCCTGTATTTCTTTGTTTTGTTTGGAGTTTTGCTTTCCATTTCTCTCCTTCTCATATCCCCACACAACCCTTTCACCCTTTTTTCTACTGTACAGCTCTGGGAAAGATCAGGTTTCACTGGATAGCCAATGAAAATCTATCACACTTGCACTGCTGTTGTAATAAAACATTCCTGTCTTCTCTCCAGTGAGATGAAATCCAAATATTTCAACAACACAGCTATGAAATGACTTCAGAAAGACAGTAAATGGTGACACTGTCCAAACATAGCTTTTCAGACCGTGGCAAACCTCAGTATATCCACTGACTCAGCAGGAGAAAACTTCCTCTAAATCCCGTCAAAGAAGCTGGACGGTTAATGACACAGCAGGAAGCGGCTCTGACTCTGGCTTCCTGTCTGAGAGCTAGAGAGGATGTGAGGGGCATTGTGCATATGTGTCTAATCTGGTGGGCTGTGACTGAGTACGAATCATTACACATGACTAACGCCATGTGGTAGCTGCGTGTAACCAAGTTTTACTGAGTCAAAGAGACAGAGAAACCAAGAATTACAAAAACGAATATAAATGTGTTCCCCATAATTCTCACATGCATCATGCTAACATCAATTATGGTGTTTGTTATGTGGTATTTTGGGATGAATGTACTGCTCGAATTTTGGTATGAACCAATTTAATCTATTCCAACTTGGGTATCACTATCCATTACCCTAAATATGCAAATAATTATGCTTTTCTCCACACATCTTTTATCTTATACCCAAAAACATTACGCATCTACAACAAACTTATTAAAAATTCACAAAACTTCGTGCAATAACAAAAATTTATAATGCTTATTCTTTATTTCATCTTCCACAATAGCATTCTTTCTGCCAGCTCACATGTTTACAATGTGTATTTCAAGTAGCATCAGAAAACACTGACAGCTTTTTTCTTCCATTGTCTTCTCATAAACCCTTTAGGGAGAGTTATTTAAATCAATCAAGGTAAGAAAACAGGTCCTAAAGATGTGTTTAATTGGCAAATTGACTCCTTAATTCATGTTCACATCACAGAGTTTGCCCTTAAGCAGCAATTTGCATAATTGGGTTTAGATTCAAATTGATCCAAGCCTTGATATGAATCTTGATTGACAAGGTGATTGATTAGCAGCAGAAAAGAAGTTCCCAATGACTTCCAGAAATAAACAAATCTCTGACCTCATCTCCATCTCTCCTACTTTTAACTTGACTATATTGAATGTTTTGTTTCTTTGTATCTATTGGTCTCTCTCTATTTCTCTCTATCCTTTTATTATCTTACTCTTCCCCATCTGTCATCCATCCTCTCCCCCTTTTCCCTTTGCTTTTTGACTCTGTATCCTCTTCTAGTCTTTTTATCTTGATGCTTACTTCTGTCCTTAGCATATTTTGGTGTTTGTACTCACCCCATTCAGACTGCCCAGATCCTTAACCTTGTGTTCATCAGTCCCAGGCTCGTAGTTGATGACAGCATGCTGCTTATCCACACTGCGCGACTTCAAACAAAAGGAAACAAACACGAAACATTAGCAAGTGGTAACAGCTGTTAATGTGATTATTGACATCTGGACCTCAAAATAATGTGTGATTGTTGGCTTTACTCTTCATGTTTGCTGTTGCACTCCAGCACAGATTCACAGGTTATTCACACTAAACATCAGGACAGTAACTGTTTCTTACATAAACGATTAGAATACTGTATGTCACTGAACCGGAGCCTTTGTGGAATTATCAGAATCCATGACAATGTCAAGAATGTAACTCTGAAGGTAAATATCAGGGTTACTGCATATGATATCTACTATCATATCAACTCTAAGCATATCAGCAGGTATTTCAATGTCTGTGTCGGGGCTCTTTGTAATCATTTGCATTTGTACACAGCTGTACACACACACACACACACACACACACACACACACACACACACACACACACACACACACACACACACACACACACACAAGTAGACAAAGAGGAGCAGTGGAATAGTAACTGGAGATTGGAGGTAAAATATTGATTTTAAGCAGGCTGTTTGGAGGATAAACAATTTCCAGTAGAAACACTGCAACCTTCTGCATAGCTTAAAAAAAAAAAAAAAAAAAAAAAAGATGGCAAGAGCCTCGGAGAGAAATATGCTGTGGAATTTGGTAAATATGTCTCATGTACCAGTGCCACACAAATGTTTCATGTATCTGAAGAATTGCAATGACACTGACTGGTTAGCAAATTTGCTGCAGTCAGATATCTACTGCAAAACCCTAAATCTATAAAAATGCAAATAAAGCAGGACAACCTGGAATTATTTTGTGTGGAAATGTCAATGTTTCCATTTTAATTTTACTGTTTGAGATTGAAAAGTCTGCTGGATCTGGGGTTGATAGTAGGCAAGTCATTTCTCAATGATTAGCTCATCTGGGAGTGACCACATTTCTGTTGCCAGCCTTAAACCTCTCCAACGCTGACAAATACAGATGTTATATCCGGTAAATATGTGCACAAGCATAAACTCAGGCTCGTCTAAGGGCTTTAGGGTTGTGGAACCACAGAACCTCTTTCACTAACCTGTTGAATGCAAAATTTTAACAATGCAGATGTCACTGAAAAGAGGGCCCAAGGGCAGTGTTCAAAGAATCCATAACAATACACAAAGACACAGATGTCAACAGGACTGTATATACTCACAGAGGCGATTGGTGACGAAACACAGGTAACAACGAGATGCAAGTGGAAACAATCAAGCATAGGTGAAACAAATGATGGCAGGGCAGACAAATACAAAGGATGGAAACTATAAAAGTAACAGATACATTGGGCAACATTACAAATAGAACTAATAATGACTAAAAATAATCAAAGACTAAGTCATTTCTGCAATGAAGCAAGGCAGACAATAGTGAATTTATTCCACTGAAATCAGCCAGTGCTGATTATGGGAGCTGAATCTGATATTCAGTTCTCATATGACTTTCCTATAAGCCATTCACTCCTTGTTTAAACAAAGAAACATGCTCGTGGTGAAGAAAAAATGTTAAGATAAAGCTGCAAGGCTTAGTAAAACCAAGGGAAGCAACTCCAGAGGGCCAACTGTGAAAGCGATTACTTTAGTGAGATTAGGCTAGATCAAACAGGATAGAGACCAGCTGAGCTGCTCATTGTACAGGAGAGAGGACTCATGCTGCTATACTCAGACGCACTGACAACCAACAGAACATATGCAGAGCCAAGCCACGTCCTCAAAATGTTTAATTCAGGAAAAATCATTTGTAGAGGTTAAATTAATATCATAGTTTGGTGTTCCTCTATTCACTAAACACCTTCTCTGTTCAATAAGAAAATAAGAGCTAGGCGCTTCGGATCATTATCCTTAGTTTGCAAATACCATGACTGTCAAAAGCAATGTAGCACAAACAGTATGACTGATGGGAAAAACAAGCCAATTCTTCAAGCTGACAACACAACATCTACAAAACACTTACGCAGACCACTCAAGCAACTGTGTGATAAATTCTGTCATATATTCACTTGTATTTTGATATTCTATCTGTGAGTGTGCATTCCAGTTTTATTTGGTGCATGACACAAGCAGCCTTAAACCATGTGATGATGCCTTGGCTTGTTAAAACAGTCACATGGAGGGTAACTGTAAGCCGCTTCTCATGTGCTGTCCAAGTACACAAAACCAATGTCTGTAACTTGGAATAGTTCCCTTATCTTTCTCTGGTTCCAAACACATCAGAGGGATAGAATTACAAGAAGACACACAGAAAGAAAAATCCACATCCAATCCACATACAGAACCCGAAGACATGCAGGTCATCAAAAACACATTAAGAAACCACTTGAAGAAAAGAAAGAGATCTTTTACAACTCAAAGCAAAGCAAACAACCTGTATTACTTAAGCACTGAAGGCTGTGAGAAACCAGATTGTAAAGGCGTAATACGATACCATCTGAACAGCAAGTAGTTTCCAAGTTTTATGGATGCAAAGACATTAGTAAGATATCACCGAGTTTGTTTTATAACATATCATTTTTAAATATTTTTCCATAAAAGTTGTACACACATACATATGTATCTCAACTTTAGTCTCTGCTTCATATGCATTTCACTCAACGCATGACATCTAAATTATTTTAGCCACATAACGCTTAGAGTCCTTTGTGTTTTAGCATTAGCTAATCTACACTATTAAACTATGAAAATTAGATTTGATTATCTGAACATTTATCATTTAACTAATACAAATTACACACAGAAAATCTAATTTTCAGTGTTGTATAGAGGTTTTGTACTGAAAACAGAAACTAAAAGCAGACAGAAGCGTATGTGTGATGCATAATGTAAACAGTGAACAGAAAATGTCTGCTGACTCAGGATCAGTGAGTCCTAAACAAATGTGTTTTTGACAATCATACTTTCTGACAGGCACTGGTGGCAGTGAAAAGTTCTCTAAAAATGTAATGTCATAACTGGAGTCCTGTAGCCATGGATGAATACTCTATCCACAACAACACACATCAGAAAAGATCTAACTCAAGAGGTATCTGCCCCACTTTCTATTATTAGTGCAGTGACCAGAGGTACACATGAGCATGCACGTGGTCTCTCTGGATGCATGCACAGCTGCAGCGACATCAGCATACAGACATATAAATCAACCTCTGCTACTTTAAGAGCAGCAGCATGAGCATTGTGTGCTATTGTTGTTCAATCCTTGGTACAGTTATTGCACTGTCCAATGAAACAGGTCAATGTGAACTCCACAGCTTACTTCTAAGGCTGCGAAAAATCTATGTGTACAGCAGTTTTAATGATCTCTAAACAGTAAAATCAAACACGATTGTTTTATTGGGGCTTTTTTCAGTGAAAAAAAAGAGGCATATCAAATGTCTTTACCTGTAGCATGAGCTCACAGTCATCCCGGCCGACAAAGATCATTTCCCGTGGGAGTCGGTGGCGAGTCCCACCGCTGCTAACCAGAAACCAGGAGGTCACGCTCATCTTTGTACCCTGCAGCAGCCTCTCATGCAAACCTCCTGGAAAGAAACATGCAGAAGTGTAAGTAAACTGTTATTCGGTGACCACATTTTAGATGTGGTTGAATCCACACCAAATTACCCACTCAGCAAAAAATATTTGTATAGAATTCAAATTCATAGGTTACAGCTGTAATCCTGGCATTTTTCCTCATAATCCAGAGCCAGTCCCCCCCCCAAGAAAACACCTCTTCTTAGAATCAACCTAAGTCTTACCGTCTAAATAAATGTTGATACATCATATTTCAGAAATGAAATCTACGAATATGTGTAGATAATTTTTATAAAAACAGTATATAAACAACAGTGGGAGGAATTGTTTTGTACCAACAGTATTATTTAAAATAACAGATTGTAATAAAAAAGAATGAAAAATGTGTTTGTTACCATACCCTGTGGAGATCACTGATCAAGGTTTAACTTATCAGTGCACCACAGTATTCAAAAACAGAACTCTTTATTAACGTACATGTAATCTGAATGTATGCAAAAGTAAGTCATAATTTGAATGAAATATGCTGGTGAACTCTACTACACACCTCTGCTCCAGGTAGCTCACTGCAGATTGACCACTGACAGCAAAACACAGCTACGCCATCCTGAAAAAGATGAAGAACCAACATTTTTGTTTTCTTCTTTTTCATTTATTCTCACAGATTCAGCCAATCATAGATTTTCTATCATCATGGAAAATTGGTAACCTCATATGACAGACAAGATCATGACGACATCAGAGAAGATGAGAAAAAGTCTTTCACAACTCTTTCCATCTTCATTTTGTTTTGCTCCAAGGGGGAATGAGATCGAGTGGGCGGTCTTGCAATGTGATGCCTCTGTCTACGCTTGGAAATGAACACTGGGCCAGCCAGTAAGATACATCCTCTCTCTCTCTTTCTCTCTCTCTGTGCCTGCCTTGATCACTGCCAGATGTTAGAGGAGGAAGTGATGTAGATTTGTTGGCTGGCCGGCCCATCAGGACATTCATTTTCCCTCCTGCCTCCCTCCTCCCCTTGCTCTCCTTCAGATGAGCTGAAAACGAGGTCAAAGCCAGCCACTCTTACTTTCTAACTGCCTAGACCTGAAACTACAGCATTAAGGAGATCTAACTGATGGGCTGTTGACCTCTATACCTATTTTTAAACTGATTGAGCATGCTAGAAGTTTGTTTTGAGCAACAGACTGAGTGACTGTTCCTGTCTGAATAAGCAACAGGGTGTAAAATATGAGACTAAAGGGACATTTTAAACTCAATTTTAGCTGTAACTAATGTTGTACCAGCTATGAAATTCATTTTAACATACTGTTGTTCATGTGGGGTTTGGACGGTTCTAAAACATTTCCTAAGTAATTATTTCAAATTAAAAATAAGTTTCCAAGCTTTTGACATTAATTTGAAGTGGCACTCAAATAACCAGAGCTCTCTGTCATGTGTAGAAAGTGCCAAGAAAAGCCCATCAGAGTGGGAATTAAAGATTATTGAGCTAAGCTCTTGCTCACTTGACCTTTTAAGTACTTAGTATACCAACTCAATAATCTCTTGGGTAAAGTTTTAATCAACTGCACACCTCAGTTCTTGCATGACACTGTAGGAAATATGGGTTGGGAATAGGACTGTATCGTCAGCAGCTGTCTCTGATGTAAAACAGATCAGCTTTCATTCCAGTGACCACTCTGAATATCTGACAGCTTTACATGCTGAGTGAAAGATTTAATAGGAAAATTTAGAAACTTGGTAGGTACTCAAATACAAGTAATGTGCTGCAACAAGCTGCTATAGAGAGAAGCACTTTTGAAGATGTCACATTTTGACAACAGTGATTACATTCTCAAATCACTAAATCTGACTTATGATTTCTCTGCATTTTCACATGCAATTATCAGGAGCAAACATAAGTATTAAGCACCAACCAAATATAAAGTGATTTGCACAGCTTGTATTGGTCACTTCTGCGGAGAGGTGTTTTAGTCCTTTTGCAACTTTTAGCTCACCTCAAAGTTGAAAAGGTTTCACTTGAGACCCATCCAAGTCATGTTGCTAAGTGTTATTTTTTAACATAACTTCTCTTCCTTTTATTTTAGTATAGTAAACTCATGTTAACTGTGAAGTTAAAATAAAAGTAAACTAATTTAAAATGTTTTCATCTGCAAAATAAATAAGATTATTATCATATATTAAATCCAGCACCAGGGCTAATGATCAGATTCCAACTAATGATGTTCTGCTTACATTGCATGCTCCACCTGTTTGGCTAACAGGTGGCACAATTTGTATTGACAAACCTGCAGGTACATGTGAACATTATGTGGCAGATATTACAGATAATGGTGTTTGGATACACCACTAGTGCAACCAAACCTAGCAACAGAACTATAATTGTTTTTGGTTTCCTACTCGACTGTAACTAAAGCATCACAGAGCTGCCTGTCTCAGTAACCACTGCAAACTGTTATCAGAATGCAAGCCTAATGAGAATGTGGTTAAATAGTCTGGATGCAATCCATACCAGTCTCCTTTATGGTGCCATTAAAAAGAAAAAAATCTTCTCACTATTACACATGAAAGACGTAGCACAGATGGAGGAATGCAGTGGTAGGTCTGAAGAAGGACACACAGCTGAGAGGGAAATATTATCAGTTCTGCATGTAGTCTTTTCCTTCTCTATAATAAAAACGGTGAGTGCGAGTGCATCCAAATAACAATATTAGAAATATTAGAAAAGTCCTTGTGTTTTGGACAGCTAGTCTGACATATCATGCAATATAAGGCACTGCATGGGCAATTCACAAAGCACTAATGTGTAACGCGTAGCCAAAAGAAGGACAAAAATATTTCATTGTTTACATATTTAAACAAACTTGTGGGGATAGGTTAATTGGATAATCCAAATTGCCACTAGGTGTGAATGTGAGTGTGAATGTGGGTGTGAATGGTTGTCTGTCCCTATGTGTTAGCCCTGCGACAGACTGGCGACCTGTCCAGGGTGTACCCTGCCTCTCGCCCTATGACAGCTGGGATAGGCTCCAGCACCCCCCGCGACCCTGAAAAGGATAAGCAGAAGTGAATGGATGGATACATATTTAAACACATTGTTTATATATGTAAACACTGGAGTGGCGATGTAGCACGTTTTCAGCAGCATTTTCTACTAGGGCTAATAAGGAGGAATAGTGACTCATGGGTTTTGAAAGGAATTTCCCCACCCCCGACCTGCACTTATACTATCTCCAACGCACTCAATCTCACACACACACACATCCGCAAGGACTGAAACAGGAGGATTATTCTAAGATGACTGTGAATTCTTTGTATAGAGGAGATGGCAGAGGAGATACAGGAAGCATGTGCAGCGCCCCTCGCTGCAGACACTCATCTTTGCATCCACAGAGCACAATTAGGTGATTTTTGATAGGCTGAAATGAATTAAAAAACATTTGTTATCTATAGCGAGGCTGCTCGCTGACTTTTGGAAAATCCAATTTAACTGCACTTGTATTTCGTATGTATTTCGGACCAGAAAAAGTTATACAAATAGCCTTTTATCCTTTCAACAATTCAAACCTCCTCCTTTGACATGAATTACCCAATCATAAACGCTGGCTGAAGGGCGGCAGGAAGTGATGTCAGTGAGCACTAGTTTATTTACTGGCATCACCTAATATGATTTTTTTTTTTGGTACTGGCCTGCTACTCTCCACGTAGCATCTGGCTGGAGTGTGCGTTCCAGGATGATGCAACAGCTGGGTAACCATTAGAAAACACTCATCTGCTTTTCCTCTCTAACTTTCCAGATGTCACATCAACTGGCACAACCATGACAGCTGACTCGCACCACATCACACACAGAGACATCACACACACATATGTCCTACGCAAACGAAGCGACAGACAGTAAGAGGGAGAGGACGAAGGGGAAAGAGATGGGATGAGCACAGAGAGACAACTCATTCTTTCGTCACACTCATTTCCACATGGTCTTATGATAAGAGCCAAACTTAGTACTTCTAAGGGCGTGGTTGCATGCCTGCATTTATAGCCTGTATCTGACAACAGTTAAATAAAATACGAAAATAATAATAATAATAATAATAATAATAATAATAATAATAATAATAATAGTCACATTTGTTGCTTATTCACTGGGATCAATCAAAGTAATTACATTTAAAAAACCTTTCAGGCACTCGTTGCTTTGATTTTTTATGTCTGGTTGGTATTTGTCTGGCAGACATGAGACAATGCATCTAATGTTTACAACAGCCGAGGCTGATTGTCCAAATATAAACAGCACTCAGTAGTTACAGTAGCTTCAGCACTTACAGGCCCTTAGGCTAAACGGACAAAGAACAGAGCAATAGCTGTACTAAATTAAACTCTGGTCACTCTGACTGATAGTATAACCAATATTGTAGCTTCACAAAGAAAGCAAAGATGGTATGTGATGTTCTGGAGTACCTTGAAGGTATAAAACCAATAAAAGAAAGTATACTGGCAGACAAAACAAACAGCAAAGAAGCCTATTCTTTCAATAACACCAATGGAAGATCTGTGAGGGCTTTCAGATCAATGTCAATAAATAATAGGTCAGAGACGCTGAATCAGTCTCGCAAGCTTAGTTATGTTTTTGTGCAAAGAGTGCAAAGGACCCTGAGGGGTGCAAATCAGGTGAACGAACTCAAGACAAGATGGTAACCTTTGGACAAACAGACAAAGGCTTTTCTATCCCCCAATGGCTTAGTCGACTACATACATACAGACATGAAAGCATGTAGTGGAGAACTACAATCTATTGTTCTTCTAAAAACGAGACAAAAGGAGTATCCCAGCTCTTGTTGTGATATAATAATATACCAGACAATTTCCACAAGAAAAAAGATTCTGTCCATAATATGAGATAGGTTTTGTTGCTTATGGGAAAAAAAAAAAATTATGTTTTTATTTCCTTTTAAAGTTTTCCAATGGTGACCACTTGTTTTTAATAGAATTTACATTCAATAATTTTTAAAACATGATAATTGAAATAAAATAACTGTGGAGCATTTTGTTTCACGATAATGCTCTTATTTTGTTTTTCAGCAAAATCTCTTCCTTTCAAATTCCTTCCCCGCCAGGCAATGACAGATTTAGTGCACATTTATTTATGTTTTCAATTTAGATTTATTTAATTCTAATAAAAGTACCAAGAAATCCTATTTTAGAAAGACTATTTTTTCCCAAACTCAAGGCAAAATTGGATTAATTAGTTGTGATCTCAACACTGACAAAAATAATAAACATTACAGCTCTAGAAACTAAGTTTTATTGTGTTGCACAGAATATAATGCACCATTCTAATACATGAGTATGACACCGTTGTCAAACATGTTTACAGTCTAATGTCTAATGTAAGAGAAATAAGTCTATCGGTATCGGTCCAAAGCACTAAGTTACAACACTTTGAATAACAAAGGCAACCAGTCAATAAATTAGATTTTATTTAAGAATAATTCAATGATATGGTACATCAAAAATGTTCTTAAGAGAACACAAAAGAAGAAGCTATGGCTGATTCAGACATACCATTCTGTGATATTTTATTGTTTGTGACATGACATTGGCTTGCTTTAACTTCTTCTAATATAGGAAGAATAGCCAGTAAAATCAAAACACTGCCTTTCCAAATTATGTTAAAAGGTACCTCATCACAGTCTGATATAAAGCCGGATTCTACAGAGTATATTTTGACATCCATAATAAACACTTTGGGTTTATCATCATAAAAAGGCTGAATGCAGTCTGACAGTGTGTATTTCAGCCAAGGATGCTCTTCCAACATCCAAACCCTGCTTAAACACCAGGAGCAAAAAAAAAACAAAAAAAAACAAGAACTAAGCCAAATGAGAATCTTTTAGACACACATGCACACGCGCACGCGCACACACACACATGTACATCTAAAGTAAACAAGTGTTTAATATTCCATTTAATCTCAAACTGAATTATATATATCGAACAAAATCATAAGTATGTATTGGCATGTAAGACCTTTCTAAACATTTTTTAAGGCTATACTCATGCTTTCTTAAATATAAATGTAAATATTAGTATAAATACTTTGTGACAATAAATAACTCAAGAATAATCAACTGCCTCTCCAGTGACTTTATCGTCCTATGGATCGCCCTGCCCTGCTGTTTGTGTTCTTTATCTGCAGTTTTAGTGAGCTCAGTAACGATGCACATAAACCAGCATTCTACTAGCTGGTTGTGGTTAAAAGTGGTCAGCTTACAGCATATCTCCAAAGTAGAAGGAGGACTACCATCATGGTGAAGTTAACACTGAATCTAACTGAGAGATAAAAGACTGACTGGAGAGACAGTAACTAATCAGTCTGCTAGCAGGAAAGCACAAGGTACTGCTGACTGTCAAAATCAGATCAAGGTGATTGCTCACTAGCTCTGTTACATGGATATATAATTTTTAAAAACACATTGAACTGCCATATATAACTGGCTGGCCTTTAATATCAAGCAGCAACATGCCAGTGTGGTAAAGTTCACCCAAAAAGTTTGGTGAGAGAAATCCTAATATTCTGCTCTAATTGGTAGCATTAGCTGATAACCTTGAACTGCCAGAATAACTGCCATATTTTACCACTGTGGTTAATAAAGTAATGTAAATGTGTATGTAAAAACCGGACTTCATTCTTACATATCTTACCTGGTTCAAAAATAGACTATATACCCACATTAATCTAATGTGACAGAGTCATAGCACCATGGAAGGACATAATAAATCATTATGGGCAGTGTAAGTCAGCAGAAACTTGGGTGCGCGTGTGCAGCTATGGCTATGTGTAGTTGATGTGGCTTTTACATGCAGCATGTGGGTGAAAAAGAAACAGTCCAATGCAGCAGAAAAGACCATATGGTGTAGAAAAGCAGCCACACACACACACCACATGAGCCATCGGCAAGAGGAACAAACAAGCAAACACCATCATTTAGCCAGCATCCATCCTGACTGTTTCAGTGTTGTTACCAAACACAACCCAGCACACCCTGGCCATAAGACATAAACCCACCACATGCTTAGTGACCCTTGTGTTCAAAATGAACTATAGCCCTACTGATGGAAATTTAACCTTTATAGAACATGAAGAACAGGATTAATGGGAAAAACAACAGTATTATTCATGTTGAGTGGAAGGAGGAACATCAGCACCCTGGGCAATCCTTACAGTAATATAGATATGCTGAAAAAGAGATTATTAATAATCCAAGAGAGTTAATGATGCACATGCCCTGAAGCATAGTCATTTTCATGTGACTCATTCTCTGGAGCATGGGTACACTACATTTTTCAGAAACAAGGTCTGGAGGCAGCTTTCTAATAGGGAATAAGAAAAATAAATTGTAAATGAAAAAAAACAACACAAATTACCTATTAAACTTCCAGAAATAAATATTTAATTACAAAAACCTGAAACTTTTAACTAACTAATTATTCATGTAGATAGTTTTACCTATTTTAGCATCAAGAGGGCACAACATATAAACTCCATTTACATAAAAAACATATTGCAGTCATTTCAAATATACCTTCGGTCTGATGACTGCTCTAATGGCCCCGCATAGCCCCTGCTGAGCAGATAATGACTAACCCATGGCCCTTTAACAGGAACATTAGTATTTGGCCAACCCTGCCACTTTGATTATGGTGCCAACATTTATCCTGGCTGTAGCAATAGCTTCAGTAGCAGATAAAAATAGTGAACTCTCTCACTCTTGCACTTAGAAGGGAAAAAAACATAAACATTAGCATAACAGGACAATCAGGAGTTGGCAGAGGGAAAGATGAGAATAGAACATGTTCAAATATAAGATTGATATCTAGTGGAAAGAAGTATCAAATGAAGGAAACTCAGAGGGGAGTATGTTACACCCCAAAACAGATGTGTAATTTCTCTTTCTGTGAGAGGTTAAATGGCTTTTTTTTTTTTTTTTTTTTTTTTAAATCAGACACACCCTTGATGTTCCATAACAAGGGAGAGGCTGATGATTGTATATATAAAATGCTCCAAGCTTGTTTTGGGGTATTTTGTCTGGTATACTGTGCTGTCTCTCCCAATTTGTAACCACAGACTTCGCTATTCACCTCTCTTGTTTTTCCCTCTGACACCACACGCCAGCATGAGCGTTACCAGGCAAGGCTATGTGAATGTCATAACCCTTTTAACGTTTCTACTCTGGCAGATTACAAAACTGAGATTCACTTCTATTTTTAGCTACAGGCTCCCAAATACAAAATTTTTAACAACATCTTAAATACAACTGAATACAATCAGATACTAAGTTCAAGACTGGCTTGTTTTCTGTCACACATAACACTCCTGGGCCACTGAAGTAAAATGAACTCACTTCCTAAACTTCCTACTATACACAATGGCCGTGGGCAGGCTGAGTAAGAGTCTCCAAAAATGTCCCCAACTTGAAACTAGAATTGAAAATATTACTGAAGGATATACTATATGCATACAAATTACTCTTTGAACAGCAGATTGAGTTAAGATGCTGAGAAAGAATATCAGGGCGAAAAAGCGGGATTTCAATGAGTATGGTAATTTACAGCAGTGCACATTAAATGTGAGTTGATCAAACAGCACTGATAGTCGAATTACTGCAAGAAGCTTCTAGATTTTCTTTCTAAAGAAAAATAAAACTCAAAAAAGCTATGTTTTAAGTGTAATAGATAAGTCTGTAGTCAGGCTCGGCTGTAGTTTAGCTTCAGTCAGTTTGCTGCTTCCTCTCCGAAAGTGCAGCAACCGTCCTGTGACACTGACACAGTTTTTAAAAATGCAACCGCCAGTGGAGCCAACAACCCTGCTGGCAGCCACATTTGTGGGGAGAACACAGGAAGAAGGCGGAAAAAGGGGAGAAAAGGGAAAAGGAGCAAAACTGGATTGGATGGTATTATCTGCACATTCTTTTGGCTCGAACCCAAGAAATTTGAATTCTTACAGCTGAGGGAGGAGACTAGCAAGATACACTGATGTCAAACACGTAGCTGTCAAAGAACATCTAATCGGGTTATAAACTCAGACCAGAGCTGCAAGTGACTTTCACCAGCACCTTTGAGTCTACTGGATGAAATTAAAGGGCATAATATAGCTGATTACATAAAATAAAACAGCTTCTAATGCTGTGAATATAAATATTAATTTTAAATGTTTTGAACAGTTGTGAGGCTTTGATTGATATGCATCTGCCTCTGGCATTTGTGCTAAATTGGTAACAGTAATTAAACAATAATTACAATATTTTTGCATTGATTTCTAGCGTCAAGTACCGTTTGCTTATGAACAGCCTGTCAAGAGTTATCAAATTACCATATGGCATTTAAACTAAAGCATTTGCTTCTATTTTCAAAAGTTTTACAGCTAATGTGATGATGACAGCAAAAAAAAATCAAACTCAACACAAAGAGAGCGGATGCATGCAGGCCAGCTACATCTGCCCCACGAAAACAAAGCCTCCACACAGAAGAAGAGGAGGGGGGTCCGTTATCGGAAAACACTCGGCAGTTGTCTTACTTAGAGCAAAACCTGCCCATAAAATCTACCTCTTAGACAATACAGACTAAAAGAAGACCCGAGGGGTAGCATGTTTCCACTAAGATAAACAAAGCGTTCAGTGTGACCGATCTTCATTGATGTGCATCTTGTCTCGATTAGCCTCTGTCTGGCTACAAAAGGATGCAACTACTGGATAAAATCAGGTCAGTAGTAAACAATAGTATTGATCTGGAGTGAAGCAGTATGTGGCCGGTGTTTTTACAAGGGCAGCAAAGTGGCTATAGTCTGTGCGGCTTACAAAGGTGGAGCAGGGTGGGCTTGTCATGCCGCTGCTGACAATAGTAGCCATCCCGTTAGCCAAGAGGGAGTCAGACCAGTCTGCTTAGTCGTTACAAGAGCCGGAGTGTTTTTTGTTTCCTAAATTTTACTCAGATTTAATGCAGGTTTAATGGTTTGAAAATTTGGGAGAATTTTCTATGAGCTCACTGAAAGAGGAAACTGACATCAGTGGACTGCAGAAGGAAAGAAAAAGCGACTCTTTATATTTTTTGTCTGCCGCAAACTTCACGTGAGTAACGGTCAACCACCTAGCTAAAACCATACTACGGACTGTCCACTGTATACTGTTCGCTAAGAAAAAAAATCAAGTACACTCCACACTTACCCTTTCCTTAAAGATGTTTTTTGCTCTGTGACTGCGTGTGGAGCCCAGCCCTGTCGTTGCTGCAGTTCAGTCTGGCTCTATGCGGTGGCCTTCTCTTCCTCCGTTGCTCAGCAATAAGCTACTGACTCCCTGCAAAACAGCGGCGAGCGGACCAGCATCCTGAAAGAGGCGTCGAAGTGGCAAATAGGCCAATCGCTGCCTCCGGTCAGACGTTTCAAAATAAATGTCAAAGAGACAACAGGATACTCAGATTTGCGAGTTGAGGCGTCGATCATTATTTAAGTGGTGTTTTAAGTTGTTGTTGTTTTTTTTTTTGTTTTTTTTTAAATAAACTTTATTTAACAAACAATGAGTATACAACATACGAACAGATGAAGTATACAAAACAACAGAACATGAACACACAAAGCCAGGGGTAAAAGAAAAAGGTAACAATTATAAGAATACACGCAAAAATTCACATACATAAATTGTTTTGAGAGCCTTTTTGTTGGTGGAGTCTGATATTGATTGTATGTACATTTCCACATCCTTAAAATAATGACAGAAATATGGTGTTTTGTTAGTAAACTTACATTTATGGATATAAAATTTAGCTAAAAGTATTAACAAATTTATCATAAAAAAACATTTATCATGCTTCTTGGGGAACTTAAAGAAACAGAATAAAACATTTTCCCATCGTAAAGAAAACTCCCTTAATGGTGTTTTAAGTTGTATTCATACGCTGTCACGGTATAGAAATCTGCTTCCGCTAAAAGGAACTTGAGGTAGTTTTTAAAAATTTTTATTGCTATTCTTAGTCATCATTTCAGGGTGTTTTCCCCCCTCAAAATTAACTGGAAATTTTACGTTATTTTCTCGATTTATGTCATTTTGGAGTTATTTTCTCTGACTTTTTTCAGATAAAAACCTGCCATTTTGATATATGGATGGCAAATAATGTTGGGTTTTTTAGTGGTGGAAACGGGCTTCCATAGTAGATAGCAATTTTTCAGTTTTGTTTTTTGTGATGTGATGTGATTGTGATGTTTTTAGTTTGCAAAAAGAATAGGTTGAAAAGAATGTACAGAATGTATGGTAATAAAAAATGGTAAATGATAAAGTTCATGAAACATCCTTCTTATTAGAGAAATTAGGATTAAAAGACAGCATTCATTCAACATTCAGACAGCAGTTCACCCCGAGTGATTGTGTCACTGCCAAACAAGCCTGTCAAGTATGGCCTAAAGATCTTATAGGTTTGTGATACGCATCCCCTATGCAATCTGAAATGGTTAACATAGGGAAACGAAAATGGAAAGAAAGGATAGAAGTTGATAAGAATCTGGGTGAAACCATTGTCCAGCAGTTGTGTAGTAGATTCAGAAAGACAAGAAGCAACACTGGCACAGATAATTTTTTTCCTCCAGTGTACTCTTTCACCATGCCTCCTGGAGACACTTTTGTGGGGACTCTACATACATCCTTTATCTGATGAAGGCTTCTGAGTCCAGGGAGGCTTACAGCACACAGTTTGCATTCAGTGGCAGCTTTACCATAGTCAGCTATGTCAGCAGAAAGAAATGGCTGTTGTACTCCTGAGCATGATGTATCACAACAAAATGGGGGATGAAAATACCAGAAAAGGGAAAAAACACTAATTAATCACATTTTATAACTAGACCAAAGGAGGTATAGATACTATGGACAAGATGGTTGGCACCTTAACCTGCAAGTGTAAAACATAGAGATGGCCCATGGTGCTGTGTTACAACTTCACATTGAATTCAACAATGGTATTATCTGTGCTTGACAGGTCTTTCTCATTGAGCTCTCAAAGCAGCCTGCGACAACACATATGAAAAAATGAGTAGAAAGTTGCCCTCCGACTGCAAGGTGTGCAGTTTAAGTTCCCCAGAAAGCTTTTAAATTACTTATTTATTTATTTGTGTATTTGATACTGAAATAAACTTAATATTCAGAACCACGCGCACAACTATAATCTCACGATCACCTGAGTTACACCAGAGGTTCAACCAAAGTCCTTCTCTCATGAGTTTCAACTAAAAAGTTCAATATGTTGTTCTAACTTATAAAGCCATATTGTGTGCATTGTGTACCTATCGATCCTTTTATATTTTGGGATATGTGAAACCATTCTTCGGCAAAATATGCATGTAATAACCTGTGTGTATTTTGAATAATTTATTATGTGGGGAAAGTAAAAAAAAAGAAAAAGAAAAAAAAAGAAACTTGTATTTACAGTAATACCATATTTATGGAATTACTGTACTCTAGATTCAATGCTACTAAAAGCATTATAGAGATAAAGACTGATATCATAGATTAAATTATTAAAAATATAAGTAAGAAAGACATGACGAGTCATTTTAAAGCCATAAACCACTATAGCACTTTCCCAATAAAATTCCAAGCTCTTGCATCCTGTTAGGAATGAATGCATTTCAGGCACATGCCTGTATGTTAACACGTTTTCCACTTATAGATAGGTCAGCTGCTGGTGCAGTTGCAGACTAGTTCGTGATTCAAGTACTACAGTGTGAAATAAAACGTTACAGCCTATGAATACACACACATATGGATTATTGTAGGACAGTCGCTCAGACTAACAATGCTCTCCAGATGGTAAAGTAGCTGACTGTGTACTGAGTGACTCAGAGGATTACACTGCATGTGAACCTCGTCTGAAATTCAAAATCCTGTGTTTTATTTTTAAAAGCGGATGTAATTTCCTGTTTTAGTGGAATTTCTCTGCCCAGCTTGACGGAGTTCATCTCCAGGAGCGCCTGCGTCCACAACTGCAACCGTGGATGCTTCCAACTCAACCAGAAGCGATGTCAGCCAGAACCGGGTGGGCGGGTTTCCTGGACTCGCACTGGTTACGTTCCGGGGTCTTTTGTTACAGTACCACTACATGGACTGTGCAGAGGTCATGCTGATAATGAAGGCTGTACCTGCTGCATGATAACCGGGAACCAAACTACTAGAGATTATCAAACTAATTAGGGATGTAGCACTACAAGAAAAACATCCACCGCTTTTAAAAAATATAAATTAAGGAGATCGATTAAATGGCAGTAACATATAAAAGATTCATATTTGTTCTGCTTCAAAAATGTGAGCTCAAAATGGAAATGCTCATTGCATAAACGTGAAAATTATACTTTTAAATTAGCATCACAGCCTCTTAGTTAATTGCACGTTTGTATGTATTATATTATAATATTTAAAATACATTTTCTGATGAATTTAAAATAAAATAAAATAATAATATATGTAATAAAATGTATGTTATCTGATACCGTCTATGATTTTATACCGTCTAAAAATTCAAACTCGAAAACGGTTCAGCCCTGTTTTGTCTGACACACTGACGCAATGACGCCCCCTCCCTGTTGGCGTAAAGGCACTCGTTTTTATGTATGGCAGTGCCGCCGGGAAAAGCGGAACGTTTTTTCATGTTTATTTTTGAACTGTACCCTTTTATGTATTATTGTTAAAATATTCTTTTTTCTTTATTTAATGGTTGTTATTTAATGATTTCGATTGCATAGGACATTTGCAAGTTAGAGTTTAATTTTGTTTTAATTTTAAGGTTTGATGGTGACTACAACATTTTATTAAGTCGTAGCTTTATGTATTGGTTACATTTTATACTCTAATTCTTATTTATTTGATATGATATTAAATGTGCTGAGAGAACAACACACTTTTAAGCTTTTTAATGGGTGTACTTTATGTTAACACGACGGGAGATTTCGTTTACGGGGGGTACGATAACATAAATCGAGCCGCCCCCGGCCGTTTGAAGCAGGAGCAGTAATACGCAGCTGTTGTTAGCGAATGGACATGCAACATGGACGATCCGCGGGACGTTCAAACTTCCAAGAAAAATGGGGGCTCCAGGTCATTGTTTTTGGCCGGCTCCGCGGTGGATATGGAGATTAAACGAAAGAAAATACGACAGAGTACTTTATTCCTACAAACAGAGGTATGGGCGGTACGACAGTGATTGTTTCGTATGATTTACCCAATGGAGTGGTCCGAGTGGGTGTAAAGTGCACGTCAAACACGGGAATGCTGATCTTTTTAATTCACATGGCTTTAATAACATAGTTTCATGTGCTGCGACTTGACTTGCTAACGCCCTTCTCAAGCTGGATTTCAACCCTCCAGGGCAAAGCTAGTTCGGGGCAGTGCCCCTTTTGTCAATATTCACTTCCCTGAAACCATATCCGTGTACGCTGCATCATCGTTGTATGTTTGCTTCCTTCTAATACTGCTCCAACTAATCTCCCTGCAGGCAAAGAGCATGCAGCCGTGCCCTAGTCTTCTGAAAGACACTCTCCAGATAGTAGAGGATATGAATTTGTTGTACATACGACAGATTTCTAAGAAGCTACAGGTGCATATTGTTGATTGTGATATGGAGAATGATGATGTTTGTGTTATATTAGATGTGATTATAACAGACATCATCAAACTTCATTTAGTTAGAATATGTCTGCTGCATGCCTGCCAGTTTTCACTTGTTTTGTGCTTTTCGAAATGCCAATCGTACATTTCCAAACTCCATCTTTGCCATTACAACTGCTACCCGAGACAACTTATTAATCTCATTCAGCTGGCATTACCATCTAACCCCTTCATGCATGCATCATTACGTCACCGAAAGGTTGGTCTTGAGTTTGTGATTTCAAGCTTATCAAGTAATTTGAAACATCACCAGTGTATCATCTTAACTAGTGGGGCTAATGTGTCAAATGATTGCAAGTCCACCAAAGGGTCCAAAACTTGTAGGGAAATCAGTTTTTCACAAAAAATGCTTAATATTGAGATTCCAGCATTCCTACAAAGGAATGTAAATGTATGAAAAGTTTATTATTTGAGGTCCGAATCAGTTTTTATTGCAATACATGAGCAGATTTTTCCTAAATCTTTCATCTGACATATGCTCTCATTAAAACAATAAATAAAAAGACTAAAACTAAATAAACAATAAACACTAAACTGAAAAAATAAAACTGAAAGTAAACTAAAAGAATAACACCCAAAAGGTTGAGTCTGTTCATCTGGACGTAGCATTAAAGAATAACAAAAAATTCAGTAATTAAAAATAAAAAATAACTAGAAAATACCATGAAATATTGACTGGTATGGCCCACTTGTGATCAGATGTGTTTGGACACCCTTGGGCAAGAAGATTTCCCAACCGCCATGCTGTTTAAGATCTGTCTTTTGTATTAAACCCAGAAAATGTTAGTTCTGTTGGTGCCAGAGTGACCTTGGATTTTGTTTAACAACTGCTTTTCTTTAAAAATACCATATAAGGTAAAAACATGGAAAAAAATGTAGGTCTGCTGTGTCTTAAGGCGATAAAAACAATAAAATAAAACTTTTCAACGAAACAAAATACAAGTTATCATATACACAAACAGTTGTGCGCGCACAAAGAGCTGTTAAGTTTAAGCCTATGAGAATAAAGGTTTTAAGTTTGTTTTTGAATGTAGACCAAGTTCCAATTGTCCTCAGGTCAGCAGGCTGCTTGTTCCAAAAACATCACCACAGTAACTGAAAGCACCCTCAGCATGCTTCTGTCCAATTCTGGGAACAGTTAAAAGATCTGCACCTGATGACCTGAAAGGTCTAATTGGGCTATAAACTCTGAGGAAGTCAGAGGGGGTAAACCAATGAGTGCTTTATAAGCTACACAATGTGAAGTGGACTAAAAGACTGAAAGAAAATTCTGGTAATCTAAAAAGCAATTTCCTATGAAAAAAGTTTGCATAACTAATGAAAACCTTTGCTGTGATGCCGCTCATGTCCAAGCTTTTGTTGTCTGATGCACTAACACAATAGAAAACGTCATAGAAAAGTTGGCAGTCTGTTCTTTTTTTGACACTTGTTCATTCTTGTCTGTTTGTCCACAAAGACAACTAACATACAGGAGAAACTTGACTTTGAGATGCGAATGCGAGAGGGAGCCTACAAGCTGCTGCTCGCTTGCAGTAAGAGAGAACAGGTACTAAATGCTTCCAAGAACATGTTTACCAGCAATGCCCGGATAAAGGCATATCTCTCTCAGCTGCAGAAGAAAAAAGAGGAAGAGGACATGATGGGGGGAATCGGCAGGTGGGGAGATTGATGCTTATGGCTCAGTTTGAGTCCACATCACTGTTGTGTGTGTGTGTGTGTGTGTGTATCCAATTGATATATGTTAACTTTGATGGGGAGGGTGAAACAATTGTCCTGTCACTAATGAAAGAACTGAGCGGGTTTTGGACAGAGGTTTTTAAAATGTATTTTTAAAATAACAAAATCCAGGAAGTCTTGTTAGATGTGTCTAAAATCTTAATCATGCAGCGATTCCATCCTTTTTTGTAAATGTACATACAGTTTATTTGTTTTGTTAAATTAAATACATTACACACATTTTGATCTATTGTAATGGTAAATTCCAAATTTTATTCCAGACCTTCAGATCTAATTTCAGGTGACCGTTTGCCCTGTAATGGAACAATTGCTTTGTCAGGTAAGATTGCTCATCTTTTATTCAGAATAAATCAGCACCGCACATCTAAAACTATGCAACGATTACATTTAGTTGCAACATTTTGCTCCCTGAGTTAATTTTTAAGAGCCTTTCTTTTTAATTAACTTTCTGCAAACGTAGGGCTGCGCATACCTTTGATGTGGAGGGACTCAGACCACTTTAACAACAGAGGGAGTAAGTTTGCTCTTTGTTATCTTTCATGCCTCATGTTCAGCTTTGCCTCCTGTAATTTTTGTACATACTGGCTGTACTAATGCATACTGTACATCCATGACATTTGTTAGGTTCTCGCAGGGTGGCTGTGTTCTGTCTGATGCAGATTGGCTCAGAAGTGTTTGACACTGAAATGGTGGTGGTGGATAGATCAGTCACTGACATCTGCTTTGAGGGAATTACCATCTTGTAAGTGTTTTTGTGCTTATGTAATATGCAAAGTAGTACTCTCTGAACTGCTGCACTCCACCCTTTAGGTGGATGTATGTCTATTTTATAGATTTATATATAAGGGAAATTTTAAAAGTATTTAATGAAATTTTGATCTAGTATATGTATAATGTATATTGTGTCACTTCAGCCCTGGTTTGTTAATATGTTTTAATGGTTATGTTCTTATTAAAATCCCCACCCTTAGTAAAGAAGCAGTTCCTCAGTTTGAGCTGAAGGTGGAGTTGTGGAGCTGCGCCCTAGAGGAGGAGCTCACACTGGTAAACACGCCAAAGAAACTGGCTAAGAAGCTCCGCAACTCCTTTGGAAAAAGCTCTGGGAGGAAGCTCTGCTCTCTGCTGGACACTCCAGACCCTGACACCTTCCTACAGCACAACCCAATACCGTCGTATGTATTGTGCTGTCATTAAATACTTTATAGGCTCTTGGCTCAAGATTTTTTACAATAACTCTACAATGACTGGTTAGTGGAAGCAGGACTGTTGGGCCAGAGCTTGTTAGGGTTTTGAAAACAAACCCTGTTCCCGTGTTTAGCTTTTAGGTAATCATGATTTATTTTTTTGTCATAATAAAAATAAGAATTTTATTAAAATGAGCGGAAAAGCATAGTTTAAACCATTTAGAATATTAATTTGTTTTTTTTTTGTTTTTTGTTTTTTGTTTTTTCAACAACAAAAAAAAAAAAAATAGAATATTAATTTGGACTTCTCAGCTCAAAGTATCTCAAGTATCACCTGTTCACTGGGATATAATTTACAAAATATAGGTTATGTGTACATTTTAGAAGTTGAATTGTCTTCATTATCTTTACTGTTATTGCTAAATTTAAACTTGGCAATATTTCTCCTGAAAAGTCAGCGTGCTCTACTTGAAGACTGCTAAAATGTTCATATGTGTCTTGTACTTGTAACAGTGGAGCCAAATACAGCCTGTTGGCCTACACAGCGCTGTGTCTGCCCGAGGCTGAAGGCAGCTTTCAGTCTCACTCCCTTATTGTCCTCCAAGATGGTAAGAAGCAAAACACACCATTTTATATCTGGGGATATGAAATGCTTATGCTTTTTAACTCCTGATTTCATTTTGGAATAGTAATGATAGATATTTTTTAACATCACTTAAATCTAAACCTCCATTTAAACAAAATGAAGAGTGATGAAATGGAAAGTTAGGGCTTGGGCAGGTTTCTGCCCCTCCTGCATTGCTGCCCCACCTTGATCCTGGTTGTCTTCCTGTTAAAAAGAAGTTCTTCCTCCTCACTATGTGACATGTGCTTGCTCATAGGGGATCATCTAATCACTGGGATTCTCTGTATATATTTTAGGAATTTTACCTCAAGCTTTTGGTACAAGTTTGCACAGTTTACATTATGGGGTTTTTACCCTTCATTTATAAAAGGCTGATAGGGCATGGACGCCCAAGTTTGTGAGTGCAATAATATGAGAACGAGGCGATGTAAGAGTTTGACCTCAAGGTTGAGGTCAGAGGCTAAGTTTTCTGAAGCGCTTATGAGCACAATAAATCGAGAATGTTGTCACCGAGGAGTTTCAAAATAATACTGTAGTTGCATCTGCTAGGAGGCTGAGGGGAAACACTGGGGCTTTTGTTACAGGAGAATGTATGAGTTGTAATAACATATATGTCCTTTTTAGAACTGAATTATTTTTAAATTAACTTTATTTTTTCCATATAGTACAAGGTAACTTATTACAGTTTTCTGGTTGCTTTTCATCGTCCTTACAGCTGAGTGGTCTTCTTGGCTTCCACTTTATGGTAACCTCTGCTGCCGGTTAGTGGCTCAGCCTGCCTGTATGACACAGACCATGATGGCCGGTTACCTGAGCCAGAAGGTGTGTTCACTGTTATTTTGTAATGATAGCAATAAGCTCCATCATTGATTCTCTAGTGTCTTAGTATTTATTTGTATTTTGCTGATTTACAGCAAAGTGTGGAAGGCATGAGCCGCTGCTGCAGTCTTTACTGCGTGCTGAGTGCCGGCTTTTTGTCTTGTTTCTTCACTCCAGAAGAAATTGATGCTAAAATACAACCCATTCTCAAAGTACCCATTAATAAGGTAAGAGACACTAAGAAAAATGTTGAATTACTTGATAAACATTAATGTTAGCAATTTCTTGTTCTGTTGCATCATTTTATAACACAAGACTGGAAGAACAAACTTTTCTAAAACTCTGCATAAGATGAGGCTTTGTGGTTACCCCTGTTAAACTTCATTATCTGTTTCAATTGTGCTGTCTGGAAAGAGAAGTTAAACATCAGATTCATTGTTATTGATTTAAATCTCAGTTCACCTTTTCCCTAACATTTGCAGAGTAACCAAAATACAAGATACCAAATTACTCACTGCGATACGGCTTGGAGCTTTGGCATTTTGCTGTGGAATTAATTTTCTTCTGCAATATCAGCGATGTAATTTTTAATGCACTAACTCGCACAGAGGTGTGATTTGTATTCTGTTAGTGATTTTCAGCTTGTAATAGGTTACTTTTGCTTTTTTTGTGCAGGACACCCGGATCCGAGTGTTGGAGAAGGAATCAGCAGGCCACAAATCTAGGAGTCTGTCCATCATTAACCCTTCACCAGAGGGATCACAGTCCATCGTCTTCACCACAGACACCAGGGAAGCGCTGGAGGACTGGGTGGAAGCCCTCCACCAGCACCATTATGATCAGAGTGAGTGTTATGTGACCATGCACCACAAGCATTTGTATATGAAAACACGTGTTTATGTAAAGGGTTTCGTGTGTGTTTGCCATTATAAAAGAGAAACTGGGGTGTGTGGGCTAGTCTGCGCAGGAAAAGTGGTTGCACATACACTTAGCTAAATTTTAAGAACAGATGGTATAGGTCTTATCATCTCATGCCTATCCTTGTTTATGACCAGGCCAGTGGATGCACTGCTGTGACCAGCTAATGAAGATCGAAGTCGCGTCTCCACGGAAACCATCACTTTTTCTCTCTAAGCAAGCAGACTCTGTTTACAACGACCTGAGTGAGTAGATTAATTGGAAAGAGTCACTGAAGCGAGTTAGACGGAGGTTAATATTTTGCCGACTGTTTGATGATGTGGATTTATATTTACACATATTCATTTTAAGAAGGTGTAATGCGAGTGCTCACAGCAAATAAGACACTCACTGAAAAAGAATACACATAATACATTAATTTTCAGTGGTGATGCATGTTAATAAGATGCTTTTTCAAGCAAAATATAATGCTGCAATCTGAGCCTTTGTGATGCTTTATTATATTTTAATAGTACATCAGGGAAAACACTTGATTTTGGTGTTTATTTATTTCCCTTATAGGTATAAATTCACCAGGCAAGTTTGAGAGCATCACTGATATTATCCACAATAAAATTGAGGAGACAGATGGGCACTTCCTTATTGGCCATGAAGAGGAGAAAGAGGCACCTAACTGGTCCAGTCTGTTTGATGGTTCCCATTCAGTGGTAGTGCAGAAGGGTATTCTGTCCCAGAGCAAAACCTCCACCCCTTGTTCGAGCCCCAATCCCAGCAACAGCAGCTGTACTACCAACAGCAGCAAGAAGCGACGCGCTCCACCTCCTCCCCCTGACAGAGAGCCTTATGTTGCTCCCACCTGCCCAGCCAGACCTCCTCTCCCTGCCTCTCTTCATCAGCACCCTCCTCCCTCATACCAGGAGAAAGAGAATTCTAGCACTTCACGTCCAATCACAAGGTCCAAAACAGGCAGACCATCTTTGGATGCCAAGTTTTCTGCCATCATCCAGCAGCTCCAGCGGAATAATGCTGGAGGAGCCACCGCCTCAAGTCGAAAAAATGCTCCTCTGGGCGTGCTCAATGTACACCCACAAGGTCAGCACCAGCCCCCCCTCCAACAGCTGGACTACCAAAACCACCACACCCAAACCCCTGAGGCCACAGCTGATCATGGCTTTGTGAGAGCCACTGATGGTCCTGGTCCTGTTCCCGCACCACGGAGCAAACTGAGGAAGTCTTTCAGAGAGAGGATGAACCTTAAAGCGTTGTAACCCCAACCTTAGATCAGATCTAGAGTGAGGTAACCTTACTACTAATACAGATACCTGTCACACTTTATCAACTGAGCTGGGTAACGCTGCTAAAATCAAATATAGCACTATAGAACTAACTGAGGAGTGATGATAATTCGTCATGATCGGTGATGATATTTGGGCTTGACTGTTGGTGTGGTCCTTAATAGAATACTTCATCATTTGGGAAATGTGATTTGCTGACAGTTTGGTGGGAAAAATTCAATACTACTCTCATATATACAGGAAGGAGCTTGAGCCAGGACATTTAGTTTAGATTAAGAAGGTTATAAAGCTGAAAATGCAAAGACGAATTTTCTCGATAGGTAATAAATGTGTTTACCTGCACATTTCTCTCAATCAAATATTTTAAATAAAACAATAAGGTTAAAAGGAGAGTAATGTCAGAAGCAGTGACTCACTGGAATGGGCATGACACAGCTCAGAGAAGTCACGCCAGCGCAAAACGAGTGTTAGTTAATATTTTAGCTTTAGATGTGAGTGTAGGTAGTTTTTACCTTTGGACAGTCTTCAGCCCGAGCTCCAGCTTCATACTGACTGCACAAATCTTACTCAACAATGAAACGCATAAGCATAGTTCCAAAAATGTGTAACGGTTGTTTGCCATAAAGGGTGGGTAGGTGATGACACCACGTTTGAGTTTACACCTTAGTTTGCAATATCAGGACTATGTGTATAAATTTCCTGCTCCTCTTTCCCTTTCTAAACCTTCCATGTGCAGCTAACCCACAGATGAAATTAAAAGCTGAATGCTGGCTTATACACCACTACCACCATCATCAATCGCACTAAAATGGAAAGGCTTATTTCTTTGCTCTGCCACTGGAACATGGATTGAAGAAAGAGCTTTTGAAAAGGCGCCCAAATTGGAATTGATCCATTGGCCGACTGAGGACGAGTCATTCCTTTTGGAACTATTGACTTATTCTACTTACTGTGATGACTTTATGACCACTATAGCTGAATTTAAGGAACATAATTTTAAGAGCAATTGCAGGCACTAATGTGACATTCCCTGAGGTCTTAATAATAGTGTGACCTTGGTTTTCAGTGGCTACACAGTATGTCCAACATAATTTAACACTACAGCCAATATATGCTATGAACATTATTGAATGAATGAGTCTTTTGAGTAGCTGAAATAATGAATGCCCTTGTGTGTGTGTGTTTTGAACATATCCAGTACTGCCAGCCACTAAATATCTCCGCCACTTAGTGATATTGTGTTGAAGAATGGTCGTCATAATTACACACAGTGTGCAAAACATTAGACTTTGCTCCCTTCACAATCTAGATGAAGCATTATAGTGAAAGCTGCAGTCCCTGTTTTCTTAAATCTCACCCTCCATACTGTTTAATTTAGAGGGGAAGATGTAGATTTAGGAGGAGGTGGATTACAGACGGGTTTAGTTTAAGCCTTGAAAGGGAAAAAGGGAGAGAAGAGTACAGAAAGCGCTGCAGCTTGATTTTTAGCAGTGTGTCAAATGCTTTTTGTTTGATGTGTATTACTGATGCATTAGTCACTTTGATCTTGTACTGTATACACTTGGAAACATAAGAGAGGGTTTGAGGCTAGAACAGCACACCATCACTTTTCGCTGATGAGAACAGTGGTTACGTCTCAGACCCCATGATTATCAAAATAATTACATTGCACATCCCCCCCCCCCCCCCCCCCCAACATCTTGGCCATTTTCAGGTACACTAGGTATGCTTGAGAAATGCATAGAAGTACCACTAGCAGGTACTCTGAAAGCTGTGTTATTTTGGACAACTGACTGTGTAGCCCTGATGAAACTAATTGCATGAAAAGATATCATCTTATAACGGAGCCAAATTTCCTTTCATTTTATGAATTTATAATCAGTTTATATAAATAAAAACAGCATCTTGAATTTGTAGTTGTTGTTTGTTTTTTTTGTTTGTTTGTTTTACTGTTTTTGATCAAAATATTTTGTAGTTTTTTACATTAGTATTGTCCTCTGATCTCAATGGTTGTTGTTTAGCATGTTCATTATTTAGACTTTTACTGGCACTTAATTTTATGTATTGCAACATAGCTATTCATTAATCATGTCCCACTGCAGTGTAATTTGCGTATAGTGCAATGTTAAAAACATATAGTAGTTAATGTTTCTCAAAAGGTGCAATTTTCTTCTCACTCTGTTGTCTTGGAAGCTCACCGTGTTTTTTATGATTGCTGATCTGCAATAAAACGGCCTACATTCCACCCTGGTGAGGCTGCTTTATTTTTGCTGAGCTTGGAAGTATTACTGAATATTTTTCATGTTAAAGGTTTACCAGGGGGTGGCAATAAAAGTCAAAGCATAGCTTTTATTGCCACCTAGTACACATCCCATAGAGATACATGCACTGGCACATTTCTCTACTGCAGCAAATACTGAAGAGGCTTCTCTGGCATTGAGCCCAGAGGTAGCCTGTTGTGAAGATTAAGGCGGATGGAATCTCATAGCCAGATAATGGTATTACAATAATAAAACCCCATTCACACTGCATTTACTGAGGGAGGGAAAAAAAAGCATTGCTTTGATGTTAGCACACTGACATTAAATACCAGTTTATCCAACCCTTGCTATTTATCTGCAGTTCAGTTAAAGAACACCACTGAAGAAACATATAGATAGTAAAATACTTTAATTAAATATACAGGAGGTCATATAATACAAAATGTGTATTTTTTTTTGTCTTGCCTGCCAGCTGGGTGATTGGTAAACAGATGGCTGCTGTATCAAAAACACTTTCAGGATGCACATTAATGGAAACGACATGGAAAAAAAAAGTGAAATGACAACAAATAAACAATATCCTAATTCTTAAATTGTAGTGTTTGAATTTAACGTGATCACGGTGACCTTGAAACAGAGCAAACAAGGACACGGCTAGATTGTGTAACCAACTTTTATACTGTTTTTATACTATATACAGATTATAACAGTTTATATGATAACAACCACGCAGTCCTATCTACAGTGCTATTTACACAAAATAAGACGAGAAGGAGGGGTTGCCATGAATTGATCCCGTATGAATGTTCTGTACAGGAGCCAGCACTAATGCCAGTTTTACCTACACACAGCAATGTACAGTACTTAATCAGAAATGAATGTCTTTATCTAAGTATTCGGTAAAACTTTACAGACGTTTTACAGATTTTTTTTTCTTCTTTTGAAACACCAGACATGTTCACTGTGTATTTCGACTATCCTGGATTGCAATTATATAGTGGTTGTAAAAGCCGGCGCAGGTGTTGTCTTTCCACCTCAGGCTATGGAGCATGGTAGGCATATTTTATGGAGTCTGGTACCTTTTCATCACTGCTTGAAAACACATAGAGCACACACGCCCTGCGGGTGACAGACACCAGACCTGTGTCAGGATCAGTAAATCTCGCAGGTTCTTGTATAATCGACTGGCTGACAGAGTTAAGTTAGGTCAACAGATTTACTTAAGTTAAAGCGTAAGTGTTTAAAATTTAAACTTCTTAAAGTGCCCCTATGTGTTTCACCTTATTTATTTATCTGTTATATAGCTTTTCTTTTGTATATTTAAAATTATTCTCTCACACAGAAAACACTGCTGCTGAACTGCCTTGCTAGTCCAGGCTTTACTTGCCTACATAATAATGTAACACTGTGACATATTGCCTTCTTAGCAGCTAGTTTGGTGCACACTCAGACAAAGAATAATGAGCAGTGGCATGAATTAAATCCAGAGTCAACCAGCTGCAACTTCTTTAAAATGCTGCATATCTCAGTTACACCTAAAGAACTGAATACCAGTAGATTCATCTTTTATTCGTTAGTTTTTTTAAGTATTTTGGGGGGATGGACTTTTTTGCCTTCGGAGTTGAACCCAGGGCCACTGTGGAATATGGCCGCTTGTGAGCTAAACCAGAACCCAAATTACTTTTATTTTTGACAGCTATATCATAGAATAATTGGGAAATTCTTGTGTTTACTGTTGGTACAGAGCACGGGTAGTGTGGCTAACATTATCATCCTTTGCTTCTGTCTGCACTCTGCAATTACACATACTGTATTTTTACAGCAAAATTCCCGATAAAGCTGCTCACATTTACATATTTTTCTATTTCTGCTGTCAGACAACAGAAAGAGCACAAACCCACTGAGACTAATTTAAAATAGCTGTAACTTTCAAGCTATTAAACCATTGCTTAGAACTGCTAGAATTATAACAGCGACTTTGTCTAACAATATCACTGTTTATATAAGTAGGGGGACCATTTCAGAGGTTGGGAAGAGTATAGAAAAAAGGTTTTCATCAATAAAGTGTGTAAACTTACTCAAATAGGTCCCCAAATATGTTATGAACCTGTAAATGAGCACAATAGGGGCACTTTATAATTTAAGCACAGATACTAACCATTAGGTTTACAGCATAACTGTTTACATTTTAAAAACATCCCATTCTGTGCCTCACACATTAAGTCTGGTGTCTGATAGCCAAGTGTGCCATACTGTTTTTGCATGGGTGTCTGTGCGCTTCGTTTCAGACAAGAGTGACAGTAATATTGACATTCCTACCCTGCTACAGAAGATAAACCTTAACAACTGTAGTGCTAACTCTAATCCAACACTGCGAAAGGCACAGATATTTGCAAAGCAGTAATATCCTAAGTGACAACATTCCTATCAAATCATACAGGGAGTCTTTTCAGCGTACTGAAGAAAAGAATATGTTCACCAACAAAAAAGCTTTTCAAGTCAAGAACAAAAAGATGAAATGCTGATTTTTTTTTGTGGTGAGCATTCCACAGCAGACAGCTGCTTCATTATGCTGGTCCTGCAGACAAAAACAAGCCGCTACAGTCTACTCATCACAAAAGGTTTAGGGGGTCATATCACTTTTAGTTTAGAAAGTAAAAAAAATTTAATGACTTTTTAATCAATGCTTAACAAAAAAAAGTAATTTGTCAACAGACTGAACATGAAAACTGCTTATTTTGTATTTGAACTGAAATACATGATTATTAATAAAAGAAAAAACCTGAACTCAGGAACAAGTGAGTCTACAGTACATCTGTCATACACAGCACCTCTAAATGTTTTGTTATGATTAAACTATTCGTGTTATGCAGCACCACAGTGAGTGTTAATGTCTATTCTAAAGAGTCCATGTGGATTTACTGTGGCACAAACAGGCAACAGAGCTCAGCGTGCAGACATGTAAACAGATACAACACCACTGGCTGCCTAAAGAGTAATTATGCGCTAAACAGCTGCTGAACATGGTTTGCAATTGTGAACGCACCTCTAGTTATATAAAGAATTTGATTTACGTTGTCATGTTACTTGTAGTGTTCTTAAGCAACAAAGTTTAGCCCTCAGATGTAGTAAACAAATGGCTTTTCTCTGTTGCCCTCAACATTTCACACATCCAGAGCAACAACCTGACTCATGGTTACTGAGAGCGGCAAACTGATTTGTGAGCACATACACATGAGCATTGTGCAAATAAGAATACGACGACAACAACAAAAAAGATACAGTGAGTGGTGATACAAATAAAGAACAGTGCAAAGTATATAAACAAAGGCATAAACAATTTAAAAAAAAATAAAGAAAATGGAATTTTCAGTCCACCTGACTGATGCATTTATCAGTCAGTTATCAGCCAAAGTTACATAATCAGTGTTTTGTTTTGACTGAGCCACAATCCCCGAGATAGAGAAACAAAGACAAAGAAAAGCTGAGACAGTTTCTGAGGATGAAGAAAGAGAGTGGGAAATAAATGTCTCCTCTTTCTCACAGTCTGGTGCTGGGGTGTACCGAGGACAGCTGAGGTGGTGGGAGGGTTGAGAGAGGGTATAGATGGTGCAACAGGTCCCCATACAGTGCTGCCCCACCAGGGTGCCTGTAGAAGTGGTGTGGGCTAGGACTAGAGGCCAGAAGCTGCCTGTGGAGCATCATGGAGTGGAATAAAGGGGGAACAAGAGGAGATACTGCTGACTGGCTTTTTAGGTACTGGAGACCCGGATGCTGTTGGAGCCCGTCCTGGGCCCCTGGTGAAACCAGGCTGCCAGGCGGGTATATGCCAGCATAGAGGGGTGCGGCATGAGGTGGGGGAAAAGTGGTTGTAGGGTGTCCCTCAGGAAGATGGTTGTTGAGGTGAACAGCATGGGCCGGCTCAGCTGGTTTCAGCTCTTCTGGATCGCTACGTCGGATTGTGCCAGCAGGGTGGATTGGTGTAACCACACGAACTTTCCTTTCAGGGACATCTTCGCTCTCGGGCTCTGCTAGACTTCTTTTACTGGGTCGATTGGGGCTGGTGAGGGAGGATTCACCTGAAGCTTTGGGGCTGGGAAATGACTGTGATGCCTCTGCTGGGTTCTGCTTGGGGGGGGAGATTGTCATAGGAGGAACTCTGCATGCTTTAGGGTGAGAATCCAAACCCTGGTGCATGATGGAATATGAGAGACTACAGAAGGGAGGCTTAGAGAAAGAGGAAACCCTCTGAGAGCGTTGTTTAGAAACTGTGAAGTCTCTTGGCTCATCTTCGGCCTCTCTGCTCTCGCCGTGTGTTTGAGTCCTGTCACTGAAGTGAGATCTGTAGGCCAAGCCCTCTTGCTCCAGGGTGCCACAAACAAAACCCTGGCTGCCTTCACGGTCCCTTGTGTAGTGCTCTCGCCGCTCTGCACTAACAAAGCCAGGAATCCTCTCTTGACTCAGACAGTTCTCAGTTTGCCTATACAGATTGTGGAGGTGAGGGGAAGAGTAGCAGTCACTTGCGTAATTCCGGGGCTGAGAAGCCGGGCCCTGGAGTAGCTTCTCCCCACAGTTTTCCAAGGCATCCTGAGCTCGGGGGAGATAGGGCTGCCATGGTGCGCTTACTTGAGGCTGGGGATGATGGCTTGTCCGGCAATTGTAACTCTCTGAAAGCTCCCCAGCAGTGCTCCTCTCTGATGGGCCACCTGTGGCTTGTTGGTGAGGCTTGCTGCTCTGGGCATGCTGGATGACTGATGGCCTGAATATAGGAGCTACCTCTGGGATACCGTGCCTTTGTCCTAGTCCCTCCTCTTCACTCTTTCTCTTCTCCTTTTCCCCTTCAGACACTGATATGACAGGAACTGAGGATGTAGCTGTGGGAGGTGGAGGCTGAAGAGAAAGAGGTGTAAAGGAGAAAGGGTTGGACTCACACACTTGAGAGAGGAGCTTCTTTTTGGCCAAAGGAGACATGACCCCCTGGCTTGCTTTGCAGTAGGCAGCCGTCTGTCCGGAGCCCTGGGTAGACTCCTTCTTAATAACCCCATAGTCTTCTTTCTCTGGGAAGGAATCTGTGCTTAAGTCTATACACTGTTTGTCTGCCTGTTTACACATCGGCAACACCTTCCCCACTCTCCCACCATGACCTTCAATGGGGTCTTTGACCCTGGAGAAGGGCTCAGGCAAGGCTACATGTCCAGCAGGTTTGTCTATATCCCATCGATGAGACAGGTAAGGGTTTTTAGGAATGAAATGACCTTCATTTTGCTGTTCACAGGTGAGTTTTGACTGCAGGGCCTCACTGATTTGCCTCCATTCGGGCTGGGAACCAGAACCAGTACAAAGGGGTAGACCAGCATGTGGGCCTCTGCAGTCTGGCTCTTTGGGGCAGAATGAAAATGGCTGCTCCACCGCCAGGGACTCCTCTTTCTTCAGGGTAAGGTGTAACTCTTCCTCCTCTATTACAATTGGTTCATCTTGCAGAGGTACCTCCTGTTTTATGGCTGAGGGAGGGTCATGATCCTCTTCTTTCACCGTATCATCCTGCAATTTGGAAAAATGATAGTTATTTCAGTTTTTCAAAGAAGAAAAGAAACTCATACTTTCTTATTTGGCAAATTCAACACAGGGGATGAGGGACTGATGAGAAAGCATAGCAACATAAAAATTAAATTGAATTGAGAGTGAGATGGAATCCTGATGAGCCAGCAGCTGGATAGGTTTGCTACTAACCTGTGACTGTTCTTGGCCTTTCAGTGTATCCCCTCTATCCTTTTTACTCCCCAGCTTGGGATTGCTCAGGCTTTTTAATTTCTTGGCCCCTAGTCCTTTGGCTTTGGCTCCTGACGCCTTCTCCTGGCTGGTCTCCTGCTTCCTGGGTTTGGCCAAGGGGAGGGGTTTGTCGGGCTCTCCTTTAATATGCCTCTCGTAAGGGAGGAGGAGCCTGAGGAAGAATGTGGGCAAAGCAGATATGATCAAGTTATGTCCTGTCAACTTTGCAAGGCTTGGTTACTGATATATTGTGGATCATTGCACATAAACAAAAAGCTTTTTTTCCTGCTAAACAGGAAAAAGGTGGAAGCTTTTTTTTTTCTTTTAAAAAGCAAAACACCTTGGTTGTTTAGCGTAAAATACAATACACCACATTGTTTGGCAACTGAGCTGCAGCTTCGCCCCTGGCATGCAGTGTATCAAATAGCTTGCTTTAAAACCTCCTTGTTTTAATACCTGGCAAGCATTAACGATCCTATTGTAATTAAACTAGGTTAGGGGAAATCCAGGCTCAAATGGGTGCCAGAACATGTGTGTGTGTGTGTGTGTGTGTGTGTGTGTGAGAGAGAGAGACAGAGAGAATTTGAATAACCAGTTATCTCCTGCTGAGACAGATCACATTTGGTATTACTTTAACCTTAACAGAAAATAATATGTGTGTGTCTGTGTATGTGTGTGTGTGAGGGGATTCTAAAGTTAATGTAATTTGGAATGAAAAAAAAGGAAAATATCTTGGAGAAATGACATCAAATTCTTTAACTTCACCGCACATAATCTCTAATTTAATATACTAATGTTATTAATGATAGAAGCCCTTAAATTGGTTATAATAATGAAATATTTCAGCTGGTATAAGCATGCTTTAGCTGTTACATGTTATGAAATCCTGAATAGCTGCGTATGCTTCAACTTCATTAAGTCCATACTAAGTAACAAGGAAAAATCTGTAGAATAAACATTAGACTATTTTTGACTTCTGGTAATCCTCCTCTGAATACGTCGCAAGTCACTTTTCCATATCTGATGTCATAACTAATGGGAACATTAGGATCTGGATAACATAACAACACCCATGTGTAAAATAATAGCATGAAGAAACCAGTGAGGGAAACTTTTAGGCTTTTATTGCTAGGAAAAGAAAATGGAAATTGGCACTAGACCAGAAATAAGAAACGCTGTGGAACAGGAAACCAAGACAACTGAAAAACTACGACACTAAGAACTTCAATAAGTTCTTCTGAAAATCTTTCCAGCTCCTCTGTCAGTTTCTTTAAAACAATAAAAATCCATGAAAGCCAGACAGAAACATGACTTTCTAAGTCATGAGAAGAAAAAAAAAGGTCTTCTCGTGTAACGACAAGAGACGGTTGCACTATTCCTTTTAAGGGACATGGCGGTAAAACAAACAATGAATCAAGAGCTGTTTCGCCTCCTCTTCAAAAGGAAGAAAAAAAAGCCTCAGAGAGTTCAAGAGGCTCTGTGGGATTTTTTGTTATTTTTCCTCTGAACAAAAGTGCTGGCAGGGAAAGCGGTGAAACTACATTTCATACAGCTGGTCTGGCACCAGGCCCCAGGCCAAGAAAGGAAATGTACTATTAAATGTGACTTATTGGAGAGATGGAGAGCAAAGAGGTTGTGAAAGAGAAGAGAGGAGGGAAAGGGCCAAAAGGAAAAAGAAACAGAAGGATAGAAAGAGCGGCATAATGACATGTTAATGAACAGGAAAAATGATTTTGAAAAAAGGAATGAAAAATCCTAGAAAACATAACTTTAAAGTAGAAGCTGTGGATTTTCCCCTGTTAAACAGGGAAGTGCTTCTCAGTCTTTCTATAATTAGGCCTTATTGCACAAAAAAGGAGGGTGAGGTAAATCTTCCACTGTTATAAACAAAAGGTCTTGAAAATTGTTATTGACATACCGACATGTAAAAATATCTAGAGGCTATTAGAGATCAAGGGCTAGAAAAGTGACATGTTTGCTGCATATACAAGGGTCTACTGTTGACTATCAGCAGGATCTGTGGGAAAGAGATGGCTGCCTGGGCCTGGGTCAACTTTATGGAATGTCAATAAGGGCTAGGGGGATGGTGGTGTTGCTGGTTAATGTAAGAGCTGAACCAGGGAAATTACTGGAGCTGAAAATAGTTACACATGGAAAGCTTAAGATGTTATGTTGGTCCGGGAAACCAAAAAAAAAAAAAAAAAAAATCAGCCTCAGGAAGTTCTATTCATTGTTAGAAAGACTTGTTTTGTAACACTTAACTACTGACCAAAAATTTCAGTCTATCAAAATATGATTGTACATTTTATACACCCATTACAGTATCTTTGACTGCCAGGAAACAAGTATTAAAACTGCAGGAGTCCTGTAAAAAACAAACAAACAAACAAGGCAAAGCAAGTAAAAATTAAAAATAAAATCCTAATAGACCCCTGTGTGTGAAAGCAATTTCAAACACTGCACCTATAACTTAATCATGATTGTGTAGTATGATATAATAAGCACTTATAATACAATACTGCTATAAGTAGCAATTTCCTTCAAAGCAGGGGAGGGGCTAAGCTTGGCAGCCACTGAAATAGTTGAGAGAAAGCCAGATGTAGTTATTAATTTGAGCCACTTGGGGGCGTATTCTGCACTGGAAGACTCCAACAAGGAATTTCATCAAGGCAGAAGAGGCAACATTTTTATGAGGTCAATAAATACTTAACTTCCTCTCATGCCAATTTATCACCTGGCTTTTGTTTAAGCGGCCGTTTTCCATGTTCCTTAACAAGGCATCCAAATACGCAGTGAAGATGAAATATTTATATTGATAGACAGAAACTATCTCATGTAATTAATCAGAAAAAAATATTTCTTCATATACACGATGGATTATATGTGACTGATTTTGGAATCTGGGATCAACAACACTGTGATTCAACAGAACAAAACTGTCAACTAAGCAGGTCTGTGCCTTTGAAATAATGGCTTACACACAAAGCACTTCTACTGAAAACAACAAAAAAAAAAGACAACTTGGCAAAAACAAGGTGACTTTACCAGCAATGTGCTGCTGTTGTCCGAGTCTTGTGTTACAGGAACAAGCACTGTGCTCAAATCCAAGAAATGCCTAAGTCACCAAATAAGTGGAAAAAGCCCACAGGCTGTTCCATTTCAACAATTTCCCTCTCATCCGTCTTGAAATTAATTTTTGCTGGTGTTGTGTTAAGATCACAAGAGCTGCTTCATGCGTTAAAAGAAAAAAAAAAAAAAAGGCTGGTGGACAAGCCCCTGGGGCTGTAGAAAGATTTGGAGGAAAGAAAAATAACGTACTTTTACAAGGCTGTGAGGAAAAGAGAATAAAATAGAAAAGGATAAAATCAAATCTTTATCATATGTAAGTGGAATGATTAAGCACCATCACAGCGATGAGAAAACAATAACTGCTGTAGAGAAAGAGCCAAGATGCCGGCAGAGGGATAAACAGACATTGTAGCTGGTCCCTTTGCTTTGGATTTATGCCTCAAAGCCTCTCTTTTGTCTCGAAGCCAAACCACTTGAGGTGACCCTCATTCATGCAGTTAAAACAGGAGGGCAGCGCAGGAATGTATGAAAAACTTAAGTCCTTTGTCAAGTCTGAAAATACCAGATTTAAAATGACCTCTACTGTTCCCCCGGGGTTTGCTCTCATTAGCTGCTGCTGCTGCAGCTTGCAGTAAATATTCACCATACAAGGTGTGAGCCAAGAGTGCTACATGTAAGTGTTTAAAATAAATGTGTACTATTCTGCATAAAGGACCACTCAAGTCTTTCAGTCACTAAAGTATTAATACGCCGTAATATCCACAATATGTTCCCTCTTGCTGCCCTGAAGTGGACTGAAATCTCAGCAAGAATATCATTAATTTAATTTGCAACACTGAAGCACTTATTAATTTCAGTAGACTTGAATAGATTCTCATACAGTCGATTGCCTGTCACACATCAGTGCCATAATTTGTGATTTCTCACTGCCACTGGGGGAAAAAACCCCTCAGACCTTTTGATTAAATTTGACACATAAAGAAATGATCCGATATTGTGATTTGTTAGATGGCTGCAAAAAAGAAAGAAGAAGAGATTTTTATCACTGAATGCTCAATAAAGCATTTGTCTTGGGGAAACCATCTCGCTCTCAGATGTTAAAATAGCTGCCTGCTATTTTAGTGTAAAGAACATGCAGCTCTTTGGCTGCCTTCCCACTCTAGCTCAAGTCCACATTCTGTGGAAGTGTTCATGGATATACAAAGACTTTGGCCATCCTTCTGATACAGACAACATGTTGAGACATTATTATAGTCTTAAGGAATGCTGAGAGTAAATACTATGTTATCATATTGCAACTGTCCTATCTCTCTCCTGTTTTTTTACTTTCTTTCTTTTTTTAAAAAACTAAAATAGTCAACCATTTTTACTTCTTTATTAAATTCTATCAACGTCTCATCCTGCTTCTTTCAGGTTTACAAGGTGATACTCTTTCCACACCACTTCTTACTGCAATCTAATGATACCCTCTGCTGCAGGACAACAGACCAACTTAAATCTGTGTTTCAGTGTAAAAATATAATGCGCTACATCTGATGTATTGCAACACAGCAAGGACAATGCGGAGCGAGACGCTGACGAGTTCAGAATAAAATTTACAAAACAATCCTGTCTCTTTCTCTCTTGCCCAAATTTGAAACCCGTGGTATTATACGGTAATTCTCAGAGCAAGGACTGACTCAAGGTTTCCTAATAATGTATTTTTATATCTGGAAAGCAGCTTTAGTGAATGCAAAAGAACATCGATACCAGGAGGAATGAATAAAGGCTGAATCAATAAAACATCTAGTCGACTAAAATTGGAACAGTCGTGCATCTGTCTTAAAAGAAACACATATCTGCATGACCTGAGCCAGAGAATATTTCACAGGCTCCGCGTACAGTACATCTGGCAAACATCCATTACTTTATAGACAAAATGATTTAATCCAAAAACCCCTCATCTGCGTTTTCTGCTATTACCCAAAACCTCAGAGTTTTTAAATAGCAAATTATTCTAAATTGCTTCGCTGTTGCCATGGATACCCCCCACCTCCCCCTCCAAACACCCCCCCCCCCCCCCCCCCCCCCCACACCAATACCAACCCCGTGGTGCAATTACATTAGAGTGCCAAGGCATGGTGAGGTATTAAAAATCCGTAACAGGCAGAAATGAACAGAGATGGTGGAATGTGATGTTTCTGTTACAAGAGATCACGTAGGAAACCTGGAAGATTAAATATGTAGGAGCTGTTAAAAGGCGCTGACCTGTATAATGAAAGAAACAGCATGAAGTGCAAGGCAGGGAGTGGAAGAGAGAGAGACGGGGAGAGGGAGAGTGAAAGAGAGAGAGAGGAGGGAGAAAATGGCACAGCACAGAAGCAAAAGGCAGTCTATTTCAAGGTTATTGATGCCATCTTTTTCATGACCTCATTTTTAATTCAGAGCGCTGGGCCCTGACAGCTAATCTCGGGAAACGGTTTAAATAAATATCATTAAAGCTTCCCCGTAGCTGCAGCGGCAGACCTTGGCTTGGACATTTCTACATTGATTTTTCCCTGCGCACTAATGAAGGGCGCTCTGTGCCTAAACAACAGTAACTTTGAAAATGACAATTAGCTGAGGTTATCTCCTGTTCAATTCCAGCTATGTAACTCTATTTCTACCAGTGATTACCGCCCGCTCCTGGACAGCATAAATATAGTGATTATGCCCCTGGCTCCATCTTTCACAATAACATCTCCTAGGAAACCATTTCATATGATTTTACCATTAGGGCTGTAAAGGGATAATGTGTATAATTTAAAACGAGCACTGAATGCTTGTGGATATTCACAGTCTTTAACCCAAATAACACCAAGACAGCCAAGAATATCCACTTAATTGAAAGCAATTATGTCCTGAAATATTGTTTCCTTTTTACCTACTAGCTGGAGACTTATTTCCTGCTCTACTCTACTTTGGCCCACTGAGACAAATCAAAGTGATCCTTCTGAGAGATGAGGAAAACATAGGTGTTGTTCCAGTTTGTTCACTGTACATTCTTCCCTGTGAAATATATTTCTGTAGCACGTTGACTAATGATTAAAGGTGGAAACAAAGACGCCTCTGGGGAACAAACACATACTTCAGCGAGCCCACAAACAGCCTCATTCATCATGCAGAGAGAATGGCCGTGTTTGCTGAGTTAATACAATGAAGCTAATTGCCCTCCAAGCAGTCCAAACACCAAGGCTCAGCTAAAATTATTCCCCTGAATGGAAACTTGCTCAGCTTCAGCTGATATCTCTCTCTCTCTCTCTCACACACACACACACACACACACACACACACACACACACACACACACACACACACACACACACACACACACACACACACACACACACACACACACACACACACACACACACACACACACACACACACAGTCACCCCCATCCCCTCCTTCTTACACCTTCTCTCTGTCAGACTGATATTCACTGCAGTGTGTGGATATTATTGCTTTGTATTGATTCAGCATTATTTTCTCTCAGCTGCTTCTCGGTGGCTGGAGAGGGAAAGGCCAGCGCAGCAGCAGTCACACCTCAGCGCTTCCCACAAATTCGTCCTACACCCCTATTTTATGCCTTACAGACAAATGAACAATATAGCGTTTTACTTCAAAGTAATTGCTGCACTCCACAAAATAAGGATGAAACACGTCTTGGATTCTGAGTTTTGCAACAACAACAAAAAAAAGCAAAGACTTCTTTTTTCCCCAGTATCATATTTGAAGCCATGAATTGATAGTCACGTCTATTATTAGTAGAAATAAGAGCATCCAGTTTGCAGCAGGTTCTTATTTGAAGTTCGGAGAAACAACTGGGAATGCAGCATAAACACTGGAGGCACTTGCAGCTGAACATTTAGAGGCGCATTGTCAGCTTGTCAACAAATTCAACACCTAAAATAATATACTCTCACAAATATGGTGTTGCAAATTTCCTGGAAAAACTGCCCTGGCCGCCAATGCTTGTGCTCGTGAATTCGCTTACAGCATGCAATCTTGACACAATATGAAGGTGCCTGGCTCCCTCATATGGCACTGCTGGCATATTGCTGTATTACGGATAGGTGTGTGTGTGTGTGCCTGAACTGTGCTGATGCATAAACCTGCAGCAGCCGGAGGGATGTGGAGAGGGTCACAGGCCCGGAGGAATGACCTGCTTCATGAGCGACTGGTTATCTCTTGCTGGGAAGATCGTATTTGGCATTTGTTTAACCTTGGGAAAGTGGCTGTGTGTGTATGTTTGCATGTGTGTGTGTGTTTGTGTGTGTTTGTGAGTGTGTGCTAGCAGCCCTGCATTAATAACCACACAGCTCCCTTAGGATCATATCCATATGCTTGCTTAGGTTTTGTAATACCATCTGAGTGATTATAATGTGGAGGTTGAAAATGCTGCAGTATCAGGCTGAACGATTAAATGAATATATTAAACTGGTGTTTTCATTTTATCCCGCAGCTTTCTGTGCTTGTAATGCATATATAGTGGAAAATGGAGAGACTGCATGCGTATTCATATAGGTCAGCTAATAATTAAAAACTTTGCTGTTATTTTGAACTCCTTAATCCTCTTTGGTTTGTTTGTAGAGCGGAATTGGAACAGATTACAGCACAATTGGTTTCACTGTGCCACACAACTGATCAATTGAGGCAAGGAAAATAACCAAATCTCATGTCATTATGAATTGATTTAGGTCCATAGGATAAGGAAGACATTTCTAAATACAATTACAGCTACATGCTAAAACAGTCGGCATCCCACTGTTGCTCTTCATGTGTACATTGACTTTCCGTAAATAAGATCAATATGTGTCCTGCTGTGTCCTGATGTTACAAATAAAGCATTGTGAAAGTTCATTTGATGTAGCTGTGAAGGAGTTTACCCACTTCAGGCGATGCAGACTGTTCACATGTGCATGCATAACAATGTGTCATATATAACTACCCGACATAATAACTCACCTCTCGTAGTGTCTCCGTGTACATGTGGCGGCACTTGTGCTGCTGGGGTTGCCGCCCAATTCATCATATACATGTTTCCACTGTCTGCGGACTGTGATCTGGAGCGATGGGTGAGAATACAGAGTGATCAGACAAAAAGACAAAAGAAATAGAGACAAAAAAGAGATAAAAATAAGACCAAGAGAAAGAAAAACACCAAAAAATAATAAAAGACATAAGTAGTTGACATCATTTCAAGGTCTTGGGGAGCTGATGAGTCATCATGTTCCAGTTATTGAATCCTCAACACTCAATTCTCTAACATAATAAGCTCTGTTAACATCATGCAGTCAGTTGTTCCTGCTACGACTCCTTATTCCACAACAGATGGGAATAAAGGACGAGCTACAACACAAAACACAAAAGAATGACGGCTGCCACAGAGCCAACAAAGCCACAACATGAAACGTGAGATAATCAGCTGCAGATATGAGCGTTTTAAAAGGATATGAGCCCCAATTATATGAGCTGTATCCTGTTTACGGCCTAGTTTAGTTGTCTGTTTGGACGACACAGCTAGCATATTTAGAAACAGGCATAAGCAATCGACTTGAAGACTTAATATCAAACATTGACTTCACTTTGAAAATACGTCGCACATGAATAGTGAGTGAATAAAAGGCAGGTAAGGCTGCCAAGTTAAATGCCTCATACACCCTCATTTCTGACTCACTCTGGCTGTGTGTGAACTCGCATATAGTACTTGCTCACACGTGGGTATGTATGTGCATTTCACTTCATCTCCAAATGGGAAAAAATGAGTGATTTAACCAATTTCCTTTTGACCAGTTTAGAACAGAGGAACATGTGTTTTCCACTCCAAGGGGGTTTTGAAACAACAGCATCATTTCTGCTAAAAGTGGCTCTGAGCGAAACTTTCTTCTTGGGAAAACAGTGACTGAGCTCAAGGGGTAAAAGGAGGGCAGAGAAATAAAAGGCAGGGAGGAAAGAAGGAAGACAGGTTAGAGGACAGCATTAGTGGAAGAGACAATTTAGAAGAAAAAAAAAAGAGCAAGTGTGGATTTTTGGAGGAGAAACAGAAAGAGGGTGGGGAGGGAACTTCATGGAAAAGCAGGACTATATTGCCACATGTGTGAATACTTACCAACTCATATCCTCCGAGTTTCTGAGCAGCTTGAAACATAGTCCAAAGGTTGACTGTGGGAGAGACAGAAGACAAACAAGGGAGTTAGGAACTCTGGGAAAGGACCTGAGCTGAAACACATAACGTCATGTGCAGTCATTACACAAGAGAGAAGGCGATGAATATCAAACTTTTATTTAAAAGCTGCCATAACAAAACAAGTGTTATGACTAAAAGGTATGTTTACACGCTGAAGTCATTTGTTTAGATTAAAAGTAGTTCTGGGCGCTATAATTGTATTTATTACATAAATGGATTGTTAGCACTGACAAATCAACATGTTTAAAAGCTGATGACATTTTATTTTAGGTAAAGTCTAAAAGCCTACAGAAAGCATCAGTACGGGCAAATACATGTTTAGCTTTAAACCATATAATGCACATATAAATGAGCGAATGCACGGATTAAACTATAAACTAATGAGACACACTGAAGAGAGTAGTAATTACATATTCTTTGCCTGGAAAAGTGAAAACAGCTTTTCATCATAATTTCACACAAAACAATTCTGCACTTCAGCTAAAAGGATGCAAATGAATACTGAGCACTTATACAATCATGACTATGTGATAGAATACAGCATATGCTTTATCCTGACAAAGAGATGTGTTAACCCTCAGCTGCCGCCTGCAGGTATGAATGAAACACCATTAAAAGCATCAAACACTTGGCAATATGCTCAAACTTCTGTTTGAACTAATGCAAATTCCTTTGCATTGATTTTCCCATGCAAATACCCCATGACAGCCCATATCAAAATAAAAGTCTTGTGTAACATTTTCCTAAAAATAGCCGTGTAAGCTTTCAGAAAGGCTTCAAATGGCTGTCTGTCTTTGAAAGAAAATATTTCCCACAAACAAAGAACCACGAGTTCATTGGGAGACCTTTGTGCCAATGACATTTGTATTTGCTTTCTGTAACATCATTGTTTAACATTTTTATATGAAGGCCTATAAATAAGAAAAGGAGGCCTCGCCTGGGGAGAAATCCATCAAAATTCAATCTGTGCGTACACAAAGCCTTGCATTTGTCAAAATGACATTTTCCTATCTCCGCATTTGACAGCATTGATTTTTTCCTTCCCTCCTCTCTGTGACCGTTGTCAATGCACGGGTGGAATAACAAAGGGAGCTGGGTAGGTTTTTCTGTTTGAACTGAGCACGCTGGCGTATTGTGCTTTCTGACTGTAGAAACAGAAAGACGGTCTATTTAACTAGCTTGTTATGCATCGACTGTAATTATTACAATAGCACACGGGACTGGGAGGGAACAGGACACATAAAGGAAATGAGAGAACATGCCTTTTCTTAGATGTCTTGTCATTAGCAATTTCTTTTCTTAATTCCCCTCTATTTGGCAGGGGCAATTATCACTGAGATAAGGATGACAAAACAGGAACACAATGCAGCCTCAATGACACACCGATGGCATGGCAATTAGACAACAAGGCTGGAAGAAGGAGACAAATTGGAACTGATGTTCACAATCACATGCTGATGCCCGAGCACTGAAGCACACACAAAAAAATTTCACACAGAGGCACACACTCACACTTAACAGTTAATCTTGGAGATCAAGGGCATTCACAACATACAGTGTAACTACTTCTACTCTTGTTTTATTCCTCCTACATCCACTATCACAATCTCAAAATTATCTTTCTACAATCTCTACTGCAGCCATGCAACTTAAATGGCAGCAACTGTACAGCAAAGTCAACAAAAAAAAAAATCCCAAAACAAAAATAGAAGGACGACAACTCACTGGAATAAACTGCAGCCACACTTGGTAGCTGTTTTCTGCAATTCAAATGCTAGTGCTCTCGTAGCTTTTAAAATGACTGAGCAATGCAAATTAGGAATAAAAAGAGCGCATACTACAGCTGGAACATTAAGTTTAGGGACAGCAATAATCAGTGGGTAGTTTCACAAACAATCATTTTAAAAATTCAAAAATTGTATTATTTGGGTACTCTGGCTTCCTCCCACAGGCCAAAAATATGCATATTAGGTTAACTGGTGATTCTAAATTGGCTGCATCAGCCCTGTGATAGACTGGTTCTCTGTCCAGGGTGTACACTGATGTTCACCCTATGACAGCTGGGATAGGTGTTTAAGAAAATGGACCGATGGATGAAATTATCTGGCTCCAACTCTTGAAATGTGAACACTTTCTTTTTCTTTTCATTTTACTAAATACATCAGCAGGGAGAAAAAACCCCCAGTTCATTGGATTTCACCTTGCACGCTGGGATTCTGTGACTTTTTCATAGTTTCACAAATGAATCACTGATTAGCTGTAAGTAGAACACTAAACAACATGTTGATCTCTAGATTAAACAGAGAAATTGTTCATTTCCACCTTCCAGCAAAGATAAGAATATCTTGAGCCTCTAAAATGTAAAGACATCTTGTGCTTATCTTGACAGAAAACTGAATATGAGGCCGGCTGGTCTCAGATGAGCACTTGAGCTCTAAGATGTTTAATTCATACAAACCTTGAAGTGAAACATGAATTCCGCATGAGAGTGAGGCAGGAAAACAAGTGGGTGCTGAGCTAAACCAGCAATATTAGCATTTCTCTGTTTAAAATAGATTATGAGTCATTCGAGGTAAAGGCAGACCGACTGAATTTCAGTGGTTAGCGGTCTTATCTCTCAGCCAGACTGTAAAGCTTCACTATTATGGTGTTAAAGGTAAGACTCCAAGGCTAGAAGATGAGGTGGAATACGCAGAAATAGTCTTCGTTCAGGCTCAGATAGGGTTTTTTTGGAGGTGAGTCAAATGGATATTTTAGTGATCCAGCCAACAAAGCATGGGTAAGTCTGGTAAATCAATCAACCATCTGTTGCTTTGTTAAACTCTGGAGAACTTCATAAAAGATTATTACTCAAATGCAACTGAAATAACATAATTTGGATTTCCATTTCAGGAAAGTGAGCTCTGATCTTTTAATGCATTTGTAGCAAGTTTAAAGAGAAGACTATGAAAACGGCGTCTGATTACATCTAAGGGTTTATTGTATTAATTATGATGTGTTTTCCTTTTTTCCTCCTCTTTACATGTGCTGATGTGCGCTCGCTGCCAAGGACGAAGTTTAAACAGCATGATTTCACCATTTAATGAGGGCCTTGCTTATGATGTGTCTGGTTTTGAGATTCAAAGCATGTACTGTATGTAAAACAGTTGGCGCGTGGACCTCGACTTTATTCTGAGCTCAAACTGAGAAATGCCAGCTAAAAGTAAAGCGAGTTGGGTATGCAATTCTCCCTCCGACTCTCTACGTATTCCTCGCTCCCTCTTTATATCTCCCGCAACCACAATGACCTATTTAAGCAACAACATGTCGGCAGTCAAGATGACAGGACTGTCAAAATACCGCAGTGAGGTTAGCGCAGTCGAGTCGACCACAGCTTACCTTCGTGTAATAGTTTAGAGTAATGAGTTTTACTACGCTATAAACTGTCACTGTTACATTCAATAGGCATCTCTCCCCTCTCCCTGTCTCTCGTTAATTTGCTGGAGTTGTCGTGCTACATTCTGATCTGAATGGCTAAATTCTCCTTGGTTCCTCTGACATGAATGCAAATGTTATGTCCCTCCTTGAATAAAGACTGAGCATGAACTAAATCTGAAAACCACAGTTTGTGAAGAGAGCCCGCATTCTCATGCGTCTTGCCTCGACATCAAACACATAAAGCAAACACACTTTTTCACTTTCCAGAGACCACAGTGTGCCCTTTTTGATGCTTAGGTGCGCGTTTTTTCTTCTTCTTCTCTGTCCTGTTCACACCAAATGCAAGCTAAGCATCCGACCTATATTAGAAATCTTTCATCTTGGGCCGACGTGTTTCCCATACATGTGATGTTCTTTTAACACTGGTAGAGGACGTTCTTGGCCTTCACAGGAAACCCCTTTGACAAGTGAGAGAAGATATTCTCTCTTTATATAAAAGCCAGGCAAAATGTGCTCTGACAGGAAGTCTCCTGAGTCTTTTACCATCTGCTAGATGGGATTTTTCTCAACATAGAATATTAATCCTTTAGTTTATTATTACTACACACTGAGTTAGTTTTTTAACATTTTGGCTGCAGTTTAAATTCTGGGGCCTTAAACATAACGCCCATCACATATGGGAGCACATGAAACTCTCACACTCTAGATGAATAGGAGAAAGTCCACCATTGACTAAAAACCAGCTACTTGTTTCTCCTTTGATCACAACAGGGGCTCTGCATATATAACATGTGGTTAGAGATGCCGATTAGAGTCCACGCAAGGTTTTCCCCTGCCCGTTACACCGACATGTGTGACTTACAGAGTGCACTTTCACTCTGATACATATACTTGTGTTTCTTTTCTCCAAGCACACGATATTTTAGGGTTCAAATAATAATGTGCTTTCTTTTTTCTGTGCAGGGAAATTCTGAGGAGGTTTGGGGGCTTTTTTTTTATTGCTTGTTCCTACAGGTGTCTTTTACTCCAAATTTGTTTTAATCTCCTCTCAGCCTCAGTCGATGTTACGACCTAAATTTTCAAAATAACTCCTGTAAAAATGTATCCACACAAATTTTTTACTATCGATTCGAGCGCTCCATTGCTTCAACAACGGCAGTGAGGGAATAAGAGAAAAAGTTGCCCTACTCACTCTGTTTGAAGCCGAGGAAGGGGATCCTCTCTATGGGCGTGTCTCTTTCTTTCATGTACTTGTAGAGGTCTACTAAGAAAGCCTGCTCCTCCGCTCGGCTCTCCTCTGATGTATCCTCCTCTTTATTGTCCTCTTTCTCGCTTCTCTCCTCCCTCTCCTTTTCCTTTCCTCTGTCCTTCTCCTCGGATAAAGATTTCTTACTGAGGCCAATGGCCTTTTGTTTGGCCGGTGCGGTTATTTTTCCGTTGGGTACCGTTTTACAGTTGGGTTTGACCTGCAAAGAGAGAGCATACAGACTCAGCGGATGTATTTAGCGGAAAATTAAACCCTTAACAGAGTGTTATTCAAATGATGTCAGACAGTTTGTATGACTTTTGTTAGAGTTTAAGCACAAGTAAATATTCCTAATGGCCACAGAGGAAAACTCCCATTGATTATCAATGAAGCAGCTCTTCTGGTCATAACAGATTAGGCACAGATAGGTTTGACTCCAGCTTTGAGAAAGAATTGCTTATATTGATTTAACTGTCCAAGGTCATAGGAATGACTGTGGAAGAGCTTTTACCAAAGATATTTCCCTCACAGGAATATTACGACTAATGTCAGACAATAAACGAGGACAGAGGTACAAAATCATAATATCAATAGAAAGTGATACCACTAAACCGATGTTTTAAATAAAGAAAACATGACAAGACCTAGTAATGGGGCTTGATGATTATTTCTTGTTTCCAGTTTCCTCCATCGACTAACATGATTTCAGAATGAGTTGAGTGCTTCTCATTGGTGGAAACTGTTCTTAGATTAAAATATGAAATAACCCATTAATAACCCAATTTAAGATTACACTGTACCTGGTAAGAGGCTATTATGAGGAAAGTGACACAGACAAAAAAGTACCTCTCAACAAAAGATCCTATCATAATATCATAATCTATCAGTGATAAGTTAATCAGGTGAAATCACATTAGATTTAGGAAGAAGTCAATTATAGAAGTATAATCAGCAAATGCTGTCATAATAAAAATAATAATTTTTAAACAGTCTTCATTCCCCAGTCGTCCTTGCTTCATTTGTGTTGATTTGTGACATCCCTTTTTGTAGCACGTGGCCTTCGCAATCGTGTTGCTTTTTACACGTCCCGAATAGACTACACTGTTGCTGTGTTGGTCATTGTGTAGGAAAGTAAAGGTTATTCTGTAACTTAAGATTCAAGGACAACGTGGAAAGCAGCTGGTTGGCAACAAAAGCTGTGATCTTAACATAAAGCTAGTGGACTTTAAAGTTACTATTTGTTGTATAATATCCTTATAATATGTCTTTTACAAATATTTATGTAAGTGTAACCTTGTAGACTAGCTTACATGGCTATATGTTCTAAGGAAATGTAATATATGGTGTATGTATACCGTACAGGCAATGCGTGTAATAGACCTGCTGACTGGAGGATACCATGTCAGTGTCAATTTTTTGCTTTGCGTTGGCATGAAAAAGGTGTTTTTTCTCCAATAAAGTGCAGGAATGTGAAGTGGCAGAGCAGTTCCTCTCAGAGCACCGAGTCCGCTCAGAGTCATGTGAAGGACGCTCTGCAGGCAACAGCAAACAGCTTCCCCACAATTTTAACTAAAACTGATAAATTACTGTCTTACTAAGCCTAACCATAACAGTGTGCAAGACTGCTTCCTCCAGGCCAATTTGAAGAATCCAGGGATCAAACCCTGAACCCCGTAATTATAGGACAACATAACTCAGAATCTGAGCCAAAGCTGCCAAAACAGTTCTAGTCTGTGTTTTTTTTTTTTTTTTTTTTTTAATCTATAGGGTTATCTCTGGAGCATTCACGCATGCATGTACAGTGACACTGATGAGGCATCCTCTAGTGGACGCTTGTTACCGTGATATCGCAGCTGTTTTTATGGCAACACTTCTCCATTTTATTTTAAGAAATATTTGCTTTTAGCCCATGTCCCAGTTTTAACATGTAAATACTCCCTGAGGGAATGTAACTCATCTTACCTTGGTTGTAATTTTGCCCTCTGGACTAGAGGGTTCCTGTGCTGTCACTGCTGTCGAACCCTGGTTTGACCCTGATGACCCCTGACCCTGAGCCTGACTCTGGGAGTCTCTCCTCTGAGAGAAGGACAGCTTCTTCTTCCGAGGTCGCCCCTTCAGGTTGGGAGCTGACGGAAAGGGAACAATGACAATTAGATTTATCCATTTAGATGGAAATTTGCTTTTTAAAATCACTGAATACTTTCAGCTCTTTGTTGCCAACATCTAATTCTTTCATAATAATATACTTTGTTTTACAGGAAGAATAAAAAAAAAAAGACTTAAAAAGAAAACGCCTTTTAAACCCAAATATGTATTTCTTGCCTGGGAACTTAGAGGGAGGGTATGACAGGAACATTTACAATCAGGGGAAAGGAATTTCACAGGCCTGCTAGCCTGTAGCTAATTATTTTTAAACTGGATTAGTGCAACATTGTGCTGAATGGGGTTGCAGCCTGCCAAATTGCTCCAATGTGCTAGTAAACACGATCCTCAAGTTCACTCCCAGCCTAAAAGAGAAACTCCATTTTAAATTCAGACAGATGTATTTTTAAGATTACAGATGAGGGCGTCATAACAGTCAGGCAGTTAGAATAATAATGAAAATGACAGATGCTGGTTAACCGAGAAACCCACAAAAGGGAAGAAATTTGAAACAGTCAGTTTGTGCTAAAAGAAATATTTCACACAGATGCTAGACAAACATAGCTTGTATTTTTTTCTAACCGCAACATATATAACATAAAAATGCTTTGTCTTGCCCCCCCCGATTCTAAGCAACATAAATAATTACACTGTACTACAGCACATCAGATGAACTCATAATCATGACTCTATTTTTGGTTTCCCTCTGGTTAGTCTTCTCATGTCTTAAAGCTCAACGCTGTTAATTAAAAACACATGAACCTGCATGATAGGAGCTCTTTGTTTGAAAGGCTGGCAGATATAATTGCTCAGTTCACATTACACACACAATAAAGTATCTAAGCCCTCCAAGTCCTTTGTACACCCACGTTTATGTCAACCCGCAATTGTAATGTAACTTTTTGGCAGAGTGACTTGCCTCCTCGCAGCAACACAAACAGAGATAAGCTCAAAGGAGAGGGAAAGAAAAACTCCAAATAATCTAAGTTCAGTCATGTATTTCTCAGCGTCGACATTCTTTCTTTCCATCTGCAATGACAATTAAATCACATCCAAGGTTGTTCTCTGCCAAAAGGACTCTGTGATTATTTTTGTCGGATCAAATTCCCATCAAGAGAATGTTACAATAACACCAGAGCTGAATAAAACTAAGAGGCAGTCATTAAAAGGGTAAAATGATCACGACTCAGCAACCCATCACTTCATGTTGTTATTTTCACAACCGCTACGCTGCGGAGAAACAGCACAGGGAAAATTCCAAGGACATTTGTTGTGCATTTGTCATCTCTTTGGCACTAAAAAAACAAGTTTTCAACGCTGTAATCTTTACTTAGAAAGCGCTGGGTGTGTTCCTCCCTCCACTGTTTATCCACTTTGGTGCTTATCCGGCTCCTTTTATTCGGCCAATTACTCATTAATACTGAAAAATAACACATCTTATTGTATTTACTTATGTTTAATTTTGAAGGGTCATAGACATAAGCCATAAAATATCACAGTATGTTTCGTCTCAGCCAAATTGTGATGCTTAGGCTTTATGTAAGTAACACAAGCCATAAATATAAAGTAAAAAAGAAAATGAAAGCTTGAGATGACTAAGAAAACATATCTCATAGAGAACAAATATAAGAGGAGTTATTATGACTGCTTGCAGGTTTGAATCCAGATTTATCCTCCAACATGTGACATTAGATTTAAACAAACATCGCAGGTCCGAGTAAGGTCACACACTCAGTGTGGTTCTGTTTTTAGTCCAATCACTAACCTCGCTGACACCATACACTGAGTTACATAACCTGCCTGTCTGTTTACATTTTTCATCAAGTCAAATACTGCTGCGTAAGAAAAAGCTGCAATTACTGCAAAACGCTGCTGCATAACACTCTGCAACAGGGCAGGGAGTGAATCTGAATTCAGTGACTTATTGACAGAGGCCAAACAGAACACATTTAAACCAGCCAGGCAGATGCTGCAGATAGGGGTTAAATGGTGCATTCATGAACTTTTGTAAATATACAGAAACAAGCACACAAGGTCAAGTAAAGGCAATTTTTCTGTGCTGCAGAAGAAGCGCTGATCTGCTCTCCTCGTGGCAGAGTTGCGTAAGGGAGGAGTCATCAGCTTTAGAATAACACAAAGAAAATAAGACGTGGACTGACTCTGTGCAGATCGATTTTGTCGAATGGAAACACAGACATTTATAGTCTGTAGAAAAACAAAGCCAACATCACAAGACGATGATTTTACAGCACCCTGGGAGACGTGGTATTTTTAACACTCTGTGGGCATTAAGTGTTTTTGTCAATGTACTAGAAAAGAACGAGATCATTTAAGCACACTTGATACTTCCCCTCTGCAAGCCAAATATGGACCTTATAATCATACACCAAAAATGGATGCTGACCAAGCTTCCCCTTAAGTTAATAATTTCTTACTTTGTGGCTTTCTGCTTATTTGGGAGACATGCACTGAAGTGACCAGAGGACTCTTTCCTAGTCCCCCATAAAGCCCTAAGGCACACTGCTAACACATGCAGACACACACATACACCATCACCAGACACTGGTGTTATAGTAAAACAAAAAATAGTGACTAAATTCATATATATGGATAAGGGTTATTCCCATCATGAGCCACGAAAGTCACAATGACTTCAGCACAGAGAAGCACAGGATGAACACTTGATCTCAGGATGCAGCTGAATGCTTTTAACAGCTTTAAAACATTGCTTTGTCTAATAATTTCTACCCCCTCAGATTCAATTAGACACAGCCCTGGCACCTCTGTTTCATTGCTATTCAGCTGATGTCAATGATAATGAAAAACTCATTAGAGACAGCTCAGGAAGGGTTCTGACGGTTCTATGCATCAACAGAGGCGAGCCACAGGGAACCACAACAAAATGGACTGATTGATTGAGAGGCTGCTGTGAGTAGAGAGACATATCAAGCCAACTGGAGAATTCAAGTGATGGATGTCTCAGTTGATAAAGCTCACAAAGCTGACTGAAAAAGTGCAATATCTGCATGCTCACTTAATGAACAGGAGGGTGGCTTCACAGATCCTCTTTAAAGTAGTTGGACAAATGATCACGCTGATGGGCTGCATGGGCCAAATAATTGTGCTGTGCCTGTTTTTGTATTTGTTTGGCAAACTGAAATTAAAGGCTTAGAGGATAGAAAAACACTTTGATGTGCTTTACAGGATTAGTGGCCAACTCATCCTTTCATTTGGCACTTTGGAGTAACACTTATGACAGAAATAATCACTCACAACTACAGATGTGTGCAGTGGTTTCCTAATTTTAGCCACACCAGCAATATCGGTTAAAAGAATGGCAATTTTGGTCAGCTGAAAGATCAGTTCACCACTTTGGCACAGATGAAACAAGACAAAACAGCTAAACAGAGGAAAGTTTTAAAGATGTTGTTAAAGGTTCACATGGATAACAATAATTTTGACTGAAAGTCCTCGACAACTGCAAAAAGTTTGGTACAGACTAGATTTTTAACTTGCTATTATCATGGTAAAAAATACAATAAAGTTTGATTAGGCTAGAAAAGTACACAAAGGTGGCAGAAAGCATCTAATCCCATAAATTAAGGTTATTCTTTAATGGGAATCTTGATTGTATTACCATAAATGTGCAGTCATACAGAAAGAGTGGGAGTTACTCACGCCTTTGTTTTCTAACACTAGTACATTTCCATGTTATTGTATTGTTTAGCCTGTTACATTATTCCATTGTTAGGTGGTTGCTAGGCAAGATGACGACATAATAGATCCTGCATTATGAAAGTTTTTGTGGGAATAATTGAGATGTTACCGTCATGAAAAAAGAATGACAGACTGCTTTTCTGAGGTGTTACAGTTGCATAAAGCTTCAAATGGGTCATTTTAGCCCATTTGTAGGTAGTTGCTAGGCAACATGATGACATGATATTATCTGATATAGATAAGAACCTCCAGGGGCCGAAGATGTTCCTGTGTGCCAATTTTGGTTGCTCAACTCCTCATTGTACGCGAGGCAAACAAACAAACAGATTTCATGTATTATAGTAAGAAGATTATAACATGCATACTGACACAATGTCACCACTTCATTTTTTCAATATTAAAGCTACATTTCTCATGGCACCCCTTGCATTTTTTCTCTGAAGCTATTTTCAAGTCAAAAGTTGAATCTACTGTTTTTCTTAATGACCAAAAACTCCTTATACAACATGTTGTTAGCACCACTGTAACTGCCTCGGGGAACTACACAGTGTGGTAGACTTACGTTAATTTACAATCATCCTTGTAATCTTATTATGCAAATATACAACGAGGATGCTATAAATGTTGATCATTCATTTTATTGACATTTACAAAGGTCAAGCTGAAATAAATCATTAGTAAAAACTGTTCAGAAATGCTACAAAGTTTCAAATGACAAACTAAACACTTATCTGTGGATTTTCTTGTTCAGTTCACTTTTAAGTGCTATAAATGCTTGGTTTTTTGCTTTAGTGTTAATCCTTTTAATTATTACAATGCAGGGATTTGTTAGAGGAGCATTCATGACCAACAGTCACCTATTGTTTCTTTTTATTTCAGTGTATTTTACACCCAGTTTCAGGTTAACTATGATAACCTTATTCAGCTCGATAAATAACATTTTTTTTCAACTGTAGACAAGTTAAATGATAATTTCCCTCCTGAAGTGATGACTGTTCTGACTCATCACATTTGAAAGAGGAACATATGAGAGTTTTTATCCCCCAGACAAACTGCAATTGGGGAAGAATGCCCCATCTACGCTTTCATGAAACCAGACTCCCACTCATGCCTCTGCGCACATCCTTAATTCTACAGTTGAACTTCAACTACATCTAACTTCAGCTAATGGGGTTCAAGTTCAAACAAAGAGGAGAGCGAGGATGAGTGTGGTATTTCAAGAACAAGCACCAGAAGAACATGTTTTGACATATTTTGTTGTCTTACTTGGTTGCAAATTCACTAAAGGCCTGACACCCACTCAGCAATTATCAGAATAGCCCGCAGCCAAAGGTAACATTCATGTTGCAATACAAGGCCTTGCCTGTACAGTACAGTATGTCCCCCTGGATAGAATATGGCAAAATGTAATTTTGAAATTATAATTAACGACATTTATGGACAGAATTCTTGATAAAAAAACCCAAAGAAAACAAACAAACAAAACCACAGAAGCACAGCAAACCAAAATAAAATTATGTAACATCCTGTTGATGAACCTCTAACCACATGCGGATCTTTAGAGCAAATATAGCATAACCACTCAAGTCAGTTCAGCAGCGCAGAGATATTGACGAGTGGAGTTATGTTCCAGAGCTTACAATCAATGGGAATTCTCCAAAGAGAGATCCTCTAGGTCAATTAGTTCAATAAGTAACTCCCTGATGAGTTACATGCTGAAGGTTCAGTAAATGTAAGGGCTTTTTTTTAAACTAAACACACTGTAAAGTTGTGAGAGAGAAGAGCTCTATCTGTGCAGGTGAGAAGCAGTCCTCAGGGAAGGATTTGTAAATGAAACTAAACTTGTGAATACGCCCACACTCAGACAAAGGAGGTCACTCAGGTCTGCTATACAAGCTTACAGTGGCGCATCGGAAATTTACCGCAAGTTATACAACATAAAGCACCGGGACAGACTCTTTGAGGACCGAGCAGCTGTATTTCCATGTATACATAAAAAGATGCCACTGGAAAAAGGGGAAGTTTTTCAAACGGAAAACAGAAGCAGACTTAGAGAATTAAACAAAAAAAAAAATAGAATAAAACTAAATATGACTCATAAGGAACAATAATAGCGGCTGTCACAATGCAAACAAAACAACCAAAGGTTAAAAAAAACCTGACAAGTAATGAATAACACATGACAAATCATGATACAAAGTGCCCTCTGATACAACGCTTAAGACACAGACTTTAATCTGTAGAGCAGTGGAGCATTAAATGTGCGATCAGCGAAGTGATATTGCACTTTGGTGAAACATTTCAACTCCACCGGAGGCACAATGAAGTGACAAGGGAGGCTCTTAAGCAACAAACCAACAGTACCAGACTGATTCCTCAGCCAGCGATGACGGGCAACCATGTGTCTTCACTATATGTACGTCAAAGAGCTCAGAGTTTGGAGGAATTTCAAGTACTTGTTCTCAAGGACTGGATGTTTCTGACCACACTTTCATGGAAAAAGCACATCTGGGCTAATGTTTCTTCCTCAGGCTCATCTCTGAGTCAATACCTTGTCTATTGCTCTTTTGGTATTTATGACACATATTGCCAGCAATTTTAATCAAAAGGTTCTCAAGGGGAATGCAATACACAACACCTAAGCACATTTGTACTACAACCTACTGCACAGGTCGCCGCTGCTTACCACAAATTAAAACAACAGTTATTTGCCTTTCAAGCTGGCAGTAAATCAGGATGTGATAGATTTGTTTTTTACCGAATACCACTGGATATTTAAAAAACACACATTCTCCACCCACACTCACTGTTTTGGTTTAAAAGACTCGCTTAAATCTCTCTCAACAGTGCCCTTCATCAGAGCTGGCTTTAATTATACCCACACACTCCTATTAGAAAAAAAAGGAAATTCTGATTCCTATCTTTAATTCCTAATTGTGACCGCTTTGCCCGTGTGTATGGACTGTAAGTGACTTTGCACTTGCAGTCTGCAGAGATTCCGAAAACACAAGCAGTCCTACCAGTTATCTTACACTATGACCATAATTTAAAAGTGATGGTATAATAGAGCGAAGCATCAACAAAGGGAAGAAAGGATCGGAATACTTTTACAAACATTCTTTGTTTTATGAGGCAACCAAGCAAACTAACCCAACACAGATTTCACAATATCATGACCGAAACCAAAACAGCTCTCTTGATTTTCCTCATGTAAAGCAGCATTAGATGCCTCCTCCTCGCCGCGATTATGCCGCGACTGAAGCTGCCGTCACCTTTCGCATACTAACATCAGGCACTTTTGACATACTTGTAATTCTCACTTTGTCACATCTGACAGCAGAGCTATTCCTCTGTTCCTACGCTTGAGGCACGTTTCTGCTCAGAGTCATTTGAGACACATAAACACACAGACAGACACACAAAAACTTTAATGAACAGCAATACTTCAAGCATCTCCATCGCTGCAATCATTAAAAATTACACAATGCGCCCACAGAGCGAGCGAGTGTGTGTGGGTGGACACAGTACACTGTTTTTATTAATCATCAAAACCTCCGTAGGTTGATAGATGATACAAGTGTTAATTAATTTCTCATAAATATACAGGGGAAGATTATCATTGATAAAGTGCAAAACATTTCACACAAAACAATCCAAGAGTGCGGCATTTCATACTAGGTCAACCTCAGGGGGATTTCACATCAGTAACACTGAAATATTTTCATCACCGCTATTGCCTGTTTTTGACTGCATCTGCAGCATAAGAAGATATTTTAATACTGCTGTGCCTGAGAGCTATTCTGAATTTAATGAGGAGGAATTATTTGGCTTCTTCCTAGGTATGATAATAGTTACACGTTACTGTTATTACAAAAACACATCTGAGCTGTGCCAAGCCTTTAAAAACAACAACAACAAACTCACCTTCCAATTTAACAGAGGGAGAGGAGAGCGAAAGAGATAAAAATCAGTAAACACAGCAAAGCCCAGCAGCAAGAGCAACAATTTCAAATTTTCACTGGTGCTGTGTTTGGTGAGAGTACCTGTATCAGGAACTTGCTCTGACTACTAACACACAGAAAATCACTGTAATACAAGGCTATTAGAGCATGGCCCGAGTAAAAAGCAGGGATTAAGCCGACCTGTTTCTAAAAGAGGTCTAACAACAGTCCCCCTGAGGTACAACCGACTCATCTCCAGGTCCTCGACAGCTTCTTGTAAACAGCTCTTTCTTTCCAACAGCACCTTGATTGACTCTGCTCGAAGCGTTTTTTAAAGAGCAAGCTTGCCCAAATTACACACACAAAGAAGCTTAGCCCATTATTGGTTTTTTTTGATGTCTCTATTTTTGTCTGTGTAAATTTTTTTAAAACCTAATTCAGAGGAGGTGAAAAGAGGTTCACTTATCCTCTCCTTTTTATTAGGATAATAGAAAAATGATTTAAATTAACAACATTAAATTGGAGACAATGTCAATATTATTATCTATGTAAAATATTCACTCTTCGAGGGAAATATCCAACTCCTTAGCTTCTAAGTGCTCAGCTATGTTTGCCATTTAGTGGGAAATTAGTAGAATAAAGTGAGTGCACAGACACAACTCATAGGGCTGGGTGGGTCATTCCTGGTAATCCCCTTCATATTTCACACAGCCAGTTGAATAAATGTTAACATGGAAATCTTTTTTTTTTTATTGGCGAAGCAAGTCAAACACATGTGTACTGACCAAACACTGACAGTTGTTATTATATATGAAATGTAAAAAGCTAGAAGGAACAAACAAAAACAGCCATTTCGTTCATTTCATTATCTTGTTCATATCTTTAGAATCTATACTTAAAGAAAAACTAAAAGAGAAGTCAGGGACGAGTTTTAAACAGGTCCGGGCGGAAACGACGTAGGGAGGAGGTGAATGGAGGCTTCTAAGAACTGAAGTTTTTATTTTCTTTGCACGTTATTGATAATGACAACTATTTACAGACCATAAAGTAATTAAGACAATTTACAAATAAAAAAGGGCGTGTGGGTTGTTGAACCTGTCGGAATTGGGTGTACTGTATACTGTGACTTATTTTGCTGTTGTGAGTCAACATTAACGCAACAACCTAAGCCCCAAAACAAGTTTTCACTGGAACTTATCCTACAGTTGGTCTGCCAATTATCCCAAGGATACACAGCCATGGCTGGAAGACTCCCAGTTCAGAGTATTTTTCATACTTTTAATTTTTCTGTGTTGTTATGGGCTGGGGTCAGAGAAAAATCTAACTTGCTCTCTCTAATGTGCGCTTAATGTTAGTGCGATTATGTTAATATATTCACAATGCAAAGATGGGAATCCGTGTGAGATTTTTACCAGACCTCCTCTTCGTTTCCAACAACTCTGACATCCCGTTCCAGTCTATTCCCCCAATCCTATCATTTCCTATACAAACACCGCATTATATCGGCTACAGTCTGTTTTTATTTCCCTCAAAGACGATTCCCCTTAGCTAGCTGACTGACAGCTGTGTGTGTATGCATCATTATCTCCTTCACAGAGCCTGTCTGTTGCCATAGCCTGTGGCAGACCTCAATCACACAGTATTAGAAATGACTTCGGTTTCTGCAGAGTGCCCTGCTTTTGCCTGCTGCAGGTGAGCCACACATTATATGAGCCAGCCAGATATAAGTGAACTAGAATATCTGTAACTACAAACGTGTTAAATCAGATACTTGTGTTTATCTGATTTAGCCAGCAGAACATGACAAGACATAATCAGATGCTGATAATATTCCTGTTCCTGGAAGTAGAGGTTATGGAGGCCAATTAAATGGAAGAGAAAATTAGAAATAAAATGTTCTATGAAGCATCCTACACCTACCGAGAAGCAGATCGGGTCTGCGTGTTTTATCAAAAAGAAACAGTTGTCATCTTTTTGTCACATAAACTCATTTTTTAAAATTGTCTATGTAGGTGCAATTTACTAAAAGCTTAAAAGGAAGAGTGCAGTGTTTAATCTGAATTTAGCTGATGTTTTAAATGCTGGTCAGGTCTGCAGTGTTAGTCTGTGGTTTCAGCATACAGTCAGGTAATAAGATCCACAACAGAGGGCCTATGCTAATGCCTTTTTAGACAGTGCACAGTAGATAAATCACGTTTATAGATTGATATCCTCCTCTATGGCCTCTGTGAATATAACAAGATTGCCTCCAATTGCATCTAAATATGAGCTTTACGCATGCAAACACACTGCATAATAAAATACCGCGCACACAGATATGGAATAAAGAGTCTCGCTTGCCATTTCAAACTACAGCCCACCACACTGGCTATTATCTGGTGTTTATTTTCTAATATGTGACTATACTGTAAAATGCTCTTTCTTTCTGTTAATCCTGACAATTTGTCAAATTTAAATCCAGCAGCAGTGCGCAGAACACATCAATTGAAAGTTAAATTAATTTTGTCCCCCCCTCCTTCTGCTGCCTGTTTTTGACTTTCTCCCACTCTCCTGCTTCTCCTATCTATTTCTCTTTCCTTTCTCTAATAAGTATGTGAGCGGTGGCAAATGTAATTACAAAGGGGTGGGGTTGGGAGGGGGTGCGTGTGTGTGTGTGTGTGGTGGTGGTGGTGGTGGTGGTGGGGGGGGGGGGGCTGCTATGCATACACAACAAAACGCAACATTAAAAAGCTATTATCAGAAAAAAGAACATTTTGGCAGATATATGGCGGGGGGCAGATCTCGCCATATGTTTGCGGAGATGGGGACAACAAGTCAGGTAGTAATTATCAATCATCATCAGGAGAAACTGTCAAAAACGCTAGGCCGGGCACGCTCTGACTAGTGTTGCCATGGAGACAAGCCCACATCCCTCTAAGTGTGTGTTTACCAGGACATTAAAAATACTCTCCCATATTTTTATCTCACACTTATAAAATCATGTAAATCGTTCTCTTGGCCTGCAGAGTCATGAGGGCTCAGTGTGTGTGTGTGTGTGTGTGTGTGTGTGTGTGTGTGTGTGTGTGTGTGTGTGTGTGTGTGTGTGTGTGTTAAAGATTTCCTGACAAGTCTCAGGAGATTTTTAAGGGATAAAACTGAGGAAAAATAATTCAGTTAAGGTTAGGGGTTTTGGTGGTACACCAATTTCCCTGTCTTGGGTTTTGGCATTTTAGGGGTTACAATTAGCAGATGTAAATGGAATATTCTCACCATAGTAATGAAAAAAGAAAGTGTGTGTATGTGTATGTGTATTTGCCAGTAATGAGCTCATTTTTGCAACCATACTGTTGCTGTACACAGACTCTCTATTCAGACTGTCACTATTCATATTCCTCAGCCTAGCAGAGAGGACATTCTCCCAAACCATCATGACTTTGTCAGTTTAAATTTTACATATTTCATTCTCTCTTTTGCATAGCCTACTTCAGTCCCCCCCCCTTTACATGCACTGCATGCCTTTAAATCAAATGTCACTACTTGCTACACAGGCTATTCATTCCCAGAACAGTGCAAGTGTGACTTTTCGCAGAATCACACATGAGGAATGTTTCTGGAGCGTTTCCAAGCATTTCTATCGACAGTGGTTCCTTCAGATGACACTTTTCATGTGAACTCAATCCATTACCCTTTAGAAATCGGGATTTATTTTCACTTAAAGCCAGCTCTGAAAATTAAATACATAAGCAAGTAAACATAAAAGCAATTTAGGGGAAACTGGTGTAAGTGCATCGTGAATTTTCCTGCTTTATTATGGCAGTCATTTTGAAAAAAAAGGAGTAGTGTTCTTAATTCATTATTTGTGCGCCGTTGTGCATGCTCCCCCTGGGGAGAAGCAACATTACTCTTTCATCAGATCAAATGAAGCGAAGCCGTGCCGTTCCAGGAAGAGCCAATTAAACAGTTCAAAGAAGTTTATTATTGCGATGGATTATGAAATCATTCTCATCGGATTCATTGGGGTGTGTGTTTCAACAGGGGTGTGAATGTGTGTACTTTAGCACTGCGCAAACTCATAAAGGCTGTCGACTCAAGCTTTCCATTTACAAAGTAAATAGGGAATTATGTTACAGTGTTACATGTTTTACAAGGGAAATCTCACAAACTTAATTTATAGTCAAAATAAGCCGTAATTACAGGAAGAAACTCTTTCCTTCTCGTTTCTTCCTTCACTCTTTCCTTTTTCTCTTTCATTTTATCCACCTCATGTGATTGCCTCATGATGGCAGCGTCACCTGTTAAGTACTTATTAACAGTGGGTTTAATCTTAACCCAGCGCCCCTGACTGACACATATGCTGAGGAATGCAATGACCTCTGACCCCGGTGAACCAAATAATTTGATTTATCTCAAGACCCATATGCACAGTATAAATTTTATGCATGGTATATATTAAAAAAAAGAACTGATACTGGCTCAAATCCAGCAAGGCACAATGTCTTTCTGGTCTCTCTGTGTTGATTTAAACTGTAATAAGTCATAACGCAGTTTTTCTGTCAGGACAAAAACACTACAGCACAATAAAAGCTGTAAATATCTGACAAGTGAACATGTCACCTCAGCTTTTTACTGTGCCAAAGTGTTGGCAAGAGCTCTTAATGGCCATTGTTCCAGGAGAGGAAATTAAAAAATAAATCCCTTTTTGCAAAGAAATGTTAAGAGGACGCAGAGGGACTGCCCCAAATACACACACCCCTGTTGTTCCAAGAGTGGCAAATGTAAAACAGAGTCAAAGTTACATAATGTGGAGGATTTGCTAAAAACGGGATAACGTTCAAACGCTTCCACATCATTGATACTGACAGACTGCAGCAACAACTCAGTAGGAGTGGGGCTCTAAAAAAAAAAATACAGTATTTCAATTTGGCTTTTGGAGGGAGGGAGAGGGAGATAGACAGAGGGAGGGAAGGGGGGGAGGGAGAGAGAAAGAGAGGGAGAGATGAAAGGGAGCAGTGGATAAGCTTCAAGGCTTATCCTATTCATTACTGGAGGAAAAAAAAATCGTAGCATCGACCTATAAATAAATGAATGCCAGGATAAACACGAAGCCCATACATCAATAAAACATATGTATTCTAATAGATCACGCTCTAGTTACACTTGATGGGATCGAGTCAGCCAATGAGCCCAATCATAGGGACTTTATCATTCTGCAAAGCTACGCAGCATTAGGCCGTGGTGATTATAAATAATCATCATTCTCATAACAAAATAGACCAATAGATACTTTCATCTTTGTTCTCTTTTTCTTTTCCTTGTTTATATGCTACTGTGTTTAAGGCATTCAAATTAATTCTCAAATCTACAAACAAACAAACAAACAAAGAAAAGGAAAACAGGACAAGTTATCGCCTCTCTTTGTATTTTCTTTTTAGTAAATAGTTGCATATTCATAAGAAAAAAAATTAACACATTTGTAAACAAATGTCTAAAACTGCAGCCAGCACCGCCTCTGTTTAAGCACTCTCCTTTCCAAGAAACATCTGGGTCACTTTGAACAAAAAAAAGAAAAGAAAAAAAATCTGGAAACATCAATCACATTCACCGCATAGTGTATAATCCTCACTTTGCTGCTGTCGTGTATCAGCGGTGCAACAATGATTTTTGACGTCACTAAAAGTTACACAAGCCTTTTTTAGGGAAACAGCCGGCAACAAGTCTCCACCTACACAGAGATATTGAACACTTAAACCTGACTAAAAGGCTGCATTCAGGACGTGTTTCCACACCGGAGCCTGACTCTGTAAACAGCGTTTTCAGTTACACGTATGAGTCAGACTTGCTCACCCCAGGTTGCAACATGCTATTCTGTACATTTATATTAGGGAATTTCAGAAGTTGTATCACATCTCACATCTGGCGTTTATGAAAATCTGACTCTCAGTGTGTTGTTTTTATCACATTTAACTCACAATAAACCGATTTATCAATTGAGCCATTACGAATGAGGTCAAGCTAACCTCCTCAGCTCAAGTGTAACGTAATACATAAAAAGCATTGCATTTTATTTAAGAAAAAAAAGTTAAAAATAAATCGTTTATAAACTTAGAAGAGCTCGAGGAGGTGCTTTTTCATGTGTGCATTAAATATAATTTATTTACCAGATTTTTCCCTTTAATTCCTGGAAGCTGTCAACATGAAGACAATTGCACATACATGTTGCAACATACTTGTTATTGGCAATCATTTGCACTGAGCATTTCATCACTTTATTATTATTTTTTCCACTGTTAACATCTTGTGGTTCTGCTATTACAAGTAGGAGCCAGTCTGAAGTCATTCTTTTGTGATGCGTTCAAAGACGCTACGACATCCAATGTGTAAGACTCTGCCCCCTCTTAAAACACTCCATTCAAAAATTACAATGTGCTGACAGGAAAAGTTCACCTGGAAAAAACCGCAGAGGGAAAAGCATAATAAGAACTTAGACTGATTTAAAATAGTTTAAGGCGGGTTAACTTTGAAATCTTGGATGTCAGAGTTTCCATAAATGCAGCAAAAAGGGGAGATTTCCAGACAATCACTCCTTGCAGCTGCAATAACATGTGATGACAGCATGAAAATGAGATGGTGACTAAATATTTCACTATAGGATCAACTGCATAAAAGAAATTTTATGCTTCTACAAACCAATTTTCATTGTCACTGCATTGAAATCAAATTTATGTTTTGTCAGTATATGTCTGTTGATACAGACCTCATATTTCATGACAGATTAACAGCTTACGAGGATTTCCGCTGAAATGATAGCAGCCCTTTGCTGTTTATCAACCATTCAGCATTTGATTGATGTGCATTTCTATCATCTTTGTGGAAAATTACTGACTACATTAAAATATAAGCATTCAACTATGAGGAGCAGGTGACAGTTTCCCACTCATTATGCGTAAATCTTCACCACATATAAGAGCCAGAAGTAGCATGAGTGTAGGGGCAAACCCAGGGCACAAAACAAGAACCGCCCCCATGCTCAGTGGTTATGATGTGCTTTGAACTATATGTCATTGATGCACTCAAAAATGAAGCAAATGAATTGGTATAATGCTGAAGTAAGACATGAATGTCCTTTTTTCTCCAAATATCCTCCATCAGCTCCTTCGCTGACAAACCTTTTGCACTGGAAATAAAAGCTAAGCTTGTTCCCCAAAGCTACTTATTTATCTATGTTACATTTTGCTATTAATAGATAAGTAGTAATGCAAAGCCATATGTGTAGAGTTGCTGTGTTGCTGATGACATAAGAGGGATAATACAAAACAATTGTGCCTTACACGATAGAGAAGTGCTAATGCTACCGATGCCAGCGGAGGAAAGTGGTTTTAGTTAAAATAGCACAGTGGCATTTATTCTGCCGTGCATACCATACACATTAGATACGATGAAACACAAGCCTAGTATATATTAAAGCTATATGTGAGTAATTTAGGTGCTAATAAAGTAAAAATATACAACTTTCACATCTTACACAAGGACATTGCAATGTGCGTTGTCATGTGTAAGTGATCTTTCACCAGATGTTCACTTTGTTTTTATATACAGTTCATGTCCTGATTATGAAATGTGACTATACAGCCACAGCATGTCCTCTGTCCTCCTCTAAAATCCTCCTCTACGGCCTCTGTATACCATGACATATGGACAATGAAAAATTCATGGGCCGTGGTTAACACAAATCTGCAGAGGAGATAGCAAAACATGAGCTTAGCAAGCAATTTGCCTATTACATTGACAGACGGAGCTGTCGTGGGACGATATTGGCATATGCATATTTCATCTAATCAGATTTCATGTTTAAAGAGCAGCGAGAAAGTGGTTCAAGTTGTGGAAACAATGACATCATGCTGTATGTTCATCTAGTGACCCAGCCCAATCAAGCTAGAAGGACTCAATGTTTTCAAAGATTGTATCTCAAAAAGCACAGGTTCAGGATTTTAGGCTGTTTACTTACTATAGATTCACTCATTTTTTTCCCTCCGTGTATGTCAGCATCAGTTCAGTTCAAATGTTTCTTTTGTTCCTGTCAAACACAGACACCACTGACTCTGACATGCAGAAAAACCTCTTAAAAGCACACAAAGCTCAACTAAATTCAGCCACAGATGCATTAAACCAGCGCTCATGCACCGCAGTACAAAAATAGATTGTAAAATATTGTGTGTGATTGGTGCATCTGGACAGCATTAATATATTGAAGCAATAAATTGTTTTTTTATACTCCTCCCACCCTGGAGGATTACAAAAAAAGAAAAAGGGATTCCAAAGGATTGCAATGAAAATGTTTCTTTTTGATAAAAATCAAATCAGCAATGACTGAGATGTATTTCAAAGAAAAACAAAGCTGATAATAAAATATATAGATTCTGTGCCAAGACCTGGAGCATATAGGATAAATGTGAGCAAGCCAGAGAAGGAGGAGGAAGAGGGTAACTCCTCTCAACTGCTTTGCCTCAAAAAAGTGATTGCCTCACTAACTCTCAGAATACTGTTGATTTAAGCAATGTGCACACCAGGAGTGTTAGGTTTCTGGAGGTGGGTGGGAGGGTGGGGGGGGGGGGGGGGGGTGGAGAAGGGAGCGGAGAGGAAGGTCAGCAGTTTGGAAGCATAACTTGAGAATCCGAGAAACCGGGAAAAAATGGTGCTTGTAATATTTTCCAAAACAGACGGCCATCTTGTTTAAATATATCATATACAGCACCTCTAGGTTGAGTTTACAAATGTTTATGTTATTGCCTTGTAGCACATACTGCGTCCCTGCCAAATTAATGTGAGTAATACTCAACATAACCAGGACAGCTAATAACAAATACCTGACCCTTGTCATCTGTCATTCAGCGCTATTTATGGCTTTTTCTCAAGGCATTTTATTCCAGCACAGTCTGTCATTACTCTTAGCTTTATATAAGAGATCGTTTTTCTTTGAGTGTGTCAGTAAGCACACAATAAGTAAAAATATCTGCACTGGCAACGTTTAATGCATAACTTAAATTTCCTGTCGTACGACTGTGCAGTGTTAATATTACATTCCTCCTGGCAAGAAATTAAATTGGGGACACAAAGTAGCATGGGTATAATCAATCCACGTTGGCAGAGAATGCATGATAATTATAAACAAAATCTGTGTCATTCCCCACGAGGAAAGCAGCTGCAGGGGTGACAGGCGATGCTGAACATGAATATGGATCACAGGACTAAAGATCTGGTAACTGACGCAACCCCGGTTTTGCTCGAGCTGGCTCAAAAGCAGGGACGCTGGTAGTGACGTGGATGAAAAAAAAAAACACGAGCTTGGATTGAGTCCGATGAAGAACGTTTCTGATTAATGTCGTTAATACACCAGGAATAACTCTGCACCATCTCCGCACCTTAGTGAACTCCAAGCAAACGCAGAAGAAATGAAAGCCATTATATAGACAACAGCAGCCCAAGTACGCTAATGTTTCATTATCATCTCTTTAAATGCAGATAAATGAGAATGAGAGTGCACTGAACATGCTCAAATAAAACGACATATGCTGCTTATTAAATAATCATCCCCTACATGATTATGTTGTACATGCACATATTGTAGTGCTCTGTTGAATCCGTAACCAGGATGCCAAGAATAGACTGGATTTCACCACCATCTGACGGCTGCATTTCACACACTTCTATACCAAAAGGCTCAGTTAAACTCTTTTATTTTGCCCTCTCGTCTTCTTTACCTCCTGAGGTAGCTTGACACACTTTCATGAATTAGCCTAGACAAGATGGACAGCTATTACAGCTGCCACAGCAGATTTAGCTGAATCCAAAAGGTCAGAATTAGCATTGAGAGAAGCACAGGAAGAAAAAGTCCTAAAATTGTTCCCCGGATCAATTTCTAACATTTTAATATTTCACAGCAGCACAGTATTCCTTCTTACGTGTCCACTGTGCTAGTATTTATCGTAATAAAGGTGGATTTAATATGGCGTTTATAGCTGCTTTTTCATATGGAGCCTATAAATGGGAGAAGAACTTTACTCAGCAGCTGTGTATATGTGCAAAAACCCATGCGTGTGTGTTTAGGCCTACAAGTAAGACACCCTTGAGGCTTTAACTCACCTGCCAGAGTGAAGAAAATTACTTAGCTCTGCTGTTTTGAAACAAATCACAATCAAGTCTCCTAGCAGCAATTCCAGCAGAAATAAAGCTCTGCTTCAAAACTAGTAAACCCTTAAGTGAAGAACATTAGAAATCTGGTTGCCTTAGTCAAAAAAATAGTGGAATTCCTTTAGGCTATGAAAATAAACCTTTAGCTTAAATGTGGCTCACAGAGGAATGGTATTATTGAGCCAAGTGAATGAGCAACAGCCGCCACAGGATGTTAGCGTTACTATTCATAACTTATTTTTCCTATGCCTAAAACCGTTTTCCCTTCTGGTCTCACCTCTGCTGCTCTCTTAAAATGCAATTACCTACTGGCAAATTTACAGGAAAAGAAAAACAATGACTTTTGACCAGAGGAGTCGTTAATGTGAATGTCAAACCGATGCTGCACAAGAACCCGCTGAGCAACCGAGCAGAGGAAATATATAGAGAGAGATGAATCACTTTAATCCTTTGTTTTAGACCAACTCTGGGTTTAATACATGGATTCAAGAGAGGCAAGGAAAGCGGATTGAATGGCAGACAGACATGTTCCAGCACTTCAAGACTCTTCTCCGGAAACGCTGAATGCTTTCCATAGGTGTGACTGATGAGGATGTTTGAACAGTAGACACTAAATAAACGCAAATATACTGAAAATATGTCAGAAAGCAAAAGGTGATTCCTGATTCCTCTCTTGGTTCTAATTATGTAACGTAAACTAAAAAAGCATTGATCAAAAGTACATTTGGTTTCAAAGTAAAGGGCAAACACAGGAAACAAACAAGGGAGTGACGTGTTATGAAGACAAATCACAGCTTTGAAAAACATAAAACGTTATTATTTTTATATTTATTTAATTATAAACCAAGTCAGGTAACAGGTATAATAAAAGGTGTTGAAAAACTTTTTTTGGTATCAATATCAATCCAATCCTCTCTTAAACAACTAAGCTTTTAGTGATATATTAGTGGATACAGCATACTATGTGACGAATACGCCCTAACAGCAGGGATCTCGGTTATGCAACACAATTTCTGTCATTTAACTTTTTTAGCTTTTTTAGGGAACTTTTAGTATAATTTCTGATTTGTCAGCACCATTCAAACATTCATACTCTTATATATTCATTGCATAATAAACTGCACAGTTGCACTCGTCTGTTTTGCTTTTTCCTCCTCAAGCATAACTCCACAAACCTGACAAGATGACAGCATCGGTGACAGGTCTCACTCATGTTCTTGCTAACATTTACTCGACTTACACGGCTCTGGTGATTGCTCTCTTTATGGCACGTCACTCAAAGCGTTGTTAAGCATTTGCTCGACAGTTTAGGCAAATGGGCTGCGTTTAACTGTTTGTTTGTCTTTTTATTTGATATTCACTCCAGTGATTTTGGCGGGTGTTGTGCCAATACAAACACCAACTACTGGTCCAGCTCGGCCCTAATTTTACATTTTCAAGAAAAAAACTAAATAAAATCTAGTTATTTAAAAGTTAAATAGCATTCCAGTGTCCTAACACGTCGTACTATGTGAGAGAAAGAGATCTGAATCAATGCAGCAGAGCCGAAGGTGCGGTCTTATTCTCCTTTGTGCCAAAATCTGGCACCGACATTACCCGCATTCAAATTAGCCACTGACAGTTTGGAAATGTGGGTCTGTTATGTTAATGGCAGTTAGCGTCATGAAGCAAATTCACAGAAAGATAAGCTCAGTTTGTTTTAACTCCACGCCCCCAGATGTGCTTTTGTCACTTTCAAAATTCACATTCAACAAGTCAACTGAAGTGATTTCACTTTAATGTTCAAACTCAGCCTATTGAAAAATTCCTTGTCAGAAAGCCAAGCAGGGCTGTTTTTCTCAGCTCCTATATTTTTTTCACAGCACAACAGTATTTGGCATGGGAACCAGAATAATTCACTGGCTCTGTTTTTCTTTGTCCTCTGATGGACTTCGTTTTGATAGGCAGCCCTTAACAAGTGAAAATATTAAATGAACTAAAGTACTTTTTCACCATTTCACAATTTTCACACAATGGAACTAAATTACTTGGCCCAAAATGCCAATTTCCCACTAAAAGCAGACTTGAACAAATGGTCTAGGTAACCAAAATGACATAATTGGGAGTTTGAGATGAACCGTACTGTGAGAATGAGTTTTAAGAGCACGCGTATGTTCAAAGATCAGGACATGATGAGTTTGATGTTTCATGGGCCAACACTCAAAGTTCCATAAACTGGCACTATAATAGCTGCTGGCATTCAAGATGAGCTAATATGATAATGTATCTAAAGGCTACAATCAAATCTCCAGCTGCCACACTCACCAAACTCGTCGCAGATGCTCTCATTCTGCAGCAGGGTGGGGTGTTCGAAGGTGTCCCGGCAGTACAGGATCCTCGTGCTTCCATCCAACGCAGCAATGCCGCCCAGCGCCAGCACCGTGTGGTCTATGAGCAGAGAGGACGGCTGCTCTCTGAGCCGTGCCAAAACGGAACGGTAACGACAATACTGAGGGTAACTGAGGACTAAAACCTTGCGCCCATCTTCTTCCTGGCCTGGAAAACACAACAAAAAGGCACGGAGTTAGAAGGGCCACAGAGGTTACACATACTTTAATTTGACATTGAACTGTAACTGTTTTGCTTTTTTCAAGTGCCCCTCTAAGAGTTGTAGAGAAGGGCAGCACTTAATTTTTACAGAACACATCCACTCTTCCATTTCTCTTCGGCTTTTATGATTTCATTCTAGCTCATCGATCATTATTCGGCTACTTTTATATTCAAGCACATCTACTGCCAGTGTGCTGTGAATATGAAATTATCTGTAATCTCAGACTTTGTCCTAATGAAATTTTATTTGATTCACAATAAAACCAAGGAGGATCAATATGTAAACCAGCAGAACAAACTTAATACTTTATTTTGTTTCAAGAATTTGTGAAAGGTGCCACATCTGCACTGTTTTCAGACGGACAGGTGTCCCTTGCGAGCTGGTATCTCATCACAGGGATTTCGCTGTGTGTATCAGGAAATGCATCGAATTAAGGAAGCAAGATTCTCTAACGCTGCTGTTTCATTGTGACTTTAAATAGTCTTCATGAAAGTTTCACATCCTTTCCTTGTAGTAATAATACACTTCAGCAAACTGACAGGATGACTTTCATGAGTGCAAACATATGACGTTGCCGGGCGGCATGTTCGAAATGCATGACATGCATAGCTGCTTGGGTGACAAGAGGAATGTCAAAACAACTCCAGATGCCTTCTTTTAACAAGCAAGTTCAAGGATGGGAATTCTCAAACAGCAATTTAAACAAGGCTGGTGTGAATCAGTGTTTGCAGGTATCTGTGTACAGCCACTTGCTGATAAATGTGAATTTGTTATTTATATAACAATCTCAAAAAAAAAAAAAAAATCACGGTTTGTCGCCTTGCTTCAAAAGCTACACTCACTGTTTCACACAGGTAATAGCAAACCCTCCCACTGGAGCCAGACTTTACTTTTGTGTGATTAACATTCCATTTACAGTGTGTAAGTTTGACTAATGCATTATCACCTGTGACAACTGACTGGCAGAGAAACCTCTACTGTTATTTGGAGAACCTCAGGACAGGAAGTGCACACTGAGCTGATACAATAAACTGCCATAAATCCCAGGAAGATATGCTGATAGACAGTCGGACAGTTAATATTATACTGGCACCGTGTAAGAACCTAACCAAGAGACTAGCCTGCTTTTAACTTTCGACTTCTGACAATGGTGCTAGATGATTGTTAAAGGCTCAACAGAGGTTTCACAATTCACCCTGAGGGTGCATGACTGTGCGTATGCAATTTCAGTGCAGCCCATCAAAAAGTTGTTTAAATATTCAAGTCTCGACCTGAGCGCCGGGGCAACAGACAGAATGCCATTCCCAGCTAATAAAATACCATAAAGACACCGTTGAACAAAAACAACTGAAAGTGTACAATGACACAGAAAGATAAAAATGTAACATAAAGTCATACGAATACAGAGCTCCGTGTCAGAAAGATGACAACTTATTACAGGAAAAGGAAACCACTAGAACCACATATATATGTAGGGTTTGATATGATGTGCTCTGAAACGTGCACTGAGTTTTATTTATATTTGTTATGTGTTTATGGCCTTTCTCCTTCATAATGATGCCTGAGTAATCGCTTATATGTTGATGTTATGCAACTAGGGTGTTGAGGTTACAGGTTACTGGCAGTGATTAAAATGACAGTTTTAATGTTTAATTAGAACAGAATGTATCTCCTGCCACCCACATATCAGATATATGATAATCCTTAACTAATTACATGCCCGGTTAATGTTTATTCAGCAGGAGAGGGTTAAGGAAGGCACTTCAGTAAAGAAATATTGCTGTAAATATCGGCCAAGCTGAAGCCATGAGAGAAGCATTTCCTGCTTTTTAAAAACGTATATATATCTTGTGTTTCCTGTTGGACTACTTCGCAGAAACTGCATGCTCTAGTAAATCTGTCATGAGAACCTACTCCTTTACAAACAACAAATGGAAATGATCTGAATATACACAGAAGCTCTGGCACTGAATCAACTACTTTGTGTAATATAACATCATCAGGGCTGACCACGGACATGCAAATGTTTTCGGTGAACTGCATGCACAGTACTAGTAATTGCAACAAAACATTTGGGCACGAGTGTTGCTCTCTTTCACCAGAATAAACAGGTGCTATGAAGTGTGCTCAGTGCACATGACACACTGGAAACAACTCCTTGGCACTCCAAGCGCCGGCAGTGGTTTTAGATGCAACTATCAACAGTACTATCAGAGCAAGTCCATACAAAATATTTTTTATTTTTATGAATAAACTGGAGAATTCTTTTTACACAAAGGCTGCCTGCCAGATCTGAAAAAGAAAGTCAGCCACATCAGCAATAAATCTGTAAAGTTATATTGCGTGTACCTTTATGGGGGGGGGGGGGGGGGCTACTTAAAAAAGCAACAAAAAAGAATAGCTAAGAGTAGGTTAAAATGAATGTCAACCTGAATGTGAAATGACTCACTTTAATCTCTGTAAACCGAACTTTAAGCTAGCTCTTGTGAAGTCTGAGCTTGCACAACACTGAACTTCATACGCGGTTTTCTGTTCCAAACAATGAACTAGGTATGCCAATTATAGCCACTTTCATTTCAACTTTTCAAATGCCAAAGTATACATTTTCTAATGTCCTCATTTTTTCTGAGCAGCAGAGCTAAATAAAGCTAAATGAATTACCCTGCTACCACAAAACGAGCAAATTCAAGAAACTGCAACTGCTGAATTTTCACTCACTTGGTGTAACAGTAGCGTTTAGAAAAACAGTAAAACTGATTCTAACTAACAATTTCAACTCTAAGATAATATGACAAATGAATATGAGGTAATGTTAAATTGATAATTTCAATAAGTCCAGGGTGTACCCGCCTCTTGACCCATCAGAGTTGGGATAGCTGGCAGACCGTGAGTAATTGCATAAGCGTGAAAAAATGGAGGCATAGTAAAAGCTCACATGTTGTAACCCTGTAATTATAGAGTACAATCATAAAAAAATGACCTAGAACAAAGAACAATACTAGATAATGATCTGACATAAGCCAATCATAAAGCACACAGATAATATGCAAGTGCTTTGTTTCTTAAAAGCAAACACAATTCTGTAAACGTCAGATTTTTCCGACTCACTCATTTTAATAGGCTGTTGTTTGCAGTAAGGTCTTAATACTATTCTAGCTTACTAACCAGACTACAAGGTTCCACAGCTGATGAAGTAGAGTCAAGCAGTTTGAAACACGATTTTTATATGAATTATTAACCACCCTGTCTACTTTTACAAAGCCCTTGGACATGACATTCATGGGAATTTCTGCTGGTGAGTTAATATTTCAGGGGGAGGCTAACTAGCAAGCTTTTCACCTTGCCTTGCTACAGACAGTTTTAAACAGATTTTAAAAATGCATTTTCCCTTTTGTGGTGGTATTTTCTGAAGCTGCAGGCTGATAAAAATCACTGAAATGTGCAGCAGAAGCAGGACAGGAAGGACTCTATTCATAACATATTTACAACAGCTGCATTCCCAACAATTAGCGTAATTAGTTCCACTGTACTCCAACATGCGGACCACCTCAAAAGAAATTATTAAAACCATTCAGCCACTCCACTCACACATATATTCACATGCTACAAAGTCGCTACAAAGCCCACAAATGTATGAACACACATTTTACTGCATACATATCCCACAGCAGTCACACACATTTATCCAAGATTGCGGCATTTGTCATTCGCAATTACAGCTCAGAGGTAGAGCAGGCTTTGTTTCCAAATGTCAGGGATTTTATTGTAAGCGGTCACCGTCAGAGCTGCTCTTTCTCCCGAGGACCCTCACAGCATTTCACTTGATTAGATTCAATTTGGAGTGAGAGCCGCAGGGCATTAATAACTGTACAAAGGTGTTGTAAAGTATGCATGTCAGTGTGCGCGCGCGTGTTGGTGCGTATAATGCACATTGAGTGCAAACACACTTTAAAAATTCCTTTTGTTCTTGCAGCCCGTCCTTATCTTAATGTAAGCGTCCTAATTGGTTGGGGCTGTGGCTGTATCACTGGAGAGCTGAAGACACTGTGAGAACATTATGCAATTTGTTTCTCTCTCTGAGGACCTCTTTTCTATTTTCTCTTTCTGTCTCTCTGTCCTTTCCTAGTGGTAGTATGGCGTGTTGATCAAACAGCTGCGGTGCGGCAGATTATTTTCAGAACATGCTGTAAAGCTTCTGACCTCATAAACTACAATAGTGTCAGGGTCATAACTGCTCTGTAGGACAGCTGATAATATAACCACTCAGTCAGAGCAGCACAAAATAAATTCCAATACTTTACAGTACACAGTAAAGTGAAAAGGAATACTAATCATTAAATATTACATCCCCTGTGGTGCTTTTAAAACACGTATTACACTTAAAGGGGCACTCAGCTTATTTTCACCTCCCTGTAGCCTGCTGTATCATCTGCTGTGACTCTGGAGGAGCTTTCTAAAGTTTCAAAATATAATGCTGATGATGTCATCGTGCTAGCATTAACGTTATCTAAGCTTGGACCAGCACTTTTCAAATATATAACTGAAAAAGTGCGGCATATAAAAGATGTGGGGGTAAACAAGCCAAGAAGGCCCTAATCAGAGAGGCTATTGAGTTGCATTACTGGAGCTCAACTCATAGCGAGGAATAAAAGGCAGAATATTTTGGCATCTCATGCTTGAATTATGACTTATCTGGTTGGCTATTGTTTCCAATGTGGAGTCAGTGTTAGTCGGTACAGTCACCACTACTTAAGAAATATGTCTGGTCTCCCTTTTCCATCCACCGGAATGCTGCACAATCAGATAAAATCTACCATCTCCACTCCCCGCATCCCTGCTGTTATCGCTGGATTTGAGCTGATTCTCAGTCTTGTGATCACTTTGCATGCGAGGCCCATTTCTATTACTTATGAATGTATATATTCTAAGTAGCACATCTCTTCATGGTACTATTTGATGGATAGGAATCCTTTAGTGTACATAATACCTTTGCATAGTGCTATATACCAAATATAATCAAAGGAATTCACTATATATATATATATATATATATATATATATATATATATATATATATATATATATATATATTAGGGGTGCAATGATACACAAAATTCACGGTTCGGTTCGGTTCGATACTTTGGTGTCACGGTTCGATATTTTTTCGATACAAAAAAAAATGTTCATGCCTTTTTAATTTGTCATTTATTAAAATTATAAATATATATTTTAACACAAAAGTACAGTTTTTAAATTTAACCCTAACCCTTGTGCGTGTTGTTTTTTAGCTCGTCATATTGCAGCCACAGAAATTCTTTTGTCCATGAAACCATAAAGCTGCACTTTCTTTTTGCCTTATAGTCTGATTTGTCATAACTTCTCCGTTTTGTGGTAAGCTTTTCTTTGGCTGTCACTTCTTCACCCTGACCTGTCTTATTTGGCTCAGCAGAACTAAAATATATATCTGTCTGTGAAGGTTCTCAGTCATCCAGGTCATCGTAGTGAAATATATATCCTGCCGCACTCACATAAGCTCAGCGATTCTCTGCGCGATCAACCTCTCACATGTTTAAGCTGCGGGAGATTTCACTTGTCATGTTTGCATAGTAAGCTAACAATTAATAAGATGTCAGAGGAATTGGTGCACAAATTATCATCACTCACAGATCAGTGCTGTCGCTCTCTATACACAGTTCGCGCGATTGCAAAGTGAAAGCAAAAAAACAAGCGCAAATTCAAACACGATTTCAATATGTCACATATTGACAGTGGCTCACCCAATGACATAATTACCCAGCTACATTTCTGAAAGAATGCAAAAGCATTGACATATATTTTTCCTTCCTACAATAGCCCGACAGGCAGGGCAGAGATAGCCCCGGGACATCGGGCTAGCGATATTGCGAGCCCTGTATCTGATTGAGGAATCACTCATCTTTGGAAAAGAGAGTTTATTACAGAGAAATGTCTCTTTCCAAAATAAAAGCTATACTATCCGCTTCTTCTGGGCTATATTCTCAGCAGCATATTAAACATATCAGGTCTCCATAAGGAGAATCCTGTGCTAACAGCTGTCTAAATGACTCGGCTAAAGTTTGTAGCATGCATGCTTGTTGTTTTTGTCTTTGCACTAGGATGATGTCGGTGTAAATGTGCAGTCATATTCGTTGTGTTCCCACTAGTGCTTTCAGGTTAATCTCGTTGAAATAACCTTAACGCCACAACACAGCAAATCTCCGTTAACGAGCTACCCTATACAGAGGGGCTAGACGGCCAACACGTTAACGAGCTAACTGCGCTAACACACTAGCTCCCACCCATGTAATTGAGCATTGCATGGCACATCCAACATACTGTTTTACTTTAGTCCATGACTCGCTTACCTTCAGGGTCATACGTCACATGAAAACCAAAATAATTCCAAACGCCAGATCTGAATGAGGGTGGGGAGGTCCACTTCTGTCTCGCTAGCTTGCCCTGCGCTCTTCCTTCTGACCATGCTGTCTGTGTTGAGTGCTCAGTGAATCTGCGTTCGACTACTCCGCCTAGGCTGCACTCTCGAGCCTAGGCGGAGTAGTCAAATGCAGATTCACTGAGCGCTCAACACAGACAGCATCGTCAGAAGGAAAGTTGATAAAATAAATTACAAATTTTGTATTGTTCTTTTTTTTTCTCCCCTTTGGTTTTCTTTCTTTCTCTCCCCCTCTTTCTTTCATTCTTTCCCCCTGTCCTATCCCACAGTCATGTCTGTCCCGTTTGCAACTGAAAATAAAATAAATTCATAATTATAATAAAGGTCAATCAAATGGACCAATATGATGATCCACTTAAAATAAATCCTCTTGGCATCTTTCTTGGCCTCAAGACAACAATTCTGATGGCTATAGATCCAAACGGGACACAAAAAAAAAAAAAAAAAAAAAAAAATTGAAAAAAATTGTATTGTTCGATACATATGCGTACTGAACCGAAAGCACTGTATCAAACGGTTCAATATCGATACGAATATCGTTGCACCCCTAATATATATATATATATATATATATATATATATATATATATATATATATATATATATATATATATATATATATATATATATATATATATATATATATAAATTGTTGTGGAAGTTTATGTGGAAGATTCAGCAATTCAACTTAGTTAAGGAGTCATAAAGAGAATACTTCTTCTCCTTTTGATTTGAGCTGTCCAAGAGACTGCTAAAAAACCTTGATCCATTTTCTCATGGCTTTCTGTTACGGTACTACCGAGAATAGCATTAATACAAGCTAATTCAACAACTCCATAGACTTGTCTCTGGTATGCAAGGCCTCCAGAAGAAAATCAATTCAAAAATGTACTAATGCAAAAGAAGAGCTTTTATTAACATATGTCTATAGTTTGATATTCAGTCTTGCAGAAAAAGTTTGCTCAAGCTGTAGACACTTCAAGGATGACTGAGTTACTAAAGCAAAAAGTGCATTACAGTAATTTAATCAGGATGTGACAAAAGCATGGATGGGTTTCACTCTGTGTTGAGATGACAAGATTGGGCTGATCTTTAAAATATTCCCGAGATTAAAGAAGCATGACTGAAACATTTCTGTAATATGCAAATAAAAATGCGAGCTGGAGTCAGTCTTTTTTTTTTTTTCAGACACAGGCATTACACAACTACAGCAAGAGTTCGGGAATTGTGCAACAGGGTGAGGGCTGGTGATTAAAATGTATGTTTTAGCTTTGAGCCATCGAACCTCTAATGTCAGGAAGACAATTATACAAGAAAGTCTGCAATACTCATTTGTGGGCTGGAATACTTTAAAAATGACATCAGTCAGGAAGCATAACATTAACAAATGTTTCTCCCTTTATTTTTCTATCATGGGAACATTTTAGAGTTTCAGGTATACAAGCAGGACTGCATGCAGTGAGTCCATACATTATGTTAATGGTGTCATGACCCACGTAAATAATAAGACAGATGATGCACAAATGAAAGGGAACCGAAATGGGGAGCAAAGCACAAAAAGTGAACAAACTGAGAAGTTGCAGTGCACAGTTTTCTTTTTATACTTTTGGTTTGAACATGTGAAATAAAACAACTGTACACCAGATGTAGTATTTCCTTTTTAAAGGGCCGGAACACAAGATTTGATAGTCCTGATTTCCTGGCTTATCGGCAGCCGCTGTTCTTTATTCAACAAATAAAATGGAAAAACAAATGAGACTCAACTTGCAGGGTAAAGTTGCTGATAATTCATTTGGAAATCCATCACAGAGAACAAATGAAATATCTGCTTTGATGGTGCATTCAAGGAAATGCGTAAATCTGAGAGCCTGCCAAACAGCAACTTTTTAATGTGAAGCATGATAGAAAGAATGAATGTCATCTTTTTTGCAACATCTGTGTCTGCCTCCTGTCAGAGGTAGACACAAAAGTTGATTTCCTCTCAGAATCACTCATCTATGACATGCTTTTGGAAACCCACTCATCTTTCATAGACATCCAGCTCACCGAATTTCCCTTGAATACATCATTGCGATTTAAAACCTAAAATTACTCAACTTCTTTTTGCACTAATGACAGCAAGGTCTTATGAGTTGTGCTATATGGTATGTCAGCTGTACCGGTATGCCAGTTATGGTGTCTTGCATGACGTGAATTGTTCAAATACAGCTATAGTCATACATCTACTCCACCCACAGTGACATCGAGCCAGGTGAGTCAAGGAAGGACTTAAAGGTGTTTCATCTGACTTAAGAACAATTTGTACCACAAGGTTCGCAAGAATAGATTGTTTTCAAAGCTGCACTTCACAGCTCAGCTGTGGAAACATTAAAATAAGACAGTGGCAACAAAAAGTTGCATTACATCTAACCGAAAAGTGGAACAGAGAGCCTGTTAAGTGCTAATTCTCTAGCCCTGTGCCAAATTCTCTGTTAACAGAGTCTGTGTGCAGAATACATATTATTGTGGGTGTGTGGTTTTATTTGTGCTTTATTTCTCATTTTATGATGACATTTAAAGGTTTTAAATTCTACAAACAGAACAATGAACTGTTGGGAACCTATATAAAGACCCACTTATAAAGAGATATTGTACAAACTTTTGGTCACACCAAATAGTATGACTTTCTATTTCTTTTATAAGCATTATAAAATGGCATTTACATATTAGTTAATATGTGCGATGATGTGCTGCACGACATGTTTAATGAACATATTTAATAAAACAACTATCTAGAGCATACAGTAGCTCTAATGAGGTAGTGTGTAAAGTAAAAATAAGGGTTTTTACTTCTACCACAGCATAATAAAAGCAACATGTAGTAATCCATGTGCATAAAAAGGGATGAAAGGAGATTATACTGTGGTCCCACTGTACAGGAATAAGTATGATGAGAAGAAGCTCAGCCACTATAACATATTTTGTGTAATTACACCAAATGAAGAATTTCTCTTTAATAACAAGCATGATAAACGAGTCATCATAATCAAAATCTCAGAAATGCTGCATTCAACAAGAAACTCATTAGTTGAGGTTGAAGCAGCTGCTCTGGCAGATGAAACATCATTGATATCATTGAATTTCAAAACCAGCAAAATAAATTTCAAAACCAGCAAAATAAAAGGGTGATCTATTTGCTGCATCTTTGAGCTCCTCTGCTTTTCATTGGATAATTTCTGTAGCGGCTTTGAAAGTTGGGAATAAAACTAGTTGTAATACGAGGGTTGTTGACAGTTAAAAGCAGATCCGTGCTAGCTAATTAAAAACCAAATGCTACTCATGTAAACTGTGTCATTTACATTCAACCAAGCTTAAAAATATTCAAACTGCCCACAAGCTCTGACAAGATCTTTCAAGCAAGTGTGCTCATTTCTCTTGTCACAGACAAGCAGAAAGAAGCTGAAAACCATTACTCTCATGCTCTCTGTCACCCGCTGTAGTCCTTAAATCACTCACTCTGCTCAAATTTGCTGTTGTCAACATTTCCACATTATCTGCTCGGCCAAGGAATTTACTGGATCCCCCTGCTGCTTTTGTGGGGTTGGCGAGAAATGGCAAGGCATGTAACCCAGAGCCAATAATGTCACTTTCATATTTGATTTTTTTTTTCCTTCCTTTTTTAATCCCACGGTAACACCAAAACAAGCCCAAAAACTTAAAATATAGGGACAAGTGAGGCTGCGGTGAAGAAAGGGGGCAGAAAATAAGTAGGGAAAGTAAAGAAAAGTAGGTTCTTGTTTGGTATTCTCCCTCCATGCTGTGGGCTCTCTTCTCTGTGCTCTGTATTGATCTTCGAAACTGCCCTGTTTCCATTTAGCCTCTTCTCATAATATATAACACAGCTCTGATTTATTCACCTCCTTTCTCTCTCCTACTTTTCAATGAGGGGACATGACACTGAGAGACAGCAGGCGCCCGATCTGGCTGTTGGTTTCAGGTTATTGAAACCTGACCAAATAAAGAGAGAACGGCATCTGTCAATGACACCAAATGGAAATGATGTGTGGGGGGCATCACATTTACACTACAGGCAACCTCATGTTTTCAATGAAGACAGAATTACATAAAACAATGAAATAAATTCGTTGAATTTGCATGATTCATCGCCTATCCAATCTGTGAATGACTACACTATCTGGGATAAAACAAAATGTGCTAGAACATTTTGCTAATTGCAACCTAGTCTGTGCAGTAAACAAAATCACATTAATCACACCGGGGATGCAGCAGCATCAATAAATCACTATAGTAGAGTAAAACAAAGCAAAGCCATCACACAGACACTAACGCACAGTTTATTTTCTTTAAAGGGAGTAAAATTGAAACAATATTTCAAATTTGTTTAATGGATTTGCACAAAATAACAAACTGTGTTTGCAAATGACTCAGTGGCCGTCCATCATCAACATTGCATCAGTCACACACACTGACTCGCCTCTCCCCTGCTCATTATATCAGCTGCAAGCTGTGCTCTCACAGACAAATGCACACAATGTACACAGCATACGTTCTGCCTTTTAGATCAAAAGACAAGCTGAAATCTAACTATCACAGTGAGTTGGCTCAGATGATTTAAATCAGGACATTTTTTGACAATTTATTTCCTTTCTCAGAACAGATATGACAAATTCATGCAGAGTCGCCCGTAAATCAACTATAACGAAAATGATCATGTAGCTGAACTGTACTGAACTGAAGACTATTCCTACACGAGCAGCCACCGTTTTTATGCCGTATTAGCAAACAATTACATCCCAACGTCTAATACGAAACAGTTCATTTTTAGTGACTAATCAATAAAAAAAACCTCTCACCTGAGCCATTTTAGCTTCTTTAAGCTTCTTTCATGTTTTGGTTTTAACGTCAACACGCTTGCATCTTTGTGCACAGCTGGATGCCCTAAAAACCTACTAAGCAATTCATTACCTCAAGCATACCAACACAGTATACAGCTGGTGAACACAGCTTAGCATTTAGCAGCTGAAGATCCAGATATTTTCCCTCAAGAATTGGTGGAGATCAAAACAGAGTGGAAACAAGCAGAGTATGGAAATTATTTTTACAAAATTAATCCAAGTGCTGTTGTTGCCCCGTGTCTGTTTGTTAACATGCCCACTGTTATAAGTTTATCATTGTTAGCTGTTGTATTCACACATCACTCAGTGGCCAGAAATTGGGCAAAAGGACAAATACACAGTAAACTATTTGCTTGAAACTGGGGCATTTGGAGGAGCACAAAGCAGTTCAACCTCAGCTGGTGTGTATTATTATTAGTACATTTTTTAAAGTCAGCTTCTTAAATTAGCAAGGCAAGGCAAGGCAAGGCAAGTTTATTTGTATAGCACAATTCAACAACAAGGTGATTCAAAGTGCTTTACAGAGACATTAGAAACAATAATTACACAGTCAAAATCAACACAGATCACAGCACTCTGATCTGATTTGCTTTCTGTATAATGCTTTGAACAAACTGTATTTTCTCACCTGCATTATTTATATAAAATATCATTATTTACTGCCAGTATAATGTATCACTGCATATGCTGCTATATAGATATTTTGCCCCACCCCTCACATGAGCACTATTGTAATCTGTGATTGTTACAAATAAATGTTCGCAAAAGCCTCTCAGAAGCATTTCCTGCCTTTTAGCTGCGTTTACAAACATAGTTTGTTCCCGACATTTATGTTTTCACCAGAATGTTTTATATTTTAATACACCCTGTTGAGCACGAAGTCTGGTCTTTTGTTTATTGCGAAAGTGTTTCAGTGACAAGCTGCGAAGCAAGTAAACCACAGCAGAATTTCAAAGCTGACAAACAATGTGGAAGCAGGTTTGTCACAAGGTGGAGACTGACACAGGCGCAGTTTACTTAGGGATATTTTGTTATAAATATGACTGTTTGGAACACATTGAGCTTACCGGCGGATAGCTAAAAAGCGTTATGTGCTCCAACACAAGAAGGTGAATGAACTGTACCCATCAGGAATTCAAGCTGATCACATCTGCTGCTCTGCGTGAAGGCTGTGATATTAAAAAAGTATCAGATGGGTGGAGTGAGTATGACTTAGTATGTGAGAGTCTGGCTTTTACGTGCACATGCCTAATTCTTGCAAGAGAATAATATTCTCACAAAAGGGCACCAACACCCAGAGGAAATGTTCCACTGAAACTGTACAGAGGGCAAATAGAAAGAGAGAGTAACAAAGAGAGAGAGTAATACATAAAATAGAGAGAAAGAGAGCCCTCCATGCATGCTGGCTCCTGTTCTTAATTATAGTAAAGCACTAAAGTGCCTCATTCATTTCAGCAGGGTGGGGCGGCGGACTGTGACAAAGGAAAAAAAAAGAAAAAGGATAAAAAAAAGAAACATTTATATAATTTTCACCTCAATTTATTCAAGTGTGATACAACACTAGTATGCACACACACACACACACACATACAGAGAAAATTCAACTTCCCTCAGCTTAATTCCTTCCCAGATGTTTTTGCGGTTGATGTTGGTGGGAGGGGGGGTTCAAAAACACACACCCATATTAAATGTTTTCAGTTAAACAGGCAAGAGAAGAGAAGAGAAGAGAAGAGAAGAGAAGAGAAGAGAAGAGAAGAGAAGAGAAGAGAAGAGAAGAGAAGAGAAGAGAAGAGAAGAGAAGAGACAAAAACAACACAAGCACTTTCCTCCGGTTGATTTATGTGATTCTATTACATTAAACATTCTTTCCCCTGAGCAGGCTCAGCTCCCTAGCAACCATCGCTCGCAGCCCTAATGTGTCTGGCACAGGGCCAGGGAAAGCTGCCTGCCTTATTGATTGCCAGATTGAAAAGTTTGCATTTAATAGGTCCTGTAATACATGAAGGAATTATTCAGAGAGGCTCCTTGTCAAAAACCCAAATTGGCTCTTTTGACTATAAAAAAAACAACGGGGGCCGTGTAACAAATGAGCTTTCAGAAAGCTCCTCTTTTGTGCCTGAAATGAAATTCGATGTAGCTTTGACCCTTCAGAATTATCACTGTCACCAGGAAGTAAACTCGAAACTGATAGCTATGAGGTTCGAGGCCACGTTGTCGCTTAAGATGAGGAAGACAAGTTTGTGCCATGTTGATCCCCTTTTGTGCGGTGATGGATTGGCCCTAAACACTGTTCGCTGTCTGGTCCCCGGCTGCATCCTGACTAATGAAAGACTACTGCTGGGTTTTGGGGGTCAATCCACTTATAGCGCAGTCAATTCAGAGAGTAAAAAAAGCTGCTCTGCGAGAACCCAAAATGTGCAAATACCACAGGGAGTAAATTTAATCAACTATCTGTGGTTGGAGAAATACAGCTTCCTTTCAACTACACAAACAAGTGAAACCCTTCCCCGTGTCTCTTTCCCTCTCCTCAAACAAGCCTAAAAGCTGTTACACCCAGGTGATGATACTCTATCTGCTATGACGGCCACTCTCATTTGTCACGCGGCTCTGTCCGACACAAACTCAATTGAGCAGCTGTGATCAGAAATCTCAGAGGTTGTCAGCAACAGAGAGAATGAGGAATACATAGAGAGTTTCTTTGGCTCAGCCTGTAGAAGACAGCATTTTCAACCGCACATATCATTCTCCCGCAGAATGAAATGGATGACATGTTTGCCTTTAAATGTATCTTTAATGGGACAGCGAGTTCCCATTTAAGTGAGTTCTGCTGGAAGGTTAGAGCAAAGGAGGGAGAGGGAGAGAGAAAAAAAACACATCTTATCAGGAGATTGGGAATTGGGTCAGGCAAGGAATTACATGCCATTCTAGATCAAAGTTGCCGTGTGTATTTCCTCAAAGAAGGGTCCCTCATTATCAGCTCAGACTTATTTCTCAGGGCGTATACTCAGCATAGTGTGCAAAAGGAAACATAATTTAATGTGTTTTAGTAAAAGAATGAATAAAAAAAGAAAAGAAAAGAAGAAGAAGAGGGACAAAAGAATAATACTGGAGGCTATTTGGGACAGGCATGTTTCCCAATGGTAAAACTGTAATGAGAGAGAGAGAAGAGAGGGGGTGTTTGCTGGAGATGCTGAGGGTGGGGGGGTGGGGGTGTTGTTGTCATTCAGCATGGCTCCATTGCGAATTCCTGTCATTAAATATGAACTTCTCTTTCTCCCTCGCCCTATCTCTCTATCATCAGATCTGTATAGAGGAGGAAGGCTTTATATAAACAGCCTGTGCAGTTAAGCCAACTGGAACCCTTTTCAATAATTACATCCAGCACAATACTCAATTTACATTGCATTTATTTAGCTGGAGGATTTGACAATGTGGCAAAGAAAAGAGTGACATTAGCAGTAGATGATAACAACTAGAGCGGTGCGCTCCCCAAGGGGAGATGTTTTAGTCTGTGGCTTAGAGGGAGACTTTCCAGATAGCAATATGTCATTAAAAACCAGTGCCATCTGTTCACATTTCTTGTTTATGTGCTGTCATGGATATAAACCGTACTGAAGATACAAAAGCAAATCCGAGAAATGCAATCTGTAGGATTTTCTCTTGCATTCTTTGCTGTGCAATTAGTTGTGATTACACATTCCAGCAGCACCACAATAAAGAAAACAAGACCCACTAACAATTGTTTTCTCTCCACAAGCACTAATGATCTCTGTTTGAAGTTCCCAAGCTCAGTCCTACACAAACAGTTTTCACATAGCTGCTGTCTCATTCGCCTAACATACACAGTATCTGGCGAAACGAGCAGGTAATTTCTGATAAACTGCAGCCGTCTTGGCTCTAAACTCATTCATTCCAGATTACAGAACATGACCTCTGATGTGGCAAACCTCCATCCTGCGCTTTACTAACAGAGCTGTAATTACTGTAATGCAGCACATACAGTGTTTGTAGCTGCTTGTCTCACATTGCACAGGACTGATAAGAACTTCAGTGAAGAATATCTACCAGCTGTGATAACAAGTTTATGTGCACTGGTCATTCATGCCAAAAGGCTTCTTACTTCTCTCTGCTGTTTTTTTTTAAATATTATTATTATGAAACAAGTCCAAAAGGAATCTAAAATGACAGTGCAAGATATTTTATTTGTTCTGTATAGTGTTGTACTTTGACTACAGTATAATGACAAAGTGTTTGACATGAAACGAAAACAACATGAATCAGAGATTCTTTGGCAAAGGCCTTTGTTGTCTAAGAAATAACTTGCTAAGTTAGTCTTCGTGATGCCTGACAACATGGGTGTGTCATACTTTGCTCTTCATGAGAGTCCAACACAGCTGTTTTTTCCCTTCCCATTCAGTAATTATCCTCAGCAATATAAATAAAATTTTGCACCTACTCTACAAGGCAGCAATTCTGTGACTAGGCTTTTGTTAACTTTAAATATTACCCTCTGACACTGTGAATGAAACAACAGCTTTCCCTGAGTTATGGCTGACGGGAAAATCGGGGAGGGGGGGAGGAGGGGCTGGCTGAATGCCTCTCATTTTGCCAAGTGCTCCTCGGGCCACCACATAACAAGGAAATGGACTGAAAGGTTGAGAAAGAAGACAGAGAAGCATCAATGATCTATTGTTTGCAGGGAGGGCACTGCATACAACTCCTCTGGCAGTTAATATATCAAAGAAAGCCAAACATACTACACCATCTGCAACGAGATATTTTGCAAATACACATTACGTCATCTGTAGTTCTTTGGCTTAATAAAAGCATTAAGAACAGCTATGTACCCAGGCAAGTATGTGTGACTATGCGCACACACTCCCACAGCTTCCAACAAAGGTCTGGAATCTATCAAAGCTTCCAAATTACAATTACCTTTCAAAGGAGGAAAAATGCATTACAGTACCTCTGTGCTGTGAAATGAACGCAAGGCTATAATCTATACTGTGTACTACAGTTTACACCCTTCAGCTTGGCTGTGCACCTGTGTTTAGTTCAGCCTTACACATTATGAAATATATTATGTGGATGTTGAGAAGCTGATCCGCAATCAGCAATGAAAGCTATTTTTACCTTGGCAAGGGTCTGACTCAAAGTGTTTTTCCAACACTCTAATGCTATGATACAAATAAATGGTTATTTAATGTTCACACACTCTCACATACTGTAGAAGTCAAGAAGCTATTATTATCATCGTTCTGCAGAGTTCAGTCTTATTAATTCACGCACCTTCAAATCTTGAAAATAATGAGCCAAGTCTCTGGTATTATTAAGAGAGACAAGTGGAATTATTAAACTCGCACAACTTGGAAGCTCACAATAAACTGATAAAATCTGTGTTTAGTTTTGTAAGAACAACAGAAATGTCACTTAGGAAATATTTTATTACAGCATCAGATTTAATGTATCTCTGTTTTAATGATGATGCAAAAATCTGTTCATTTATCTTCAGATCAGACACAGATGTGCCTGTGCTGATAATTATATGTTATTATAAAGTAATTAACAAGAACTAATGAGGCAAAGGTAAAGTCCTTGAAAAAAGTTAGCAATTCCAGTTTGGAAACTTAGTAATGTCTGTTTGTCCATCCATCCATTCAGCTGCTCACAGGGTTATAGTCTTACATTTCTATATCATTACCACTGATATATTTCACTACTGTAACTGGTAATATGTATATAATATGCCAAAAAAAAGTCAAATTCTGGGCCAATACTGACACCCATATTTAAAAACAACAATTTGGCCAATAGGTGATCTTTTTTTCTGTTATATCATCGATTAATTTGCTTTTTGTTGCTCTTCATCAGACCATATTTGCCAATTATCCAGTGCAAAACGGATTGAATACAACAGATAAATATCAGCAGCCATCAGTAAATGGCATCTTATTTGCTGATAGCTTATACTGACGTTTGGCTAATATATCAGTGCATTAGCAGTCATTTACTGAATGATAAATAGTATTTTTGTGAGTAAATCTTACGATGTGCTTTGCCAAAACTATCATATACATAATCAAAAGGGAAAAAAGAAAATTTTCCCTGACTTGCAGCGAAGTAGAATCATCAAACAGTATAAAATTTAAACAGTTGAAACTAAAAGCAACTAAAATGCCTCAGATCTGCACTTCAGTCGAGAACTTAACACTGCTCATGTTGTAGGTTTGACTTTCAAGCCTTTTTAATAAGCACAACAGGGCGTCCAGAAGAGGACATGCATTCATAAAGCAGATGGACTGGCATGCTCATAAAAAATGCAGGGTTATTAATTGTACAATCTGTGATGTCTAGAAAGCCTACTGAGCAGCACCAAAAAAAACATCCATATCTATCTATCTGAAGGCAGAATGTGAGGCTGTCATGCAGAAAGAAACATATCGGGGGAGATGTACAAAAAACCTCAGCACTGAAATATTAATGCTGCCGTAATCCTTTAAATAGGCATCATATTACACATCATGTTTTGACATAGACTAATACAGAAATCTCTCTAAAAAGTCTGCTGGTTGGGTAACGCTTAAGTATGAGTCAGAGTAACTGGAACAGGCAGGCGATTTGCTTAAGAAAAGAAAGCAAATGTTTCTCAGTCAACACACAGCCTCAGATAAAGCCTCATTATCCATGTGATTTTAGAGCTTTCATAACAGCGAATCATTAAAAAGAGTAATTTAATAATGAATCTATCAGGGAATTTGTCTTGGAGGCAGAGCTGCTAGCGCATTATGAAAGCACCTCACTCTGTTTCTGTCTATTTAAGATGCCTGGCAGAGGTCACATCAATAGCATCTCTGTTGTTCCAGACCTGACTAATGGAGAGAAGAGAGACACAACTGTTGTTTCAGACCTCCCTAATGGAGAGACGGAGCTCTTCATTTCCTCTGAGGCCATTCTCATTGTTTAACCATGCACCAGCCTTCAGCCCCCTTCATTGCATAAGCCAAAAAAACACATTATGTGACAATCCAGAAATAAAATAACACAAATTATTGATGAATATAGCTATCCAAAGAAGCTGAATTTGATTACGGCGTGAGCCATAACAGGATATGGCTCGACTGTTGGGTGGTCTCTTTCTCTTTCTCTCTCTTTCTCCCATTCAAATTCGAGGCATGCTCAAACATCTAATAGATTTTTCCACCCCAGCACACAATTTACTGCTTACAGATTTAGAATTCTCTGGCTTCCGGCCAGGCCACAGTCAGAAGGGAATTAATGATATGAGCACATCAGTGAGGAAAAACAGCTTGTGATTCTCTCTCCTACAGGTCTGGGCATAATGAAGAAGATACTGCCATAAACCCCCCAAAAGAAAAAAAAAACATAGCAAAGGAGGAGAGAAGAAAACAGGAGGGGGTGAGAAAGGCACATAATCAATACAAACACTCCATTAAATTACTTCAAAAGAGATTTTGGACAGTTTCTAGAATTAGTTCTGCAGAGAAAAAAAAGCAGAAGGGGAAGCAAATATGTCTGAGGGGCGGAAAGCAAACAAGTGCAAACGATACAATCTGCCACATGCTCTGAACGGAGGAGTACAGTGGCAGTGTGTCTTACGAAAGCATGGCATTCTTTCTTTGCCTGAGTCACAACATACCATTACTCTTGTAACACCACAACCCAGTTGTCTTTATCTTTTTCAAGAAACTGCTTACTCCTTCCCACATTGCAGTCGAAACATAAAACGCTTTCACGTGTGATAGTGACTCAGTGTCCCAAATATTGTTCTGTATTGTCACCAAGACAAATCAACCATGAGAAGACCGCATCTGTCTGTTTCCTTATCACAAGTCCCTACCCGCATAAACATTCCGTGACTCTGTGAACAGTCTCTTCTCTGAAAGAGGACAGAATCTACCCTCTACATCAAATTGAAATGTTCCGACTGAAATATTGTCAGGATATCAACTCGGGTATATGTGCCAAGCCTGGCATACAGATCAGATGTTGTATCGGAGGGAAATACAGCGGCTATATCCCCCGAGTGAGCGAGGCTGTAAAGATTCTTGGAAAAAAAAAAGCCAGGTACGCGTGTCACGGGCCTATTACGCCTTCGAGATCAATCAGTGTAAGTGACAAAAGCGACATCGCTAAATACGCTCAACCACATGTCAGCATTTAGACTTAAAAGTGTGCCCGTGTCCTCCTTAGTGTGAAATTTCCTCTTTGTGTTACTGTCGATCTGCTGCAGCTCAATACAACTCAACGACATCAATGCAAAGAGGGCACCTTAAGTCATTCTGTGGGTCAAGACGACACAGAAAGGGAAAAATGTTTGGACATGACATGGGAAATTTGTCCAAATTTTCATGCTGTTAACATTTACTTAAAATAGCTTCATACACACTTAAAAATCACATCAGCAGTAACGGTCAGTTACTGAAGTTGAAGTGTCAGTTCTGAAGTTGCATTCTGACTGACATGTGAAGGTACAAGTGTCATTTCCTGTTTGCATAAACTGGTGTGTTGACTTTTTGTATAACAAGTTCCAAAACCAGTATTCATGCAAAGTAGCTTATCCTGTATGGAAATGATAGAACCATACATCATTTTTTAATTCAATTTTGTAGTGAAGGTTAGGTGTTTATCCGAGAGTTACGTGTTTGATTCTTAGCTTCTCTAATTCCCAAGCTGCCCTTGGGCAAGAAACTCCACTAGTGCATAGATGTGGAAAATATGTAGGTTCCTTTTAGACAAAAGCACCCTCCAAATGTATTTAACTTGAAACTGCATACATTATAAAGAAGGTCAGTTATGATTTAAGCATAGAGCTCACAATAACGTGCATTTTCATTCGAATCTGTTATGTGAAATTTGGACATTGACACACTTACTGGATAGAAACATTATTCAAAGAACTCTATTTGTGGCTTTTCATACAACAAAAAGTTGCATAATGAACATGAATTTCCTTGAATTCCAATAAGTGGCTTTTATTTCCATTACTAACTGAATATTGCATGAAAATGTTCTGCCAGATCCAATCCATCATTTGTTGGTTAAACATCAAAATTACAGCTTTGAGCAGCACTGCACATAGTATGTAGTATTTTTTTTTATTAAAAAATAGATGGAGTCATATAATTTTCATTTTTGTATGGTTGAATCTTCAAAGGTGTTAGAGCATAGAAACAGTATTTAAAAAAAGTTAAGGAGATGGGCGAATTCACCATCCCTGCAATTCACTCTATTTTTTTCTGCCAGCATGGTTCCTTTAGTCTCAGTGTTTTCTTGGAGAGCCCTGATCCCTCCAACTGCTGAGGGATGAACTGCCTACAGATCATACTATGGGTGAGGGCAGGAGTCATGAACACCATCTATGTTCTTTGAACGCAGGAGTCGCAAGCTATGACCTTGTATAATCCTCCACATCATCTCAGCTCACAATCTGTTCAGTAGCATCCACACCGAAGGCTTGAATTAAAGAAAGACAAGACAGAAAACCTATTGAGCTATTTTGTGAGCATGAGCCATTCTGTCTTTTTTTCTCCAATCCTTTATTATTTTTCTTCTATAGCACTCTGTGTCTCCCAGCACAAGCCTACAAACTGTATCAGCAGATACAGCTCTCAAACACTCGGCCTCGTAGTATACGACCAGAAACCAATTTCGGCAGGCAGCAATGAAAAAAAAAAAATGAGGCCAGTCCTCTAGGGAGAGATAGAGGGGCAGAATGTAAACTTCCCTGGCAAGCCATCCCTGGTGGATTGAACTGTAAAAAGAAGCTCTAATACCCACTCCAATACAAGATAAACTGAGTGGACAGTTTACATTACCTGATTAAGTGAATTACACCACAGATTACATAAGTACTGCGAAATACATTACATCACCCATGCAGACTTGCTATCTCTTTATCGTTAGTTAGGAATTTGAGTGAGACAAACACAGTTCAACACAACAATTTTTCAGGGCTGGAGATTCTTCAGAAAAAAACCACACAGTTCTTAAAACAGAACTGCAGATTGCCTCAAATCAAGTACTTCTGTATTTCCCTTTGCTATTTTGAGTTCAAGCGGGTTCACACTGATAACTCGGTGTGAGTGCACTAGTACACTGATGGTGGACTTACAATGGTCATAAAGTTGACTGACATTACATGCTTCTTACCCTCGGTGGGTAACCACTTTGGCTACGTACAAAGGCTTTCAATGGTGAGGCTAATGCAGTGCAGCAGGTCCAAGAAGGTAGGAGGAGCACTGCTGATAGGACTATCAAATAGACATCCAGATATATATGGTGCTTAGCCAAAACTGGACAGATTGTAAAGGTTCCACTGTACAGTATGTTTAAGCATGGGTCCATCTTGTGAAGCAATGCCCAGCTTTGTTTATAAAATACACGTTTTTCCCATGTATTTAATTTTAGCTGCAAAGATCTACACAACATTTTAGACTCCTAAAATAGGTGCCTTTTCTTAAAGTGGCGGTGGCAAGCTGGGAAATATATTATTTGTATTTCCTGACCTTGCTCTCTGTCATTTGTGGAAAATTCCCGTGAACATGTTGACTTTGACTACGCAACAATTTGTTTTTCAGCAAGTGTCTTATTGAGTAGTTTGTCCATGAGAGAGGGAACATAAGATTGAATGTGTTTGTTCAAGTATGTAAAAGATATCTGCACCAGGGGGTATCATAGAGTTGTTATATCTGCAAGAATGCTGCAGAAGATGATTTAAAACACACTGTGAACTCTATTATTTTTGGGGGGTTTTCTGTGTTACCCCAATGTCCACACTATAGATTAATGTATGAGTGTTCATTGGCTTGCTAAGCTGTAAACATTTAGAACATTTGGAGCTAACATTCAAATGCTGCAACTACCAACAGCTTACCAATACGTTCACTCTGACACAGTCAAAAATCACCTATTATGCAATGAGGTACAAAGTGTACATTGTGTGCTACATGGAAGTGTAGTAATGGAAGTATTTGAGGAGAGACACAGTGTCAGAGCCAGAATAGATGTTTCTCGTTTTTCCAGTTTTGGTGCTGAGCTAAGAAGCTGCAGCAGCTTTAAATATAGCATAAAGATATTACCTAATTTTGACCTTCTTGGCTAAGAAAGTGACAAGGCATACATGTCAAAACTTAACTTTCAACAGATGACATTGTTAAAAGACCAAAGAAAGACACCCTGTTATTTCAGGTATGGCACTTTGTGAAACACTTGCTGGAATTTGAATTATGATACCAATAATTTCTCTGCCTTGAAGGTTTTGCAGAGCTGCCAACGGTGCAGGACTGCAGTAAAGGTCACTTGCTTCTAATTAATTACTTTACTTAATGTGGGCATCTTTTGTTACACTTTTTACGCATTTCTGAGGAGAGAATACAGTAGAGCTTTGTTCGCTTACCAAACCACAAAACCCAATGTAATACAGATGAAAACAAAAAAATGTCTTCCTGCTGCTTGAAACACATTTGTCTTTTATTTTTCACATGTTGCCTGTGAGACACAAATGCACAGCAGTGCACTTTATTCACGCTGGCAGCATGCCAGGAAAAGTTAGGATGCACACTTGGAAAAAAAAAAAAAAAAGAAGTTTTCCTCGATAACAATGGCACACTTTATTGCTCTTTAGCTCACAATGCTTTTCTGTGCAGCTTGTGGTATTGCTGCAGTATCCTGTTATGAGGAACAATCCAATTCTTCTGACATAGTTACACATCAGCCTGAGAATAACAATCAGCAAATGCATCACTCAAGTTATAAAGAAGGCTGCCACTTCAGGCTAAAAGAATCTAAAAAAAAAGAGAAGAAGAAGCGTGTAGAGTTGTATCATAAAAGCATTAGTTTAGTCAATGAGCGAACGTATTGTACAGAATTACAAGCATTCAGCTACAGGATGCTTTAAGGCTACTTTTATATCTGATCTGCTGCTGCTGTGGTATGAATATTTCATTTTGGTAGTCAGCAGCATTGCAGTGGCATATTTCATATTTCTCTCCCAAACTCTCTGCCTCTCTCATATTGTTAGACTGTCAACAACTGACACACGCCAAAGATATAGTGAACAAACAAACAAATGGATAAGTGAGTGCACACCACTGATTGTCGGTGTGTATCATGCGTGTGCATCTATGTGTGTATGTGTGTCTCTGGTGCCCTGCCAGAGCCTGAGCCCGTTCTGCTGACTGGGCAGATTCTCTGGCGGAGTGTCCCATCGGAGTGACAAGTGCATTTAGAAACAGCCTGATGGAGTCATTAACGGCAGCGCTGCTCATTAGCAACACATGCACACACACATGCATTCACGCACACACAGAGGCAGGCTCTCAGTAGCAACAGCGTTATCATCAGGTTATTACACCAACAACAGTTAAATCTATAAATTCTAGACTATACCACACGTTTAAAGAAAATCCAAATAAGGAGCATAATACCATTTCAGAAGCAAGCTGACACATCTATTTATGAAAGCGAGCAATCATAGACACACACACGCGCCTGCAGGCACATTCACGCTATATTGATTACTGGAATAACAACAAAGCATTCATTATTGATCGCCTTGTCCTTTTTGCGTATGAGATTCAAGCAATGTCGAGTAATCAAGGGCATTACAGCATCACACAGAAACACAACAGCCTCTCTTCCCGGAAGATCCTGAGCAGAAAACACTACAAGAGTCATCAATAAATCACTATTTTCTACAGAAGAAAAAAAAGTATTTTTAAAGCCTGTAGCAGTTTTACTTCCATGTTGGCTTTAGGAATAAGATGGTTATTAAAAATTAATTATTAGAGGATCAGGAAGCTAAAAAATTCTGGCTTGCTTAAATCGCAAGGAAAGGCACTGGTGATCTGACAAGAAATACTGTAATTGATGGCATTTCAAGCATGTTTGCTATGCTATGTAAAACCATTATAAGCAGTATTTGGCATTGCATCACAGCCAAGTGAGGGAAAGGCAAATAAGTAGGAAAAGGCTTCAAAGGGAACATAATGTTCTTTCTGATTATTAGGCTCAAATGCCAGAGTTTCCTATCTGAATCAGATGAGTCATCTCCAGAGACATCCAGCTTTACGTTGGGGTTGATTCATGGGTAAGGCTGTAGTGAGAACCCAAGAGCCTGCTTCAAGAAACAAGCATTCACTGACACTTAATGGCACGGTGTACATGATGAATACACCAGACAGCCATTCAGATACACACAGCAATGATCCTTAAGGCTGCTGAGCTACACAGCCAATTATGATCTGAACTGATGGATAAGACAGTATCAGAGGTGCCTTATACTGCAGTTTGATGTAACTCAATTATTTATGACATTGCCAGCAGAATGATGTGATTTTTGCAGTGCAGTCTTTGTTGTTGTCACACTCAGAAAACAGAGCTGTAACACTGTAAGATGATAATATGTTGGCAAACACACTGCCATTACCTCTAGCCTGCTTGTATTAGTGTGATTCTTAGCTCATTATAGCGGGAGTAATTCCAACTATGCACTGATGAATTACTCCAGTCAAGACAACACTTGTTAAACCAACCAAAGGACAATAAACATATGATGATAAATGGTGAACATGGGACACAAATACATAAACATTCAACACAGCAGCCCAGAGAAAATGGAAAGATGACAGTAACCTTTTGGAATGAAGGAAAATAATAAAAATAACCTCATAAAAGGCTAAAAAGAAATTGAGGTCTCTGCCGGAGCTCACCTAGCTGTGCCCTCTCCCTCTGGACATCCTTGAAGTTGAGTCCACTGGTAAGGGTGCTCTCCCTGTAGCGGTGGAGGGCCTCCCTCCTCCCATTGGTCCCCAGCTCCCGGAGCACCGAGGGTTTCAACGGCTCGGCCTTGAGACTGTTGTCCCATCCTGAGAAGTCTGGTACCGTCCACTTCACCAGGTCCTCCAGTCGCACGATCACCTTCTCAGACAGCGCAATTACTTCGTGCTGAAAAGAGGCAGGAGCAGAATCACGTAGCGAGTTACATAAACGCAGCTGTGCCACGGAAATGGATCATCTAGTTCCACCACAATTTTATGGCTCTGAAATGGTTTTGTTGCATAGACACATAAACATTTCAAAACAGCACATCTCCAAGTATGCAGATGTGCTATTTTTAATAACCGAGACCAACAATAACCAACTGTGGTGTGTAAATAATTACACAACTTGGGTTTATGAGATTAGAAAACCTAAAACAAACACAAATAATTACAGAATACAGTACAGAAAACACATACAGGTTCAAAATTATACTTTTCTAAAAAAGAAAAACTCTCATAAAAGTGAAAGTGTTGCTCTGAAATATACTAACGTAAAAGTAGCGTCTTAAGTAAAGTATTGCACCACATCAGGTCCACTACTCAAACTAAGCTGAGCATAATCAGGGTCAAAGTTTGGGTAAAAAAAGAGAGGATTAAAATTAGACCAAAGATCAGAGTCGAAATGAGAGTTTATAGAATAAATAGGACACAACAGCTAAACGGCCTGTGTATAATCTCAATTTGTATGTGCATAAAGTAACGTTATGGCTTTGGATGCACCTTAATGTAAGTAAATTACCGCACCATGAATATGGATGATGTGGATGATTGCTGAATTGAATTTATGCCAGCAACTAAATCAATGTCATTGAGGACATAGGTGTTTTTGACTCTTTGATTAGCGTTTAGGAAGTCGGGCTCCTGATAATCACCGTGAATGTTAAGATTTTATGCTCTAAAATGACAAGACGCACTCAGTGGCTATGATTACACCTTCAAAGTGAAGAAGAGCAGTTGAAATGTAATTTGTTATACCGGGAATGTAATGAATGAAGAGGAAAACGCTGTAGCCACAGGTTTCTTCAGTGCACAGTAAAACTAATGTGGCACTGTCAGGAAACTATAAAATGTAAATTTATAGCAGTGACGCGCATGGTTGACACAGAGGCAACGTTTTGTGTACATACTTCAGTCTGCTCAGTTGGCTTGCTTAATAAGATTTGTTCTCCCGTCTGTGTGTGCTTCAACCTATTTTTTTCCTACGGTGGATTCAGCTCCTTTTAATAACTCTCATGCTCAAAAGAACTACAAGTCCAGAGGAGGGAAGGAAGCAGACATGCTTAAATGTGTTTCCATTTGAAGGGCTAATGGCTGAAGTGCTTGTTACCAACAGAATGGAGTGCTGTGCTGTAAGATGGCTATTACAGAAACAGGGAAATCTGGAGGACAGATGTGTACGGGCAGAAACGCAGACACACTGAGTAGGTCTCTGATGTTTACCTTGGTTATCTCCAATTTACCAGGCATCTGTCTGCCTGTACTTATTTCCCCTCAAAGAGCTGTCGACATTAAAATAACAGCCATTTATGTCATATCAATGTGTGTTGGCAGAGGGTGTGGACAAAATAAAGCTACACTTTAGAACAAATCCTTTCTTTGTGAATCTTTAAATGTTAAGATAAGCTGTTTTTTTTTTAGCCATTTAATGTCGTATTTGTTTCGAGTTTGTCACCAAACATGCATATGGCTTTTGTGTGTTTCAGATTCTCCCTGAGTGCTCTGTCTATACAATTACCCATATTCAGTTCTCACATCATTGCAACTAAAGGCATATCAAATCCCAACCAGTTGGAGACAGTATTTCCTTATAAAGGAAAAGCCTGCGAGGGATAGCTTGATATAGCTGTGCCTCCCTCACTAAGTAGAAACATCAAACATGGGTTTTCGGTCTTCTTATAATGAGCTGTCTTCAGCTGTCAAGTGGTGGCGGGTGGTTGTAACCGGCTTTCCATGCAATGAAAAACTGACTGCTGTTTCTGCCTTCAGAAAAGCCGGCCATTTGAATAATGTAGAGCAACAGTAAATAGCATTCAGCCTGCAGCCAAAAACCACATTGTAGTGTATTTCTACAGAATTACCTACTATACTTTGATGCAATCTCTTGACAGCATATTGAGAAACAACATCATGAAATATTGCACTTGAACCCATTTACAGCTAAAATAATGCACTGAATGCTCAAACAGTCAAACGGCAGTAATTCAAGTCTCCCAATAGCACACCGGAGCATACACGCAGCTATATCAAACCTTAAAAACACACAGCCATTCCCTCTATATTAATCAGGTGAATGACATGGTGCCTTGTGTGACTGTCAACAGATGCTGTTTGGGGACTTGTTCGGCTTGAGAGCAAAACACAACAGGTGAGCGCAATTCAGGAGCTGTCAACACAGTCCAGAATATAATCAGTCTATGAACAGAGCTGCAGCCCTGAAAACAGGCTACATCCATTACTTTGCCATATAATGCCTTTCCTTTCCCTTCTGTACTTTGGCTGCACAACTTTACAGCAGCGAGTCTGTGAGCTGCAGCAGGAAGATGAATTTTGGCTTGTGGTTTGCATAAGTCATGATATTTGGTTGAGAAATGTTTAGGTAAAGAGTTTGGTAATGTGCTGTGTTTCCGTAAAAGGCTTCTGAAAACCAGCCAAGTCCGTAAGTTGTTGAGAAATGATCAAAACAGCAGCATTGCACCAACCTCTTTTGCCCTTACACTGAGAAAAACACTGAACTGCAGCTACAACAAATGACTATTTCCTTCATGACTTTTAGCCTGGAGTCAAAGTGGCATTGCAAGAGAAAATATTTAAAGCTGGGCCCACTCAATATTTGATATCAAATTAAACTGAACATTGTTGATATTTTCGAATAAATATTAAACTCCTAGAAGTTGTGATGTCTCAGTTCTGAGTATATTCTGAGCTTCTTACACCACAGCAACAGAAACCTGAATAGTTTTCACACTACTGGGTCAAACGAGAAATTTAAAGGCACTGATCTAGCAACAGAAGAACCCCTCAGCTAGTCTGATTGAATATCATCAGACATGAGGGCAATGGTCAGTTTGTTGGGGGGCTATAACTGGTAGATATCCAGGCCAGGATCTGTACCATCCACTTGTTATTGTTTATGTATAATGATAGATCATAAAAAGCAAAATTGGGATCATCTGAAGAACCCCTGCATGCTATACCAAAGGCTTCTCAATAATGTGATTCTTCAAAGAAACCACAAATTTCCAGTATCAGTCAGTAAAATTGATTAAGAAAATAATGCGTAATAATAGGGGAAATGATGACTACAATAACTGCTAACCTACTTGCTAAACTGCTGTTGACTAACATTCTGTCAGCCCCATTAATTGACTAATTTTACTAAGATTAATCACTGTAGCAGCGTTGCAGGGGTCTTCTTCTCACTCCTCTGATTTGGGGCGTCTTGGGGCCCTGCTCCTCTGTAAATGCCGCCCATCCACACTGTGCTGTCATTTCGAGTTAGGCAGTTGATAGTTTAGCAAAGCGGCAGACACAGCCAGCAGGCCACTTGATAATATAGGTCAGAGGACTACAAGCCTGCAGCCACGAGGTGACACTCCACATCAGCAACACACCAAATAGCCTGGTGTCATTTCATTGACACTTCCGACACAGATGCATTAGAAGCATTTATACACAACACTAAATATCTTCATGTGTTGGCATAATTTTACTGTGGGTACATCAATAAGCCCATATAAACACAAACTGCTCCTTTTACGGTTGAGTTAAAATGCAAGATAACACATTAACAGCTCAGTGTTACAGCGTGGCTCCATACTTCTATCAATAATTTATGTTATTACTGCAGCAGCATGATATCTCCAAAAACATTACTGAGTGAATTTATTGCTATGACTGCACATAATGGACTGAAAGTAGAAAAAACAGCCTGCTGCTGCGAAACTGTAGATAACTCTGTTCCAGAAACCCATGACTCCAGCAATCTCATTGAAATTAAACTCGCTAAAATCCATATCATTCAATTTATATGGATGCAATAGTGTACTGGTGGCAAAACAGCACATAAGGGACATTCCCAATCCTATATTTGGTGATCCAATTACAAACAATGTACCCTGAAATATTCCATATCACTCCAAACAATTCCCTGTGAGAAATCCACGCCACTGTGCGCGAGCATTAAGGCAGACATTCCTGACTGTCAGCGTTCTGCGGCGGAGCATCTCATCGCTCAGACGGGACTTTCAGCTTGAGAGTCAAGGGGTGCATGCTCCCAGTTGGTGGGTATCTTTCTATACTATGGGCACACACGTACACATACACACAGTGCTCCTGTCATGCTGGGAAGGTTTCAGCCTGCTGCCTCGGAGAGGTCAGCACTGGAATTCCTAAGGCCAAAGGAGATTAGTAATTGAGTAATGGACATGGTGACATGGACAATGAAGAGACAGAGAGCGAGAAAGAGAGAGGTGGAAAAATTGAGAGAAAGAAGGAGAAAGAAAGAGAGAGAGAGGCTAGGAAACACAATATGAGTTCATTATCTATCTCCCCTCCCCATGACTGACCTTGGCTTCAGTGTCCCAAAACAAACTTATCTGGGAATTAAAGAGGAACTCAGGGGAGTAAGCCTGGAACAATTGAATTAGAATATTTTCTTTTTGAGACTGCCTAAAGACTACAAAGAGTTCAAAGCATTGCATTTAAAAGGTGACTGTACATTATGTACTACCACTTAATTGAAGCAGTTTATTCACATGTATAAATGTTGCTGTAATATCGGCAGGGTGCTGAACTCATCTTTTATTCACTGATTCCATTAAGCAACTTCACTTACATCGGCCAGGGTGATTTATGAACTTTGCATTCTTTTGCAGTTATAACGAAAGAGAGAAATAGCAAGATAAGAGGAGTTTTCAAAGCCTTACTGAAAGTGGGTGAGGCATCCATCATGTAAGGTGACACCACAAAAAAGCTGTGTCAGCTCCCTTGAATCGCTGCAGCTTTGTATCCTTGTATTTTAGCAAATGCGCACGCAAAAATAAATAAATAAATAAATAAATAGAAATACAGAGAGACTGAATGCATGTTGATTCCACATGCTCCATCTAAGAGAGCGCAGTTAAGAATTAAAAATATTGGCTGGAGGATTTAAGCAAGAGCTTCCCATCTGTGGCTGCATTCTCCTCAAAGGTTATAATAACGATCCACTATAGCTGGGGGCGCTGGAGTCATGCATCAAGGCAAATGTTTGCCTGTTCAAGTGGTTAGTCAATGACAAAGTGGAAAAAACTGAACTAAAGAGCACCAAAAGTCTTCTGTGTGTTGACAAACAGGCTCCGCTGTAACATATCATTACTTTAGCCTGCAAAGACATTTGGTGAAAAGAATCAGAATCAGAATGTTTGCAGGGGTTTTTTATAGCCTTTGAAGTCCAGTGTATTACATTTTAAAGGTTTTAAATTACACTATCCTAAAAAGCTGGTAATAATTTACATGCTATTTCAGCAATGGTGAGGAATTCACTGGAGGGCAGTGTTCAGAGTTAATGACTTGTTCTGCGGCAGGAGGAGGCATATATGCGTGCACGCCACACATGCACACTAAACACATCCCCACTCCAACCCCCCCACCCCACCTCTAAATTCCTGCCATTGTTGTGTGAATGGGGAGATTTGCTATAATGCACACACTGGTCAAGGCAACAGAGCAGTATGGACGCACTCAAAGGATCACTGTAAAAATGTGCCATATCACATTTACACTCGAGTCCTTCAGCAGAACGACCTTATCCATCAAAATGCTGGTCGCATATCTAAGCCACTTACACTTAACTCAACTAGCATCCCAGATGCTTGAATTACCCATTCAGGGTTTTTCCCTTAGGAAAAATCAAAGAAGCAGCAAATGAATACAATCTAATTTCCCTACAAGCTGGCTTTCCAAGCACTGAAACACATGCATGGACTACTGCCATGTACTGAAGAAATGGCTCTGGATGCATGCCAAAGTGTTTTCCACAGCAATCAATACTGGCCTACTGCTGCAGTCCCCAGCCTGTCAGTGTGTCTGTGTATGTGTATGTGTATGTGTGTCTCTGTGTCTATGTGTGTGTATGTATGTGTGTGTGAGCCAAAGCCTTGTCAGCTAGAGGGACAGAATAGAGGAGAAGAGAGGTCAGATGAAATCAGAGGTGATGATAATAGCACATTAATATAACATGATCTAGAAATATTCTCTGCGGTTGTGACTTCCTATTAAGAGAACCTTGCTGTATTTGCACTAATGTGGGATATATAGTATAAGATAAGAATAAGCAATTAACCGCCTGAAGCAGCGTATACAATAAGTGTGTGTTGTGTGTGTGTGTGTGTGTGTGTGTGTGTGTGTGTGTGTGTGTGTGTGTGTGTGTGTGTGTGTGTGTGTGTGTGGTGAGCTGTTATCTACAACAGCTCTCTCCTGAAATAGGGAGTCCAAAAACAGAAAGTATTACAGCCGGTGAGCAGCACCAGCAAGAGAGGCAGGCCATTTGGAGTGAGAAGAAATAATGTGTCACTCAGTGAGTTTTAAAACACATGTGACTGCTTCGTCGGTGGCAGTTTGCAGGCAGACAAATAGAGCAGAGGCCCCAATAGAGGGTTTGTCATAATGGGTGAGCAACTCTACACAAAGCCTGTTTAAAGAGCAAGCTGAGCTCAACTGGTGGGGGTAAACACTGTTTGTCATGCTGTGATCCAATAAAAAATAAAGCTTCCTCTACATATGGACTTAATAATTAACTCAGCATAAATAGGTTAATAAATTTTTCCCTGGATCTGTTTATCAACCGTTCAGCAAATACGGGCGCCGAGAGTTACGCTTATTCGATGAATCATTATTTTTGTTTCCAGCCAAAGTTGAGTGGATTCAAAGCTGGCTGTGTTTAAAAGGAATTGACCTCCAACCCTTTGACAGAAGAAAAACAAGCACAGTAGGTCACGGGTTGGTTCCTCTTGTCACTGCACAGCACAGCAAAACATGACAAATACAGCGCAGGAGAGGCTGAGAGCAAACAAATACCTGAGAAATAACCAGGAAATTACATCATACCACAGCACTGAGAACACAAGTGAATCAGTAATCCAATTCTGGGGAATTGTTCAATATATGGCTGTTTTGATATCTTAAAACAAAGTCATGCCTTTTTGGTATTTGGAGGATATTGGCTTCAGGCTTAAGATAATAGTTATCTACAAGATACAAGGCATGATCTGTTGGAGAAAGAGAGCAAAGCAGCACCGACTGTCATAAGTCATACACTGATTCTGCTTTATGTTGTGTGAAAATATTCAAGAGTAAATCTCACATGATCTGAGAGTGAATGTTATAAATTGTGGCTTTACCTCATGATGTTGCCCGTGCTCATTTAACACCAAAACCTTGTGAAAACAACACACTTCCTGAGAACTGCAAGTTATCAAGTTCATATCTGCATGAGTCACTGGGCTAATTTGAACCCCTGATTTTCAGCCAGTCAATTACAGATTTAGAGTCAGCGTGGCTCCACAGTCATTAATCTGTCTTTATACACCACTTTTCAGCGCAGCTAAAAATGAACTTCTCTCTAATGTTTACCTTTTCACACATACATCACTCAGACGCAGAGTTTAGCAGCCGATGAGTTTTAATGTCATAGCTTTATTGTCAGACTGGCTTGCCCTTCCTGTTTGTTTTTTGGATTACGGCTTGCCTCTGTAAGCACTCCTAGCTGACTCATGCGGTGCAGATTAGTGTTATGGGGCAAAGTCAGCGAGAATCTGAATGGGCTCTGTGAAGGTCATAAACTGACTTGAAGTTGTCAGGGCAATTTCCACTCTGTAATATACAGTAAGTAGTCCGATTTGCTGAGAGTGGAGTGTTTGACAAGTCCTTTAATTGAGGTCAGCCTGGAGGCACCTACATTGCACTTAAACATATCAGCCCTCTTCTATAATCATTACAATGCCTTGTTTATGCATAGAGACTGCTTTTTATTTCTGCTGTGACTTCTCTTATCCTGCACTTTTTCATATATATGACAAATATGAGGTTTCATTTGCACTGCCAGGACACACCTTCTGGTAGTTAAGTATCATATTTTCCAGATATGATGTCCAGTGGAGTGGAATGTAAGCACTTTGCAATGCAAATAAGTCTTTGGGAAAGGGGCGGGGAAGACACGTCGTTGCGCAAGCGTTGCCTTAGAATCAGCAATGCATGCACTCGAAGTAATTACTAAATAATTGCAGCGTGCTAAAGACTAACGCGAGGGGATTTCGGGAGATGATACCAGTTCATACAAGAATGATAGTTTGTCTAAAGCGCTGCCCATAAATAGCCACCTTTTTCATGAAAGGGAAATGTGATAGGCACTCTATTACTCAAGAGGAAAGAATGTAAGTAAACCTTCAGCGGAAGAGTCAAGTACAAACACGGCTTTGTCCTTCCCTATAAACAATATATGAGCACCAGAGGGTGATTTCAATGCAGCCGCAAGTGATCAAAAGCACATAGCAGTAATTAAAGTGCTGCGGTCGTATCAGGGAAAAAAACAACACATCATTTGTTTTACAGCCGGTTAGAAAAACTCAATAATCAGACTAATGCCATTCAGTGCAGCGATGTAACCGGATCACAAGCGCCACATATGGCCACAGCCAATTATAACTATTGCTTTTCTGTGCCAACAACAGCGTAATTCAACACACAGAGGTTTTAAGTGCAATATCACATTATTAAGGATGGAAATGCTCACATGGAAAATTATGCAAAACGCGGAGAGTAGCTAAAACGTGTCAGCGCTGGCTTTTTGCTCTGCCACGCTTTATGACTCGCTCTACTTCTTTCAACATCAGGCTGCATTACAAAATATCTAATAACTATCGTAGCGACCGATCTGAGCCAGTTTGATCCCATGCATTCATTACCGTTTCGCAATTTCCGCCCATATGTCTGCGCTTGACACGCTTTACCCAGAAATGAAATGACAGAGCCCAGGCGCAGGATTGTTGCGGATTTTCCCCTTTATAACACAATTAACCCCACTGAGCGCAGCGGCAGCCTTATTGAGCGCAGCTGGACAAGTGCACATTCAGCAGTTGACACCACAATAGACAAACAGACTAAAAGTAAAACTAGTGGAAAAAGAAAATACCGCTGTAGGTCAGTCCTTTTACTGCTCGCATCAATCATTGTCAGTAACAGTGCCTGTGTTTATAAATGCCCGTGTCACCGGAGACATCCAATGCCAACTCTTAATGCGGTAAAGATGTTAAATTAAATCCTCCCGAACGAGGTGGACTAAAAACACCAAAAAAATTTACAATTATTCATCAGACGATTAATATTCCTACCTCTCCATGAGTGACTGTGCGTCCCTGGGGAGTATCCTCGGGTAGAAAATAAAGTTTGGAGCTTGATAAAAGTTGTTTGCTTGTTCTTTCTTCCCAGAGCAGCTGAAGCTCCGCTATGCAAATAGGATCCTCCGGTTTGCATCTGACGAAGAAAAAGTCTCCGAGAGACAGGATTCTCGGTTTGGCGTCCCGGTTAAATTTAAAGGCTTTATAGAATATATATGGTCCATGTAAACCGCAAGACGAGCCCACCCACTGTAGAGGGGAAAAAAGGCAAACAGGGAAATATTTACATTGCTTATCAACTCGTTTTCGTAAACAATTTGTAACAAGGCGAAAAAAAACATTTCTAATGTCCCTGCGTTATTACGCATAGTTGGCTAATATCAAATTAGGATCTCTCCGTCTTAAGCAAACAATTAGTATCATGTAACTATTTTTAGATGGTCAACATATTCACAGATGTAGTCATACAAATGCTGTATGTTTAAAGTTTTGTGGATAGGAACATGAGGATACTTTAGAGCAGGTGGCGTTTAGCGCAATGCGAAAATAAAACAAATCGACGGTTGATATCAAACGTTACCTTCAGTGAGTTCGGCTCCATCTCGACGTTATGAATTGATTAAACTCAACACGCTCTCCAAACTTGCTGGCTTGAATGGATTGGCAAGGTCCTGAAAGGGACGTATTTTTCTAGAGTTTAAAACATGGCGTTTCCGTCGTTGAAGCGACACCGAAAAAATATGTTTTCAATTAAATACGCCGCGAGAAACATCGCCCATATTTGTATTCTAATCCGATTAAGAAAATATTTTATAGTGGCCTTTTCGGCACATTTCTATTATTCGCGACCGCTTATTTAGGTAAAATATTAAAGTCCAACTCAAATATTTAAAACAAAATCACTCAGCTATGAAACATAACTGTAAATAGAAAAATAAAAAACAGGATCTGAGCAAAATATTCTGCCCACAGAAGCTGACTTTGTGCCATTATTCTGCGTTTAAGGGCTTTTACGAGACTATGTATCTTCCAGGACTTCTGTAAACGACGTTCAGTATGAAAGCACATTTCTCAGAGTAATGACACTGAAGCGCTCGCTGTGGATGCCTTCAAGAAACAATGTTACATGAAAGTTAATAGGGCTATCAAATGATTCCTCAAAAGGCAGTGTAGGACCCGTGAGGTGCTTTTGCTTTGAGCGGAACTTGGTATGCGCTATGGCTCAGGCTCGAGCAGTGGGTTTAATGCTGGAAATAATGCCCTTTATATATTTTGAAACGAGCATTTGAAAAGACAAAAAAAAAAAAAAAAAAAAAAAAAAATTGGCCGAGTTAGAAAGCGGGGCGTCACGAGACAGAATCCACGAGGCGGTCCTTTCTCCGTACATAAATCATATTCAAACGCTAACCTGACCTTGTGCAGACAGCTGGATATGTGTTTGACACAGGTTAACATATCTGAACGATTAAAGTCTCTTATAATTACGTTGATGAATATTTATCATTTTAAACAGTCGGGGATTGCAACCGATGTAAGGAAACCAGTATTAGCTTGTGAATTATTAATAACAGCTATGTTATTCATACCAAGTTACACAAACTTCTCGGTTTCTATTTACATCTGCGGACTCATTGTCCTTTGAGTCCCCGCTGTCTGAATGTGTCAGCTCTATTTTATCGGCTGTCTGGAATTATTCGTATATTCAAAAGTACCGACTGAGTCCACAGCGCTGTGCTGTTCCTCCACCGTCATCCACCCTTTGCCCTGCATTTATCCACCACTCAGATCTCAGACCATGCAACAGCAACACAGGCCTACTTCTGACACCAGCTATTTCAAGCACTATTACGCAATGCGCCTTTTTTTCCAGAAATGATGGGCAGAGAATACAGGCGCATTGATTTCCACCCAGCAAAGTGTATTTATGTCTTCTTAACTGACATGTTGTGTTGTTCTAGTTAAATGAATGCCTGCCTGGTGTTTATCTTAAAGACATACAGAAAGTGATGAAGAATTAGTGGCATCAGGGCTGAAAGATGGTAATTTCCTCCTATTATCCCCCCCACTACCCTGCATTCAAAGAAAAGACAGGACGTTATGCATTAATACAAAAATAGCTGAGGCAATGTTCTGTGACACTCAGATATTTTAAGTACCAGTTTAGAGCAAAAGGTGGGTTACACAGAGGCCCATTGTCTTACATGTGGCTGCAGCAGTGTTGGGATTCCTGCAGTGAATCCAATATAAACCGCAGCTCTTAGTGTTATCTTTCCTGATTTCTCCCACAGCCATTTCAGTTGCTGAATCAATGGGGTTGCATTGTTAATGGCAGCCAGCATAATGAAGTCCTTGGTTAATCAATGGCACCACTCGAGCTCTTATCTGGCAATTGCAAGTGTTTTCTTGTCAACAGCTAGAGCCCAGCGCGAGTGCAACATTATTATGCAGATATTGGTGTGAATGAAGCTTCACGTTGAGAGTCTTTTTTGAAAGTAAATGAAAACAGTATGCAGAAAGAGAGAGAGGTACTGGTTAAATATGATAATATATATCAATATATGGGACATCTTAAAATTTTGCAGTAGCAGATGCGGCACAATTCGCTGGAAATCAAAGTTTACAATGTCATCTGCCTCGCTTTATATCAACTTTGTGACGAGATGAGATTTAATAATGGCAATCTGTAAGAGATATTTTTATGCAGTAGTTTAGTGAGTGAACTTGAAACACGGAGAATGGATGGATGGTTAAGATTGGAAAGAATAAGCATCCTCAAAAACTTTCCACAAATAAGTAGTATGAGGAACATGCAATGCATCATTCTGAACACCGAATATTCTCTGGAAAAAACAAAACTATGAGCTCACAAAGAAGCCTGAAACCCTATTGAAAAATGTTCACAAATGAACTCACTAAAAGGCCTTATTGTGGGAAATAAAATGAGAAGCTGGATGAATATGTAGCTCTGGACAGCTACCTTGCTATTTGTTGCCTGTAACAAGAACATACTGTACTAGATACCTGTTAAAGGGGTGAAAGCTTCCTTTTTCCTCAGCACAGGTGTTCCGCATTCACTATAATGAGCCAGCCTCAGTGGGGAGCCACAAATGTGGTTGGAGAGCCACCTCAAAGTAAAGTGAGGTTACAATTTTAACCATGGCAAAGCAATACCACACCAATAGAAAAAAATAGGACATATAATTTCAACCACATGTTGACCTGTCTCACTAATGAATGTGACATTTTTTTTAGAATAGCTCAAGCAACATTAAAGAGAGATTAAATCAGTATTGTGGTGAACCCATCCAGAAGAGAAGTGAATAAAAGTGTATTTTCCAGCAGTATACTAACAAAAAACACCCTGTTTTAAAAGTAGGCAGTGCTTTTTTTAATCCTTTCATAAATCCAATCACGCAAATCCAATCCAATAAAGCATTTACTATTAATGCATGGGAGAAAAAACAAAACAGAGCTAGCTTTTTAGCGCCTTTAAGTTAATTTTCTTAGTCTTCCTTTCCTGCTTTTGTTTTATTTTCAACAACACCAAGTAGGCAACTTGTCTTCAGAGTTAAAAACAAAAACAAAAACAAAAAAACCAAAACAAAACAAAACAAAACCCTAGAATAAATCCATTGTGCTCCACTTGCTCAGAATCAGGAGGCAGGCATATAAAGTTAAAGAAATAATAATAAAGAAGGTAGTGGATGAACATGGGAACTAAAAATGTAATTGTTTCCACCAGGAGTTGGTAGAGACCAAAGACAGAGCTAAAATGAAAAGAAATACATGACTTACATTCACCAGATATTCAAACGCTACCCTGAATGTATGCAAAATGAATGCTAATGTTGGACATCACCTGGAAACTATAATGTTGCAAAAGGATCCCAATACATTTAGATGCAATTAGTATACATCATAGACTTGTTTCTTTTGCCCCCAAGTGGCCAGAAAAGGTTCTGCATATTCAAATTTGGTTTTTGATCATTATTACAGTTATTAGCAACAATTACCACTGTACATTCATCAATGCACCTAAAATGTCATAAAAATGCTTTTAATTTTACTGACAAATGTAGGTGAAGTAATACTGGATTTATCCCAACTGTGTACGTTTAGACCCAGAATAATCTAATAATATAATACTATTTAATAGAGCACTTTTATTTCTGGACATTTGCTGTGATTGGGTAGATTTTATTTCTAGAAATTATATAAAATTAAGTAAAAGGTACTCCAGGTGAGCAGGAGGTTTTCGGCTATCATCCTATGATAACTTTCTAAATGTTTCTAAAATGTTTGAAAGCTATTTTTGGAGATTGTTCACTCTGGGTTTTTTATGTCTGTAGTACTTCATGCTATAGTGGCCGGGGCTCTTTCTAAACACGGTTTTTGTAAAATGAGGTCACCACGTGTGTAAGTGTTCCCTATGGGCCAAAAGCTGAGGCTACTGAGTGCTTTCTTACTTTACTTGTATCTACATGTCAGTAAAGAAAACACCCTTCCTCCTACCCACTGTTCAAACCTTGTGTTTATTAGAGCCAGCCATTCAGAAGGACAACTAAAAGTATGTCATAGCTAACTGCTGTAAAAATATGGAGCTAGAAATAGGCAGAATAGGCCACTTTAAGTAAATGCACTTAGTGACTTTTTCCATTATTTTTGTAACAAAATATCACAACTCAAAATACCAAAGAAAAAAAGGATCATTAAATTGCAAAAAAAACACCAAAAGCCTCCTCATTTACTTAATTAGTCATCTAATAGAGTGTTGGAAATATCCTGAAAGGAGAACTAGGCAGATTTATAAGTAATACACACGTAAATGCACGGGCAAACATCACTTTTACTGACAGTAAAAGCTTTCAATGCAACATTAGGATTCAGATTTCTAATTGTGCTGCCAGGCATTATGAAAATCTACTGATGACTAAAGTAAGAAAGCATCTGAGAAATTAGGCCAACACACTCTATCTCCTACTCATTCCAAATGCACAAATGCATTACCAAGTGGATATCCATCTATCATCAGTGGAAAGCCCTGGAACATTAAAAATCCATCAAGTAAATTTGTCCAGGGGAACGTGTTTCAGTAGTAACTTTACACCTGCGTCTTTGTGCTGCTGTAATCACACGACAATGGCTGCTGTCTGCAGCATGACTTTAGGCAAGGTAAGAGGAGATCTGAGAGATGTTGCGGGGCTAATTTTAGCCTTAGAGTCATTATAAGATGGTGTTACATTTCTCCCCATTCAATCACATGTCGGTCCACCTACAGTGGACAGCACGTAAACAAGAAAGCCGTCTTGTTTATTAACAGGATCACTTTTAATCAGGACTTCATCTGGAGGCTATTTGAGAAGATTTCTGTGTATATAAGCAGGTGTCAGCAGTGTACTCTAGGCTGAATATTAACTGACTTCGCTCATAAATATCTGTGATGCAGTGATATCTTCAGAACATCAAAGGAGCGAGCGCGTGCAGTGAACTGTGTGGATTATTACAGTTCACAGCAGAACAGATATCGTCTTGAAAATATACTTCTCTTCTCTCTTTTAGTTCTTATCGAATATCACACTTGTTTATCTGAGGCACAATACATCATGATTTATGCATAATTTATAGCTTCTGCATTCCACCTTTTCAGTTTCAGTATGCAGCACTGGGGTGCCTTATTTCCCGCAAACCAATTTTTGTATCCATTCATAGCTGCGACACTGATGATACCCAATACTACATATTTATATGCGTGTTATAGTAATTCATAAGGCAAACATTGGTGACAATGAACTAATTGCCTGCAAAACACAATTTCACATTCACGGGCCACTATTACAGCTGAATTGTTTGATAATGTCAAGTGAGTCATTTTATTAAGCGCCACACAAATGTAATCATGCGGCAGGGCAACGTGAATTCGAGTGTATACAAGTGTTAACATCAGTATGGGTTTTAGGTTATTACCACCACAGCAAATGTAAATTTGCCTCATTGATGGAGAGTGCTCAGCTGAATCAGAAATGTGCAAACCACAAACAAAATAGGCTGCTTCATTCCCCTGCCATCTGCACACACATCATGACACACACACTCCCTCGCACACACTAGCACATACAGACAAACACATGCACACAGACGCACACTGTCGCATTTTATATCTCCCCATCTGAAACCAGGATTAGAACCATGAATAATGTATTTATGTAAATGTCTGATGGGTATAACTATAAAAGATGAGAGTGATTGAAAAGGCATTTTGTTAGATTGAGTTACAGCTGCCAGTGAGTTATGGATGTTTTCAGTGCAGGCAAACATCACTGAATTTAAAAAAAAAAAAAAAAAATTTGCCTCAAAAATTTTTGAAGCATAGGGGTCACAGTGTCACCCTCACATCTGAGGAATCCATTAAAACTGATACCTGATCTCAGCATTTAAGATTTGCTTTGCATGTTTCAGAGATCAGTATGGTTATTACACCCAGTGGTCAAACCATCATTGACTATGAAATCACTGAGGACACTGACCTCAGCATTTACCATCTGTGTAATGCATCACTACTGCCTTTTCTGTGAGACACCAATTGTTATAAAACAGGCATAAATGTCAGCAGACATCTATGATCAGATTATTCACTGGTGCGTGTCAGCCTCCCATCTGCTCTTAGAGTGCTGCGTTATGTATATGTCAAATAGCTGTGTGCATATAGCCAATAACAATGCAGGTATTTTACACTGGCTGTTTTCAAGCTTTCTCCTCAGGTATTCTATTTGAATAATAGCTTCAGTTGTCATGTGCGCAACACTGCTGTAATCGGTGTAATCCCCATGATATATCTGGAAACCAGGACGCAGCAATCAGCCTATTCAAGAATGGAGACAAAGGATAAGTTTGGAATTAATGAATGACAACTGCTAAATTGTTCCATTACAGCAGTACAAGAAAGGTAATACAGTATTGTATTCTGAGCTCAGAGCCTGAGCACACATATTAAAGAGAAAAAAACCTCTCAACATTAATAATTTATCTCATTTTATAAGGCAATTTAGCAGTCACTTGAAGTTGCTATGGTGACAGGGGGGTATTTTGAGACAACTAATGACCTATGCAAAACCCACTCACTGTAAACTTCACTCAAGCTAAATGAGATTGCTGTCTGTGCTGTGTGTGATACATGGCTGAGAACTTAATCCCCACGCTATGCTTGGCCTTTTTCTGCACAGGACAAATTAAGGTTGTTAATATCAATGTAAAACATCTGTGGGCTGTTTACTGTACAGGGAATATGAGCCAAGTAGCAACTGGGGGCCAACACTGTGCTGCATAATAGTCTTTTGTTTTGATTGCTAATGCAGAATTCATAACAGTTGTCAGGTTAAGGTCAGAAAAAAAAAAAACCTAGCGAGTGAAAGGAAAATGAATACACATGATATGGTTTGAGTGTAATTCAATATGTTTCACACTAAATCCACTTCAATATCTCTTTATTTTTCGGCTTACGTCAAAGATTCCACATTGGAAAAGCTTTGAAGACTTGCTCTGTTCTAGGGCGAATCATATTTGTCCAATAACTGCTTGGCCTGTTGCAGCTGTCGGGGCTGAGAGAGAATGAGTCATGTGTTACCCATTTAAGTCCAATTTCTCCCATGCAAATGCCTGACATGTGTGACTCTGCAGGGCCCTGGGTTAAAGCAGTATTTCTGAAACGAAGGGAGAGAATTCAGGCCAGAGCTATATGACCATTTAACCACCTGCTTCACCTGTGACCTGTGCTGTTTAAAGAAAGTTTATATTTGGGAAACAATCAGCTTGTGTTGTTTCTGACATGCCTCTAAATCAGGCACAGCTGGCATGAAATTAAATGAATAAACAAAAGAGGAATGGACTCAGCATTTTTGCCTTAAAAGGAGCTCTCTTTCTGGAAAATATGAGTTACATCCAGTGAGCTGTGGTGACTCTATGATTTTGAAACATAACATTTTTCGTCCCCAAAATAGATGAACACACACAGGGTAATGTCTGCTTGTTGTAATCACACCTCTCCAACCTCCTTCCTTCCTTTTTATAAAGTTGTGGTTCTTTTGTCCATTCGCTTAAATATCACAGACTAATAATAAAGGCGCCGCCTTCAGATATGTTTTTTTTTCCTGCTCTTCCTGGAAGCAGTGGTGTTGAGTGCCACCTGTTGGGATACAATCTTAATGACACCGAGCAATAAATCAACAAATGTAAAACAGCCTCTTCAACAGCTGGCAAGGCATGTAGTACACAAACTGTAAGCTAGAGAACCTAAACAAATGAAAATTAGTCTATTTATAAGGCCAGATGACTCAACACTGAACCACAGGAGAATTTCAATGTGGGCCTTTCATGCACAGAGGTTATTCATAAAGAGATATTCTATATATGAGATAAAGATGAAAACCTCATAGGAAATGAATACATATTTACAATGTAAAAAGAAAATCATATTTATCACGCAAACACACACACATATATAGAATTTCGTACACAAGTTTGAATTCATTTAGGATATTCTCTAATCTACACAGGGCCAGAATTATACATCCAGGCTAAAATTATATGTGCACTCACATAATCTTTTAATAAGTGGTGGTGAAAGTTCTGCCATGTCTTTTTAACCTGACAAGGCCAATACCTAATAAGTTCTTGTTAGTGTTCATAATTGACTGCAGCTTGTAGGTTTTTTTTTGCCAAAATAAAAAGGATTTGTTTGACTCTTATATCAATACTCAGAACAATGGAAAAATGCAAGGAAGGGGAATTGCAGATTTAAACAAGCTGGGAAGGCCTCTTCGAGCTATTTCTAAACAACTGAATATTCTCCAGATCATCAGTTCAAACATTTTACGTTAAATTTAAAGATACTGAAGATGAGGCTTTCAAACTGCAAAAGCTGTCAAGCTCGGTGGTGCTAGCATCATGCTCTGTGGCCATAACCAAAAGCAAAAGAAAACATACAAAAATCCCCTGGCATGCAGTAAGCCTGAGTATTAGGGAGGTGTTGAGGAGCTCCAGCTGATGATCCAGTCTTTGTACTATGTAGCAAATGTGGCTCATTAAATGTAATAACAAAATCTTTTAGAAGAATATGAATAAAACATGTTTGTATATGAAACTTAATAAACTAAAAAAAAACCCAATGTAAAAACTGCACCAGGGTTCATCCAACAAAAGAACGATCTTGACTTCATTATAGCTTTGCTTGGGGTTGTTTTCCTCAGACGTCAGCCACAATAACTTCAAACACCATGCCAGAGATGAAGCAGAAATGTTAAAATAAAGCACTGAAACACAGCTAATGCTTATTTTTTCTATATTTTTGCTGGCCCTGCACTGATGTTAATGCTCCAAAACCCAAAGTTTGTGCAAAACACCTAAAATCATGCATTCCGTATATAGGAGTATGCTTTTACATCACTAATGCAGTGTTAAGTGCCCAATTTCAAATTGCACGTTTAGTTAATAGTCATCACGCTTTCTAGTCTGTAGGCTGTTGTGATCAACAATATTTCAAACACTGATCCACTGTTTTATCCATTTTATTTTATTCCACATGACAGACAAGTTTGTTCTTTGTGCTGAGACAGCAAACAATGCCACTCTGCATGAGCCTTGTAGCTGCACTGATTGAAGCAGCGGCATAGAGGGAATCACTGTTCTGTGATCGGAGACCAGAGCCCCTCGGCCATCTCTGTCAATATCATCTCCACACAGCAAACAGCTGAATCATGAACACCACCCTCACACAGAAATGCAGGGTCACACCAGGCCTGGGGTGTAATGTTGGATGACCTTTCTGTCTCAGTCCACAGAAGGGAGCTTGTTTCCATTTATGAGTGACCGTCTCTGACTCGGTGCTGTAGTGTAGCTGCTGTAGTGAAGCGCAAACGCTGCTGACTGAAATTAGTTTCATTTTGTATCAGTGCCACTTTTGTTTTCTTTTTGAATAATTCTAGGTTTTAATTCTTTGGAAACCAACAACCTGGATAAGAACCATGGTAGTGATTCACAAATACACCAACGGTTTCTTAAGAAACTCAAACCACAGTTTCTTTTCTCTTCCTCTCCCTTTATTTCCCATGCATGCAGCTGGATACTCTCTCCCATGCTTTTTTTTAATGTGGTTGAAATTCTCATTTTGATTTTACATGACGTAAACAGAAGTATGATGACAGACAATTTGGAACAAAGACAGGAAAAGTCTGACTCTTTTCCAGGGTTGCAAACCTTTCTACTGTTTCCTGTCTAATGCACTGACTGGCTAGATTAATGTGAATAGAAATCAACTGAGTATGCAGCCAAATAGAACACAATGACGTGTGCATGTTTTAAACTTAGAAAGCCTGTGCACAGTTAGTCTGACATGTCAATTCCTGCACAGTGAGATAAGATATGTAATTAGAGTACTAAATCACAGTCTTATGTTAGATAAAGTCTAATGACAGATGAGAAGCAAGAAGAAATTAGCTCTTTATACTGATGTATTTCTTAAGATCAAGGATACTGTTGGTTTTTTATTCATTTATTTTTACTTTTTACATATTGGGATGAATCATTGTGCTGACTGAAAAAGATAAAGTAAAGATAAAGATCCCTTTATTGTCGCTGTACTTGGGCATTGTACAACTTGAGCAGAGCTTACGTTTCAGCAGACTAGCATACATACATTCTTACTTGCTTACAGTCATCATTCATTCCACATAAATAATAAAACAGCAAATATGTACTATGATGTAATCTTACATTAGGCAGCATTGGTGGACATTGTACGGGTACAGGTGTAATGTTCAAAATCTGGGTATTATACCCAAAAAACACAAGGCTACTTCAAAAATGGGGCGATCGTGGCTCAAGAGTTAGGAGTTCGCCTTGTAATCGGAAGGTTGCCGGTTCGAGCCCCGGCTTGGACAGTCTCGGTCGTTGTGTCCTTGGGCAAGACACTTCACCTGTTGCCTACTGGTGGTGGTCAGAGGGCCCGGTGGCGCCAGTGTCCGGCAGCCTCGCCTCTGTCAGTGTGCCCCAGGGTGGCTGTGGTTACAATGTAGCTTGCCATCACCAGTGTGCGAATGGGTGGATGACTGGATATGTAAAGCGCTTTGGGGTCCTTAGGGACTAGTAAAGCGCTATGTAAATACAGGCCATTTACCATTTACCAAAAATACGGAATCACAGAAATAAGCTATTTTAAGAACAAAGTAAAAGAGTTCAACTAAACTGAATTATTCTCAAGAAAATAACATTTAATAAAATATCATAACTCAACAAACTGAGCTACCCAAATGAGAGACAGCTCAACCTATATAGTTACTGAATAAACTATTTTAAACATCAGAGGGGAAAACCACAGAGACAATAGCTAAACATAATACAAGGAGAAACCCCCTATATGATCACAACACTCATTTTGGTGGCCTCTACACTTAAACCAGCTCCACCCCCTCCTCTTTTACTCAGACCTGGAAGGACTGGAGCAGCAGCCTGGTAACAGAGCATTTCAGTTGTGGGTTGTGGGCAACCATCACACACCAGTGAGCTTTTGCGCTCTCTTAATGAACCTCTGCAGGTTTTTCTTGTCTGCCAGCAAGCAATTAGCATACCAAACTGTGATGTCAGTCAGGACACTCTCTATGGTGCTGCAGTGAACCAACAGTCTCTTCTCCAGATGGTTCCTCCTCAGCATGCTAAAGAAGTGGAGTCTTTGCTGGGCTTCTTAACCACCGTGTTGGTGTTAGTGGTCCATGAGAAGTCCTGAGCCATTTAAAGGAGGACTTTCACTGAACAGTCCGGGCTGATGTGGAGAGGGACATGTTCCCTTCTGTGTCTGCTGAAGTCAATCACCATTACCTTAGCTTTGATGGTATTGAGCTGAAGGTTCAGCGTACCATCCCAACAGTTTTTAACCCCCTCCCTGTACGCAGTTTTATCCCCTTCACTGATGAGACCAATGACTGTAGTGTCATCAGCAAATTTAATGATGGTGTTAGAGGGGTAGGTAGGTGTACAATCATTAGTGTGTGGGTGGGTGTACAGGAGAGGGCTCAGCACACTGCCTTGGTGGGAGCCTGTGCTGAGGGTCATGGTGGAGAAGCCTGCAGTACCTCAACTAAGGGCGATTTGGACAGAGAATCCCTGATCCAGGCACAGGTGGAGGGGGGGCAAACTGATATTAATCAGCTTGTCAACCAGAATTTCAGGAATGATGGTCTTGAATGCTGAACTGTAATCTATCAACAGCATTCTGATACAATTTGAGTCTTGTGTAGGGGTGTGGCAATGGCGTCCTCTGCTGATCTGTTTGCGCTGTAGGCAAAGCAATAAAAGTCTAGGTTCTGTGGTAAGCAGGCCTCCATGTGCTGCAGGATAAGCCTCTCAAAGCATTTAATGACTGCAGATATTAAGGCGATAGGTCGGTTGTCTATGAGACAGCTTGGGGCAGATGACTTTGACACAGGAATAAAGTTGTTTGCCTTCAGATGGTGGTCTGTGACAGTGAGAGGTTGAACATCCTGGTCAGGACTCCCCTTAGCTGGTCAGCGCAGGCACAAACTATTTTACGTACTCCATCAAGGCCAGCAACTTTCCTGATGTTCACAGCTTTCAACACCTGCTTCACCTGGTGTTCCTGGAGGGTGAAAGAGAAATTCCTGTGTATGTGTGTTTGTTCTTCAACATGAAAACAACTTAAAACTTCTTCAGTCTCAAGAAAATGAAAAGTCTTGAAAAACTTTGGCAGATTCTTCAAGATAAGAAAACAATCTTTTTCTCATTTAACCTTTTCATCTTTACTTGATCATGATTCATACATGATTCCAAACATTTTTGTTTGGAATCATGTATGATTTTCATTTCACTTCTCACGTGTACACGACTTTGTATTGGTCTTTCACATGGAATTCCAATAAAATTGATTCATGTTTGTGGCTGTAATGTGACAAAATGTGGAAAAGTTCAAGGGGGCCAAATACTTTTGCAAGCCACTGTATGAATCTAGAGATCTGAACCAATCTTGTGGTGGTTTAGTTGGGATCATTGAGAATAAACAAGTTATTTTTGGTAAGACCATCATTTTTATAGCAGCAACCCTTCCCGTGAGTGATATGGGTAGACATTTCCATCCAGCCAGATCATCTTTTACTTTTCTTTAAAAGTGGGATATGGTTTAATTTAGTTAGATCTGCAAGCTTGGGAGAAACATTATTACCTAAATATTTTATATTTCCTGATTGCAGTGGTGTAGAAGAAAAATTATGGAAGGAGCAATTAATCGGAAGGACTGAAGATTTTGACCAGTTAATTGAGTAATCTGATATTCTTGCAAAAGAGTTTATACATGCAATCACCCCAGAGAGATTAGTTTGTGAGTTTTGGAGAAAAAGTAACACATCATCTGCATAAAGGCTAATTTTATGTTCCACGTTCTTGCATTTTATGCCCTTAATTACTGTATTCTGTCTAATTGCTGCTGCTAGTGGTTCAATAAAAATTGCAAACAGTGAAGGGGAGAGTGGGCATCCCTGCCTGGTGCCTCTCAGGAGACAGAAGCTAGAGGATGTTTGGTCAGTTGTTTTGACACAAGCTGTTGGGGAATTGTATAATATTTTTAACCAGTTTATGAAAGAGGATCCAAAACCAAATTTGTGTAAAGTTGCAAATAGAAATTTCCAGTTAACTCTGTCAAATGCTTTTTCTGCGTCTAAAGAGAATATTGTAGTTTCTAGGTTATTACTGTATGAGTAGTCTATCAAATTAAGTAATCTACGTGTATTTGTTGATGAGTGCCTACCTTTTATGAAACCAGTTTGGTCAGGATGAATTAAGAGGGGGGTTATTTTCTCTAATCTCTTTGAGAGAGCTTTGCAGATTATTTTAAGGTCTACATTTAGGGATATTGGACGATAGCTTGAGGGATATACAGGGTCTTTGCCTGGTTTTAGCAGGAGATTAATGTTTGCACAATTCATATTTGATGGAAGTCTGCCCTTTTCTTTGATTTCCAACAACGTTCTGTTAAAAACTGGTGCTAGAATCGTCCAGAATTCTTTGTAGAATTCTACAGGGAAGACGTCTGGACCTGGAGCCTTACTTATCAGGGCTTCCTGGAGTTCACCTGGCGTCAGTGGCAAATCCAGTGGCGAATTCATTTTACTGTTTAGGTGTGGACGTAAAGTCACCCTCTATCATGTAGGCAACAGAACATAGTAATTTTCTTAAATTCTCATTCACAGCAGGTGTCCTACATAACAGATTCAAACTAAGCACATCCATTAGAATTGAAATTTAGATAGGAACAATATTTGTATTCTTATGTTATGTATGATTAAAGAATTGCTTCAGTACTTCAACTTTTACTGGAATATATGTATATTTTATATTAGTATCTGTACTTCTACATAAGTAAAGACAGTCTGTACTTTTGCCACCTGTGGTGCTCATGCTCAGGACAGGGTGCTAATGACTCTGCTTCTGAATACCTTGCTTGTAACAACTGGCTATTTGAGCTACTGTTGTCTGGTCACTCTCCTCTGACATCAACAAGGTATATTCACACAGGGAACTGCTGCTCACGGAATACTTCCTCTTTTTCAAACCATTTTCAGTAAACCCTAGTGACGAGTGTGTGGGGAAAATCCCATTAGATCAGCAATTTCTGAAGCACTCAGACCAGCCCACCTGGCACCAACAACCATTCCACATTCAAAGTCACTGAAATCACCTTTCTTCAGCCTTTTGGATACTTAATTGCTTCTGAAGATTGTGTTGACTTTTCTGGATACCATGTCTAAAAGCATAGAGTTGCCTAGTATGTGATTCGTTATTTAGATATTTATGTTATCTAATAAAGTGGCCAGTGAGTGCAGGTGTAAAACTAAGAACTAGAGCCCGTGAAATACAGACAGCAAGTAAAACTAAACAGGACGTGAAAGAAAGCTACTCTTCAAAATAAAACAGGAAACAACCAAAGGAAACAAAAGAAAAACAAACGACCCACCTAAACACCTAATGTAAACCAAATAAAGCCTTGTGTTTTTTAAAACAAGAATAGAAAAAAGAGAAAAAAGAAAGCCCTATGACCTGTTACATTTTGTGGCCTATTTGTTCTACTTCAGTTTGAGCCTGATTGGGCCTAATTTATAGTTCCAGCAGAGGAGCTGCTTGTCATTCCTGCTAAAGAAACATGATATGATGCTGCCCTCTCCTGTACACTTAAAGAATTTATGATTAAGCCAATCATGCCGCTCATAAATCATAAAAAAACCAACTTTCTGTTTACCTGGTGTTCAGCTTATCTGATCTCTGATCTCCTGTGAGGATCAAGGCAGAACTTGACCGGTGGGAACTTTATTTGATTTCCGCATGTTTTTTTTTTTCATTTACAGTGAAAGCCACAGTGAACACTGAAAATTCAGGTGATCAGTTCTGACCTGCATAAAGAGAGAGAGAAACCTGATTAGCGCTGTTTAGCTTACACTGTAAAAAATGTTTGTGAAAATTACAGTGAAAAATTTCCAAAGGCAACAGTACTGGACCATAAAGTAAAAAATAATACCTTACTTTACCAGAAACATTCAGTTATTGTAAATCAAGAACAGTACGTGACATTAATGTTTACTGTTAATGTGTTTAAAAAAAAAAACCCTACAGTTCTAGGTGAAAATATATTTTTCATTTGTAAAAGTACAGTGAGTATACCATAATTTCAAAAGTAATTGCAATAAAATACATTTGAGGCATTTTGCTCTACATTTAACTTTACTTAACAACCAGCCATCATTTTGAAAAATCATGAAGTCTCAATTTCTGCAAAAAAACATGTTATAAGTTATATAAATCTCTAAATGGCAACTATTGTGTTGAAGCATTACCTGCAGGGAATAATCCTTTTGGCTTTTTTAGTTGCAGAAACAACTTTTCATAGGTTTTTATTCATTTGAAATATTCTGTGATACTTTGCAGAGTTTACTGGTTAATGTTTTCAAATTCATAAAATTGTTTCTGAAGAATATTTGTGCCTTTGTTTCAGTGCCTTTGTGATACTCCAGAGTGTGTTGAATGCTGATGATATTTCTAAGATCTACAACAGGGGTGGGCAACTCCAGGCCTGAAGTGCTGGTATCCTGCAGGTTTAAGATGTGTCCTTGATCCAACACAGCTGATTTAAATTGCTAAATTACCTCCTCAACATGTCTTGAAGTTCTCCAGAGGCCTGGTAATGAACTAATCATTTGATTCAGGTGTGTTGACCCAGGGTGATATCTCAAACCTGCAGGACACTGGCACTTAAGGCCTGGAGTTGCCTACTCCTGATCTACAAGAATTCCTGTAAGATAAATAAACTGAATCCATATCTCACAAACCTTTTCAGTGATTAAGAGTAAATTCTGTTATGTATCTATACATTGCTTTTGTATAAATTGTCTTGATTTTATAACACTTTAAAAAAATAGCCTTTTGGTCCTACCATTTTTTAAATACTTTTTTTCTGTGTATCTTTTAGTTACAACAGTCTTTTGTCCAACCCCGGCTGTTGCTGAACAAAGAAGACTTCCACTACCTTTTCCCAGGCCAGCACCTGGCGCTAGCCCTGAACTTTATCCTTCTGAGCAAAACAGTTAGCAGATAACATAGATAACATAGTGCTTAGGCCTAGCTAAGCAGTTTTCACAAGGTCTTGCTGATACATACTTCATCTTGAGCATGCAAAGGTTATACAAAAATCATACAGTGAAATTCTTACCACCTAAATCTAAATGTGAGGGTTAACTAGAATTTTCCCATTACAGATGACATCGATTTTTCACGTTTCAAGTTGTAAATGGAGAGCTGGTTCAAACCTAAGGATTGTCCCCTGCTGTTGCTTAGTAGTCCTACAGTTGTGGTGAGTTTGGGCAGTAGCACAAAGTTTGGCTTTCATGCACTTTGCTGCCTCAGTTATCATATAGTTTGTTTGTTTTTTTTACACGTTTCTATGATACAGTGAAGAACAATCACACGGAATTCATGTGCTTCAAAAGTTTTTATTTAACAAATACATATACCTTTAGTTTTGGTAGTGCCAAACCTTTTTGGCAGCTCCTGTACTACAGCTTGTGTGGCCTGAGGTCCACAGTCTGTAATATGGGCTTTGCAGTGGTTTATCACCTCTGTTCTGTCCTTTTCATTGTTGGATCTTGAAAATAAATCGACATTTTATGTATATGATTCATCTTCTGTTGAGTGCTACAATTTTTGAATGCACAAAATAGTTTAAGCATTTCCTGAGCGCAGTGCAGCTGGAAAAGCAGTGCTGCCAACTTAGCAGGAGTGTTGGACTGCCTGCACTCAGTTTCATAAGTGTTATCAGGTACTGCCCATAAATGTGTTTTAACATTTTCTTTATTTCGGTTTGGGCTTTTTCATACTGGGAAAGAAATGTAAATGTTAACACCAATACTCATGGCACCCTTATGTCTCCATCCCTAAATGATCAGCATAATATTCAATCTGTGAGATTAATTTTTTTTCTTTTGAATATTCCAAATAAATAACTGTTATTTTTTATGTTAACCATACAATAACAATGTAATTTACAAGTTGTTTGCTTTTTGTTTGTAAGACAGTAAATATGAAAATTTGTGGATAAGTTATATATGCTGTGGGATGCAAAAGTTAGGGCAAGCTTGTTAATAGTCATTATTTTCCTGTATAAATCGTTGGTTGTTACAATACAAAATGTCAGTTAAATATATCATATAGGAACTCACACAGTGATATTTGAGAAGTGAAATGTTTATTGGATTTACAGAACGTGTGCAATAATTGTTCAAACAAAATCAGGCAGGTGCATAAATTTGGGCACTGTTGTCATTTTATTGATTCCAAAACCTTTAGAACTAATGATTGGAACTCAAATTGGCTCGGTAAGCTCAGTGACCCCTGACCTACATACACAGGTGAATCCAGTAATGAGAAAGAGTATTTAAGGGGGTCAATTGTAAGTTTCCCTCCTCTTTTAATTTTCTCTGAAGAGTAGCAACATGGGGGTCTCAAAACAACTCTCAAATGACCTGAAGACAAAGATTGTCCACCATCATGGTTTAGGGGAAGGATACAGAAAGCTGTCTCAGAGATTTAAGCTGTCAGTTTCCACAGTTAGGAACATATTGAGAAAATGGAAGACCACAGGCTCAGTTCAAGTTAAGGCTCGAAGTGTCAGACCAAGAAAAATCTCGGATAGACAGAAGCGACGAATGGTGAGAACAGTTAGAGTCAACCCACAGACCAGCACCAAAGACCTACAACATCATCTTGCAGCCGATGGAGTCACTGTGCATCGTTCAACCATTCGGCGCACTTTACACAAGGAGATGCTGTATGCGAGAGTGATGCAGACGAAGCCTTTTCTCCTCCCACAGCACAAACAGAGCTGCTTGAGGTTTGCGAAAGCACATTTGGACAAGCCAGCTTCATTCTGGAATAAGGTGCTGTGGACTAATGAAACTAAAATTGAGTTATTTGGGCGTAACAAAGGGCGTTATGCATGGAGGAAAAAGAACACAGCATTCCAAGAAAAACACCTGCTACCTACAGTAAAATATGGTGGTGGTTCCATCATGCTGTGGGGCTGTGTGGCCAGTGCAGGGACTGGGAATCTTGTCAAAGATGAGGGACACATTCCACTCAGTATCAGCAGATTCTGGAGACCAATGTCCAGGAATCAGTGACAAAGCTGAAGCTGGATCTTTCAACAAGACAACAACCCGAAACAGTGCTCAAAATCCACTAAGGCATTCATGCAGAGGAACAAGTACAACGTTCTGGAACGGCCATCTCAGTCCCCAGACCTGAATATTATTGAAAATCTGTGGTGTGAGAGCTGTCCATGCTCAGAAGCCATCAAACCTGAATTAACTAGAGATGTTTTGTAAAGAGGAATGGTCCAAATTACCTTCAACCACAATCCAGACTCATTGGAACGTACAGGAAGCGTTTAGAGGCTGTAATTTCTGCAAAAGGCGGATCTACTAAATATCGATTTCATTTCTTTGTTTTTGTGGTGCCCAAATTTATGCACCTGCCTGATTTTGTTCGAACAATTATTGCACACTTTCTGTAAATCCAATAAACTTCATTTCACTTCTCAAATATCACTGTGTGTGTCTCCTATATGATATATTTAACTGACATTTTTTAGTGTAACAACCAACGATTTATACAGGAAAATAATGACTATTATCAAGGTTGCCCAAACCTTTGCATCCCACTGTAGTTTGGATTAAAAGGCTTTGTATCTTTTCTGTGTATATTTTAGTTACAACAGTCTTTTGTCCAATCCCGGGCTTTTGCTGAACAAAGAAGACTCCAACTATCTCTTCCCAGGCCAGCACCTGGCGCTGGCCCTGAACTTTATCCTTCTGAGCAAAACAGTTAGCGGATAACATAGTGAAGCATTGTTAGGCCTAGCTAAGCAGTTTTCACAAGGTCTTGCTGATACATACTTCATCTTGAGCATGCAAAGGTTATACAAAAATAATACAGTGAAATTCTTACCACCTAAATCTAAATGTGAGGATTCACTAGAATTTTCCCATTACAGATGACATCGATTTTTCACGTTTCAAGTTGTAAATGGAGAGCTGGTTCAAACCTAAGGATTGTCCCCTGCTGTTGCTTTGTAGTCCTACAGTTGTGGTGAGTTTGGTTTTCATGCACTTTGCTGCCTCAGTTACTATATAGAAACATGTAAAAAAAAAATCTATGATACAGTGAAGACAGTAAATATGAAAATTCGTGGATACGTTATATATAGTTTTGATTAAAAGGCTTCATATAATGGTGGATTAACCATTACAGAAACAAAACATGATTTAGGTCATTACCAGAACTGTTCATTTATAAACCTCATATATCATATTTATAGCAGGCCTTTAGTGACCTTTGTACTAAAGAAACTTAATACACACGAAAGCACAAACTTGTATCAGGTAAATTTATTATGGAGTCGGGGCAAGGTCTAAAGAAATTATTATAGCAAAGTTTTACTTATCCGTTTTTTAAAAGTGAGTCTGAAATACCACAACTTACAACAATAACAACAAATGATAAGCATAATGCATCATAATGCTCAGTGTTTTAATAGGTAAAAGAGGAAAATGGATGGGCCTCTTTGCTGGTCTGCTAATCAGAAGGATGTGGAAAAATGTTACACAGTGAAGTGGAAACTACTTTCTCCCTCAATCTCATTCAGTCTGTTAGATCTGCTAAAACTGTGGCAAAGAGCCAGACTCGAACCTGGACCGGCTGCTCTGAGCCGTCGCTCACTCGAAACACTGAGCTAAACCAACACCATGCTGAATTTGCATATCCATCCTAGTCTCGTCTCTGTGTTTTGATATTTCTTCAGCTTTCCCGGTCATGTCTCCATGTCTGTTTTTCCCCAGTCCTGGTGTCAATTCCACCTGTCTGAGTCTCTGTGTTAGTTCCTCTTTTACTGCAACTTGTACATGCTATGTTGTTATTATTAATTGTAGTTGTTGTTGTAGTAGTATTAGTAATATTGGGGTTTCTTCTTCTTCTTCTTCGGATCATGACAGCCGATAGTGTTCACTGTGGACTAACTAAACAGAAGAAAGAAGAAGAGAAATAACAATTTAACATAAACCAGTGACACAATCCAGGGCCTGATCAACCCTGGCAGGGCCTCCTTGGATGAGGGTGTATAGTGATAATGGCCAAAACACCTGATGAATCCAAGGTCCACTGCTGATGATATCTCCCAAATTGAAAATGATAATCTAGATCGATCTCTAATCCCTAAACCTAACCAAGGAAGGTAAATGGCAGATTAGCCTGGGTAAAAGACCGAAAGTTGAGGCACACAACGATGTGTGCTGCACATAGAGAGAGGTATCATTTCAGAAACACCAGGAAGACTGAAGCTCATTGCAGGGACAAAGCAGGACTCATGATCTTCACCAGCAGCTCTTTTTTTGAACATAAAGATATTATATTCAGTCCTGTAGAAAGTTAAATATTTAAATATATATTATGCTCTCGTTACTCTGTATGAATGATTCTGTATTACTTTATGATAAATAACACACTATTGGCAAGAAACGGTGAAAGAATTCCGGATCAGACGTTTTTAGTTCAACATACAAGTGACGATTTTTGACCTTCATCAGGTTTTATTCAATTGTGTCAGAGAAAACATCACATCCTCTTCATGCAGCTGACTACATTCAGTGTTTAAAACAGGAGTTGAGCAGGTCTGAGATTAGCACCTTTCTGAAACACCAAACTCAGGTCCTGTTAATGCTGGTATATAGTGACACAGTTACATGGGTGATCAATCCTTTTGACTTTGTCTTTAACTTTATCTATAAGCAGCTGCAGCTTTTACTGAAAGCACATGTGGTACTTTAACCTTTGTACTGTTTTCATCAGTTAATTATGGAGTTACTACAAAGAGTGAAGATATAGGATGATCTGTCTGCTGTCACTGGCTGGTGCTGAGGTCTGAATCTGAGGGCAGCTCCTGTAATCACAAGGAGAACAGAATCATCACAAACTGAAATATAAAGTTTCTCTCTCAAATCTGAAATAAAAAAATTTCCAATATAATGTTTACCTTTTGAGTTGTTGATGCTTTGTAAATGGAGGTATGCAAAGATGAGATGATGGAGCAGGTTTCAGTCCTGGTTCAGTCTGCTGCTGCATCCTGGTCACCAAGCTACCGAGGTATTATCAGCAGTGTGTGAGCTGCTGCTTGGGTATTGAACAAGAAATATTAAGGCTTCAAATTATTTCTCTTAAAGGATGTAAGCTGTACAGAGTACTGCACATGTGACTTTGTGAACATATCTCATTAGCAATAATTCAGACAGTTTTTTAACATGAATGTTTGCAACAAACTCAGTACAAAAATATATACAGAGTCAGTGCTAAAAAATTCATCAGTGGAAAAATTAAACATATATTTGAACTTAAGCTGCCAAGCGGAAGTAGTTGGTTTCAGTACATAAATATCGGGCTTTGCTATTTAATTCGTAGTTACTGATTAATGAGGGGTTACTGAAGTGCCAGGTTTGTTACTATCCTTACAGATGTGGCAAGAGACAGACAACATGCTGTTTGTTAATAATCAGCTCTGCACAGGAGCTGAAGCAGAGTCCAGCCTGTTGCTCTTACAGTAATATACTCATAATAAAAGTACAGTAACAGTAGTTAGTTAGTGACTGAGCAGCCCGGTGCTTTTCTCTTGATTTCTGTGTACATAACTGATTTGTATCACTGCCAGTACATAAACACAAATTCAAACTTTATCCTCGGAGCACAGATGTTTTAAACTGATCTACTTCTATATTTCCGATGCATGAATTCCATCTTAAAACCATATTTATTTTGTCTGTATTGGTTCATTTTGTACAGCAGCCATTTTCATTATTCGTTAAGATTTGTTTTTTTTTTTTTTTAATTATTAAAAAAAAGATCAGCGTTGTTTCATTATATAACGCGTCTGAGATATATATTTTACAGGGATTACAGGCAGAGAAAGGGGAGTAGGGGTGTGCTGCAGGATGAACATGAATAACAGTGCACAAAATAGATGTGATATACATGACAGTTCTTCCCTCGTTGCACTGCAAGGGTGATGAGAATCTATGAACAAATAAAAATTAAATGCAAACTAAATTTTTGTTGTTGTTTTTTTTAAACATTTTAAGTTTTTAGCTTTAACTTTTTTTTCTTTTTTTTTGATTTTCAGTACCAGTAGTTACATCAGACCTTCCCAAAGTGATTGGGGCCCAGAGCCATGGCAGGGGGGGCGCGGTATGAAAAGGAAAAAAACAAAAGGCTTGGGCACTGCTAGCACGGGCGCCCACAGAAACGCAAAGCAGGAGATGAAGCATCGCTGAATATGTTTCCAAACCAACTTCATTCTAAGCCAAAGACTAGAAAATCTGGTTGTAACAAGTGTCACCTGGCAGTTTGTTGCTCTCTGCCAGGTGATTGGCTGAAGAGCTGTGAAAAGGTAGTGGGTGTGTGGGGTGAAGTCAGCGCTCTTCTGTGGAAAAAACCCGAGGCAATTAATTCACTCAGGTGCGAGTGGGTATACTGTCGGTAAGAGACTTTTGCCATTTTTGTTTGGATCTTTTGCTATTGCATGTGCCTATTTTTAATGTGTCATTGGACTTTTTTAGTGTGACCACGAATTTTAATAGAAGAATTGATCAAGCCCTAGATCGACTGCGCGCAGGGAAACTGATCAATATTGTAGGTATATTGAGTGTTTGTTTTAGTTTCATGATTTTGAATGGTTTTATAAAATTGCTATTTTATTGGGTAATATTTTAATTGATAATGTTGTTTGTTTTTCAGCTGTGCTGTCTCTGCTGTCCTTTTTTTTTTGTTCTTTTGATTGATTTGTAATTTTGTTTTGGTTAGTCCGTCCAGCCGTAGAGGCGGTTATTGATTGAGAGTAAGTTTTGTAAGGGCGGACTAACCTCTCTTTTGTTTTTTTTTTATATTTTAATTGTTTGTGCCACTTCCCTTTATCTCTCAGATCACAGGCCATACATAGCACTGATTCCCAGCTGCGCTGAGACCCGAATTGTTTGCAGTGTGTGCCACGATTGCAGTGTCACTAAGCGGGGTGTGACGGGTTGTAGTGTTATTTCGCACAGTTTGTGTGGTAAGTCTCATGTGCAGCTGGGATATCAGCAGGATGTGTTGTAAGTCCTGTCTGGAAACGACTGGGAATTTGTATGTTTAACTCATGTAATAAATAAATGATCAATTATTTCTTTGCCCCGTTTACTCATCCCTTGTCCTCGGTTACATTTTGGCGTTGTTACGAACAGGTTTCAAGGGAGTGGCCATTTTGTTTTGTTATTTTGTAAGGACAGCAGGGACAGGTTTGTAAGATTGGAGAGAAGGAGCAGCCAGGTCTCGATCGCCATCATGGAGGGAAGCGAGCAACAAACAATGGCCCAACGTATACAGGAGTTGGAGAATGAACTTAGAGACTTGAAAACAGCATCTATGGGTACAGAGAGGCCCTCTACATCAACAGGAGCTACAGGAAGTGAATCAGAGACTGTGAGACCCAATCCTGTGGTATACGTACAACAGGATAGAAAGTTGCCAACATTTTCAGGGAAGTTGGACAATATGGGCTCACTGACTCTAGATGAGTGGATTGAGCAAATGAGAGACTTTGTGCGCACGAGAGGCAGAACAGAAAAAGAGCAAGCATATCTTCCCTTTGGTTTCACCTGCACAAGTGCCGAGGTAGGTCTCCCCTGCAGAATTAGTTTTCCCTTTGTCGGGAGCAGCGCTGGGCTCTCCAAATCACGGACAAACAGTATCCCACATTCTTGATTTTTAGTTCACAAACACTTGTTGTAATGACTAACTACTCCTGACATTTTGGAGATGTTAGCTCTGTATACAGTAAAGTTACAGCGGGATACAAATAATATCAGACTGATCCTGCCACGATTTGTTCCCCCGGTTCAAATCACAGACAAACAGTATCCTACAGTTGTTTATGTTTTTGAACCCATTTTGCACAGAGACACATTTTTTTAAAAATGTATTGATGGCAATGTTGAATATTATTACTCAGGAAAAAAAAACAACTACAGTAAAAATAATTACACCCTGATGCGTCAGCCTTTCTAAATAGAGGGACAGTAACTGCTTGTGTATATATAAGCGTGTAAAACCTGAGGATAGTCAGATTAACAGTATTTTGTCTCTGTCTGCCATTCTGCAATGCAGCTCATGTAAACAATGTGGCGCACAGCCTGACGTGAAAAAAGGCACATACCTTTGACGTTGTGTCAAACTCTGTATTCCTCATCCACAACTAAACGCAAAAAAGGGTTTTAAAAAATATCTGTTTTCGGTGATTCGAAACGCCGTTTACGACGAAACAGCTGCGTTTTCAAAAATACCCGTGTAGGTGTGGACGTAGCGTAAAAGAGTTAGTAGTTTATTTTATTACTACCCGTAATTTATTGCAGATTACTTCACTGTTAGACATTTTATTGTATTTTTACAGCAACTTACTGGCAACACTATTGCCAGTAAGTTACTGTAATTACTAATCTACAGTATCTTTACTGTTGTGATGTTTTACAGTTCAACCACTTTACTGTAAACATATATTACAGTATAACAGCTTTACTGTAAACGTGGTTTACAGTTAGAAAGACTTACCGTGATTAAGTTTTATAGTATCACTGTACTGCAAATGTGGTTTATGGTATAACACTGTAATTGTGTACAGTATAATTTGTTTAGACTGTAATTGTGTTTTACAGCATATAAAATAATATTAACATTCATATTCAATATAAGAACATTTACAAAAAACAATATAATTCAATAAAGTAGTCTCAGAATAGTGAATTAAACCAACATTTATTGTTGATATTTTTTTAACAAGAAAAACATTTTTCAACTGAATAAAAACAATGTCAATAACCAAAATAAATAGAAGCGTACATGAAAACTACACAGTCCTTCACCTTTCCGTGTCTGATTTTTTTTAAGGAAAACAGTTTTTCATTCCACTAAAAACAGGACAAACCCACCAGCATGAACATTAAATAAACTATTACAATTGTAAAACAAAAATCATTTACAAAATGTAATAATTATCAGTGGGTCCCAGGAAATAGAATGTGACATGGGATTTAGATTTCCGTTACCAGGATGGTCGGGTTCAGTGTAGTCTTTATCACCACCTGTCAAAGACACATCATCAATATTCATGTTTGCTCAGGTTATTCACTTGTTCACATCTGTCTGAGATCATTCATACTGTTGTATGGATGTGTGTACAGTATGTATATAATTATCAGCTATGTAAAAGATATTATCATCTCTGTATTCTTACCTAGTTGGAAGTCCGCCATTCAAACTCAGAGAGCCGCTGGAGGAAGGTGGTGATCCGAGGGCTGATGCTTGTAACCTTCCTCTTTACGACACGACCTGTCTTGCAGCTTGTACCAAGTTTTGCAGGGCATTTTGTTCCCATGTCTGGATTGATCCTCACAAAGAACCTTTTAACGGAAAAAAGGCTGCTTTAATTTCAAAATTAAAACATACATTACAGCAATCACCTATATGTTTCTGCAACTGTAGTCAAGCTATCACATATATTTCATTCTTAAATGGTGTAAGCTTTAATGGTGTAAAGTATTTACCTCTGTATCATCTCCTGTGTGATGGACGCTGACTCCTGATACTCAAGGTTGAAAACGTAGTATGACGCAAAGAAGACAGCAAGGGTGCTGGCAAAGTCATGCATCTGCTCAGGCTCATAAAATACCTTGCCCTCCAAACTGATCATCCAGCGGCTTGCAGACATGAAATTATTCCCTAAAAACAGACAAGAGTCCAATAAGACAATGTGCTCACCCTTACAAATAAGGTTTCCACAAGAATGCTGGATAGCAGGCCTCACACTGTACAAAAATAGAATCCACACAGTTTGCTGCTATTTCTCTTATTATTTATTATGTAATGAAAATTATGATCAATTACAGGAAAAAACTGCCTAATGTTTTGGCATTTTGGCCTGTGCTGAAATGTTAGGCTGTTTTTTCCTGTTGGTCATTGTGTATAATAAATAAGAGAAACAGCAGCAAACTGTGTGTATTCTATTTTTATACAATATAAAACAGACAAACCCCTGTTAAGTAAGTTGTTGTGGGTACAAATACCACAATAATTACATAGATTTTTTACAAAAATATTACAAGAGGATTGAAACTATTTACTTACCAAGCGCTATTACCCTTGGTGTGATGGGTAAGGTCATCTCTCTCTCAACAGACATCTTGGTGGAAAAAGCCTTTAAAACACAAACACTGAGGCTACATCACACTGTCAGCGCAGCCAGCAAGGGCAGGAGGACAGCAATGCACCACACTGGGCGGGAAAAGACAGAGAGACAATTGTTAATTTAATGTTGCATTTATTTAACCCTTGAAAAATATATTTACATAAGTAAATAAAAGAAAAAAAACACACAACCCATCTTTTCAAGAATAATTCAACTAATTGCTCTTTTGACCAACCTAACACAGACGTTACACGGTTTTCCTATGAAAAAGACCCTGGAAGACGTTGTATTAAAGGAAAAAAAACATGCTCCCCTTCCCACTTAAAAAAATAATAAATATTAAACTTAGGTTGGAGTTCCTCACGCCACCAACCTAATGTTATATTAACTTTTTAATGTTGTGTACTGCAGCTCACACAAAATTAAATAAAGCAGGCTAACCTACATGAGCAAGCTCAAAACTGGATAAGATTGTTTTAGCAGTCTCTAAATTTCCAAAAAAAGTTGTCTTTCTTTATTCTCATTAAATGTGTATTTTTACCTGCTGCTTTAGCTGAAGCTAAATGTCCCACTGTTAGCATGGCCAGCTTCTCAATAGTCATAGAACAGAAGCGCAGGAGGACAATGCACCATACTCGGCGGGAAAAAGACAAAGACTGTCGTTGCGCCTGTGTTCTTCGCCCCTCCCCGTGGAAAATATATATCTAAATATATATTTAAATAAGAAAAGAAAAAAACACACACAACCTATTTTTTCCAGAATAATTCAGCTAATGTGCTATTTCGACCAAGCTAACACCGATTTTAAGCCCCCTCCCCCCACACACAAAAAATATATATGCTCTTAAGAATTAATAAACGAGTATGTTAGGTAGGAGAGTCCTTTGCATTACCTTATGACGTCCCGTTTGCAGTTTCCACACAGAGGTCCAACAATAACGAGGTGCAAAATCTTTTGTCCTCTCGAGCATATCGTAATGAAGAGTTAACAAAGTTGGACTGTCTTTCCTCTCCTGTCAATCACTGGATCACAGGTCATGTCAGTCAGGATATGGAGTGGTGGTTGGTAGAGGTAGGTGGGTGGGCGGGGCCAGCATGCATTCAGTGTGTGTTTCACTAAGTTGGGTTGACTAGTTCCCAGAAGAGTTCTGTACATGTTGCACGTTCAGTAAATGAGCAATTCAGTTACTGCTCGACTGAGAAGCCTCCGCCAAATTATTACAATATTCTCCACTGACTGAAGTTCGCCTTTGGCAACGCAGTGGCAAGCACACATTTGCAGCAGCTGTGCATGTGCATACAACTGCATGCAGCAGATTAGATGATCAGAATTCTTGAACCTTACACACAGGCAAGTCCCCTAAAAAGTCAAAACCATAATACTTTCACTGGTATCATACTGACAAATGGCATAGGTTGGAGGAAAATCTGGAAATGGTTGGCAGTGAAAGAGTTAAAATGTAATGCACTATTGCAACCAACCACTGAAAGAGTAAAAATACACAAACAGTATGATGAACCATTCAAATCACATAATACAGTAGCACTACTGCTAATGTGTTAACGGTAGGTATAACTACTACCGCAATTTTAAAAAATACAGTAAGTAAATGTAAATAACCTTAATATACCCATAATGCAAAGCAAATTACAGTAATTAACTGTAGAAATGTTTTCAGGTAAGTTACTGGGCATTTTGTGGTATTTTACTGTGAAAAATACAGCAAAGGTTAACAGTGTTGTATTTGCTTAATTGTTTACTAAATGTTTGAGGTGTGAAATAAAGCGCAATGGAGCAAAATATGGGTGTGTGTGGTTGGAGGATGTGTTAGTGCGTGTGCGTGCGTGCGTGCACGCGCGCGCGGGGGGGGGGGGGGGCGAACATTTTTCATGTCAAACATAGGGGGGCCCAGCAAAAAAGAAAAAGTGAGTTACATCATGAGCTTCACATTAAACATTAGGCTACTCAGCAGCATTTACAGTCATTTAAAAAAATTGCTTTATTCCTTGGAAGCCAGAAACACCAGAATTATGACTCACAAATACACCAGCGGTTTATTAAGAAACTCAAACCAGTTCCTTTTCTGGTCTTCTACTGTTATTTCCCCTACATGGACCCATGCTTTTTCATGTTGTGCCTGAGGAACAAGGCGGGGCTTTATCCATGGGAACTTTATTTGAAAATGCATTCCCAAAGGTTTTGTTTCACTTACAGTAAAAGCCACAGTGAACACTGGAAATTGAGGTGATCACTTGTGAACTGCGTTAAGCCACCGACATGGCGCTGACTAAATTAATGAGTGCGATCCTCACCAGAGCGCTGTTTATTTTAGTTGCTGTCATCGGAGTGTTGAGGGTAGCATCGGTTAAGAAGGATAACAATTACTTGTTTCTGGCTTTTCTTTTGTTGCCGCTTGTTGTTGAAATGATAGTAACACTGAAGATGCGAAAAGGACAGGATTATAAATGGTAAGATAAAGGAGCATGCATGCAAGTGATGGTAAAAACAAAAGTGGTGTAATATTGTAATTATATTATCCTTAAGTATTCATTAGGCTACTTAATGCCTGAAGCTACTCATATTACTTTCAAACTCATCTCCGCTCTATCGTTTGCACTTTCCCCCTCTAATAGACAGTATAACAGTATAATGCATGATTAAATTATGCATTTTCATCTTTTCCTAGTCTTTATCTCGACCCCGGTGTACCTTACATGCATATTTAAGTAGTTTGTACCTTTGCTGCTACTATACTGATAAGCTGGGAAGCTAATAGTTAAACTGTCCCGAATGGTGGTACGATACCCCTTGACTTTTATTACTTCAAGTTAATCTCTTCAGTCTTCCTGCATGCTTGAAGTAAACATGCTTATCACTTTTCTTTTTTTTTAAACATTTTTGAATGCCTTTGGTTGTCTTGTAGGTTTTCCCCTCCTATCTTTCTCTTCCTCATTACTATTATTCCCTCGATCTGGATTCTGGAGATACAACACCAGCAAGACAAAGCCAGCGATCTAGAGGTACCCCATGTACATTTATTGACCGATTCTATCAAATGTCACATCTGCTATTAATGTTAAGGTTTATAAGATTTAATTACAATAAAACAATAAATACCCCGTGAAATTCACTCACAAAAGCTTCTTTAAATTGTTTTCAGTGCAATAAACTAGATTCTATAGAAACTTTGCAAAGACTGTGGAATCGAAGCACCGAGCAGGGAAACACTACAAACCAGAATTTACTTAAGGTAAGAGTGACTGAATTGTTAAGTTATGGTTCTGTGACAGAAATAAAGAGAGAAAAAAGAAAGAAACTGTGAATGAATGAAATGAGAAAGATCACTGTGCCATGGGAAGTGCTGTAAATACAAGAATGAGCTCAAATGGGACAAGCAATGAGCAAATACAGACTTGCCAGGAATTTATTTCGTTATCCATGTCTAATCAGAGAGAACCAGTTTTTCCACTTTTTCTACCAATGTTTTGAGTGAAACTCTCTGTATTCAGCCAGGAAGGGACATATAATAATAATAATAATGGTAATGGATTGCATTTATATAGCGCTTTTCGGGCCCTCAAAGCGCTGTACAATTCCACTATTCATTCACTCTCACATTCACACACTGGTGGAGGCGAGCTACAGTTGTAACCACAGCTGCCCTGGGGCAGACTGACATAACCTTCTACAGAAATAACATCCGGTGGCGTTGTTCCTCTTCTGGTCTTTCGCTAAGAAGGCTGAACTACCACTGTAAAGGTTGTTATTTCTTTATGCTAAGACACTTAACAGCTTATTGACTGTTTCATAATGACTTCTCTTTAAGAAAGCCAGAAAGAGCAGCAGAAAAGGTTGAAGCAACTCAAGTAAAATAAAATGATTAATGATGATTTCATCATTTAGTTCTTGGAAACTGTTTAAGCAGCAGTGTGGACTGAACGCATAGTGAAACTATTTATGCTCTGATTTTTTCATTTTTCATTCATGCATTAAGATTGACTGGAAATTAATAAAATAATCCAACTGATCCACTCCACCTGTAGGAACAATGCATTTTTGTCACACTTAAAAAAAACAAAAACGAATTTATTTCAGCTACCTATCCAAAATGCGGCATCCAAATTCCAGTGCCTTTTCACTTAGTACTCTTAATAAGAAAAGTAGAAAACAGTAAAGCATAAAGTGGACAGTCTCTCTTACTTTCATCATTTCAAATATCATCAGATTGATGACAAAGATCAGAATCAGAATCAGAATCGTGTTTATTGGCCAAGTATATGTGCAGACACATACAGGGAATTTGGTTCCAATAGATGGTGGCTCTCAAGCACAGCAATGTAAAACACACACACACACACACACACACACACACACACACACACACACACACACACACACACACACACACACACACACACACGTGTCTATATATACATATTACACATACATACACAAAGCTGTGTAAACCAACTATAAATAATGAATCTAAACTTATATACATAAAATACAGAAATGAATGAGGTGGAATGAATACTACAAAATGTACATAAGGTGCAGTTGCAGTCTGGCAGTGTGACAGGTCAACTGTTAAGAAGGGAGATGGCGAGGGGAAAGAAACTGTTCCTGTGTCGGGTGGTCCTGGTCTGCAGGCTTCTATACCATCTGCCAGAGGACAGCAGAAAAGTCTGTGTGCAGGGTGTGAGGGGTCTGTGATGATTTTCTCTGCCCGTTTCCTGGTTCTTGAGAGGTACAGATCCTGGATTGAGGGCAGGGGCGTGCTGATGACCCTTTCTGCTGCCCGTACAGTCCGCTGCAGTCTGCTCCTGTCCTGTTTAGTGGCTGCTCCATACCAGACTGTGATGGAGGAGCACAGGACAGACTCAATGACCGCAGTGTAGAACTGGATCAGCAGCTCCTGTGGAAGACTGTACTTCCCCAGTTGTCTCAGGAAGTACATCCTCTGCTGGGTCTTTTTGAGGATGGAGTTGATGTTGGTCTCCCACTTCAGGTCCTGGGAGATGGTTGTACCCAGGAACTTGAAGGTCTTCACAGTTGACACAGGGCTGTCTGATATGGTGAGGGGGGGCAGAGTTGAGGGATGTCTCCTGAAGTCCACTGTCATCTCTACAGTCTTAAGAGTGTTCAGCTCCAGATTGTGCTGACTGCACCAGAGTACCAGCCGCTCAACTTCCTGCCGGTATGCAGACTCATCACCATCTTGAATGAGGCCAATGACAGTGGTGTCATCTGCAAACTTTAGGAGTTTGACAGCCGAGTTCAAGATGCAGCATTAAGAGCTAGATAATTCACAAAGTGCCCACTAATTGGAGAAATAGGAATAATTTTTAGAAAATAAGAGCCTGGGTCTCAATATTGACGAAGAGTTTTAAAAATGTTTAGCGCAGGTTCCAAGAAAATAGACATTTTTACTTATTTAATAAGTTTCTCCACTATTCTGTTATTTATTTTGAAAATAATAATTTAAAAAATTGTACAAAGGAACTCAGGTTCTCTTATTTACAGCAGGGTCTTATGACATATTACCTGTACTGTGTCTCAGGTTACTTATACTCAAATGCTTCTGTAGAACTGCTTTTAATTGTATGTGTGGGAAACTATCATAAACTATCATGTGGCTCACTGTTGTTTACTGAAAGGACAGAGATGAGATTAAATCCCAAATGGCTTTTTGAGTGAAGTGATTCAACCTTCTCAGAAAACCAAGTTTTCAGCATTAAACATCTTGCCATCTTTTTTCCTTTTCTTAAATACTGAGCAGAGGTTGTCCACTGTCTGCGCGAATGACTGGATCCTGGCTCTTCACCAGATCGTGCTCATCCTCCTCATTGTGGGGAAGTGGCTTCTGCCTTTGGGAGGCGGGGTCACAAAAGATGAGTTGTCTCAGCTTCTTCTAACTTTTGTTGGCACTGCAGCGGACATCCTGGAATTTACTAGTGAGACGCTGTCAGATGTAAAGTAAGGGGCTAATCGTGTTGCTTGTACGTTAAGAATGTGCTTCTCCTATCGAGACATAAGTCTGCATTTAATGTATGCAAATGCATATATAGTTCCTGATATTGGTGTCACTTTTCTTACAGAGAAAAAAATCCTGCCATGGTTTACGTCATCTTAGCTGTATGGACCTGGAGCATGTTGCAGTTTCCACTACATCTAGCAGGTCAGGTACCTTAAAATACTTGGTGTTTATTAAGGAGCTACAGCAGTGTAAGGAAGTTCCTTTCCTGTTCCCCGGTCATGAAAAAGACAAACAGTCTTAACAGTGTGTTTAGAAATTGGCTAAAAATCCAAGCCAGTCCAGTAAGTAAACAGTTAAGTACATAAGTGCAGCAAGTAAGTTGAAAGTACAGCCCCCGGTGCTTTTAAATGACTAACTCAAACATTTTTACTTCCCGAGACTTAAATTAAAGGAATTAGGTAGCAGGTTATAAGTTTTCAGCTGCTTTGGTGTGGTTCCTCCTAGTGCACAACACAGCTCATGCCCCATGTGGCGAGAGTATGTAGGCAGCTGCTGTAGGATCAAGGATTGATATCACTGACTTGTCCCCACTCTCACATAAACTAAATCCAATACAACATCTCTGGGACTTTATTTTTTTGCCCATCTGATGCTACCAAGTTGCACCTCCGACTGTCTAGGAGCGCAGTAACGCCGTGGTCTCTTTAGGAGCATGTCCCAATGTTGTCAGGCATCCACAGAAGCACGTGGGGGGCCATACAAACTACTCCCTCACATTTTTAGTTGCTGCAATATAATTTCAGCAAAATAGACAAGCCTCCTCACAACATTTTTTCACTTTGATTTCTGGGGTGTCTTTGAATTCAGCCCTCTGTAGGTTTCCATTTCCATCAAACAATGTGGCATCTTTTCATTCCCATCACATTACTCAGTATATATCAGTGTAGATATCAGCATGATTTTTTTCTCATTTTGATCTGATGTGTTTTCAAAGTGTTACAGGAAATATTCAACCTTAGTTTTTGTGGTCTCGAGTCTTTATTTACTATTTGTTAATAGGTAAATGGTTATTCTAATGATAAGTATCTAACTTTAAGGATATCTTATGCTCTGGTTTGTTATTAATAATTATTATTAGCTCCCCAGGTTTCTGCTCACTGGGAACCTTCTTCCTGGTCATAGCTAAAATACTTTTGACCTGGGTGGCTAAAAAACTTGTTAAGACTATTTCTGAATTAATGTCACCTTTATCTAAGGTTTCCTCCTGTATCATCCTCACTAAAACTTCTAACCTTTGGTTAATCCATCCACTTGTGTCCTGCATTCAGGTTCTAAATTAAAAGGAGACCTGTTATATTCAGACCATATTTGTATTCTTGGACTCTACTAGAATAGCTTGGTAAATTTCACACTTAAACAAAAAGCGAGATAAGCTGTTTTAAAAACAAACAAATAAATGTGACATCTGTCAAACTACATGCAGCTACCTGAAGGAAAGCTTCATTTTTACTGTCAATCATTTGTTTTTCCTCTTCTTATTCAACATAGTGGTGAACACCAAATCTGATGAAGAGAATGGCGGAGAAGATCAAGTTGTCCGGGAAACCTTCTTTATTAAACACAGCACTGATATTTGGAGTATCATAGAGACCCTCTTTATCCAGGATGGGCCTTTTCTGTTGGTCAGGCTGACTGTCATTATTCACTTCAGAGTCCTCCACCAGATGCTTGGTTTCTTTGCCATCAAGAACGGCCTAGTGATCACACTGAGCTTGTACAGGTTGGCCATTATATTGCTGGACTACAGACATTCCATGGGCAACAATGCAGAGGCAGTACCGATGCATGAGTCAGATGACAGACGTTGCAGCCACAGCAGCACTGAGGCAATAGCGATCCATGAGTTAGATGAGCTATGCGACAGACCTTCCAGCCACAACAGTGCAGAAGCAGTGTCGACCCATGAGTTGGATGACAGACGTTCCAGCCACAACAGTGAAGAGGCAATGCTGACCGATGAGTTAGCTCTGGTAGATAAAGAGGAATCTTAGAGTGAGATGTATTACGCTAAACATTTAAAACCTTTTAAATTCAAATGGCAAAAACTATCACTGAAGCAGGAAAAGAAGGAAACACAACACAATGGTTTGACACAGCTACAAAGTCAGAGTGACTAAAGTCAGACTGTCAGATAAGAAGTTAGTCGACTTCTAACAGTGTGATAACTGATGTCTGGCCGACAGGAATTGAGGGCAACAAACGAAGGTGAAAGCGAGATGATGAGATATTTTTGCATGTTGTGTGAGATCGAGAGGAAGATAATAACAGACAGAAATTTTCCTGTTTTAACCCAAACAGGAAATTGAAAGTCATGCAAAAGCCCCTCTAGTGGTAGTCGGTAGGTGCTTTGTTCATTTAAGATGATTGCTCTTTACAAAATAAGGAATATGCTGTTTACAAATCAAAAAGTATTGTTACCTCAGTAGTTACATTAAATCAATGTGATATCTGTGGCTAAAACAGGTGGATCATTGTCCATTTGTACATTTTTTTTAAACTAAAGATAAAATTGCACTCAGGTGATGAGCTGTGTATGAGTTGCTTTTAAAGCCTTTAAAACCGTTTTTACGGCTTTAAAATCACACAAAGTTTTTATACCTGATTTATGTGAGGATCTTCATTTAGCTGGTAAAGGAACAAAAATATATGTCATGTTTGTTGTAAATGACTATAACTCATGATATCCTGTCAAAGCTGCTCTGACCTGAATACATTTCAGTAAATGTGGCTCATTTTACTTTTTTGCTATTTCATTTATCACAAAACCAGAAACAGTGGGTTCAAAATGATTATTTTTTAGTTTTTCTGGGTGATTTGTCGCATTGCCAATATATACAAACACAAATTCAAACTTTATGAGCACAAATGCGCTACATCTACTTCTGTTGAAAATATTCATCTGAAAACTGTGTTTATTTTGTCTACATTTCTTCATTTTGTACAGTAAATCTAACCTGCAAACTGTCTACCGTCTCCCCTCTGTGGACATCAGTGTATTACCACTTTGATGATGCCATCTGTGACAGTTTTTTGTTTGAGATGTTGCATCAGAATCAGTCTTATCTGAGTTTAGAACATTTCAGCTCCCTATGAAATCACTGTGGCTGCTGTCAAACTGTCACAAGAGTTGATTTTTGTATTCACCATCTATATGCCAGCCAGTTTTCAGAGATGTCAGGAAATTTAAAATTGACATTTGCACCTGCGTCATGGCCCCACAGTGTGGTTTCCTGTTTTATTGTGAAGGTCTGTGTCTTATGTTAGTGTGTCCAGCTTCTGACAAAACAAGAGTAAAACAGTTTCTCGACTAACTCCAGCTCCAGCAAATAGTCTTTTCCTTTTCCTCTCTATGATGATTAAACTGGATAAAACTGAACAATGTTTGGAACCATAAATCTGTCATGACAATAAATACTCAGGTGTTCAAAAGGCTCAAGGAATGTGTGAAATCCTTCAAAACAGTTTATCACACCAGATTGAGTCATTTTCACCCTTCCTTAATATTTGGAAATGCTCTAAGGCAAATGAGGAAGAACGGCTGTCCAAAATCCGGTCAAATTGTAAACAAGCATTGTTTCATTATATAAATCATCTCAGATATTTATTTTACAGGGACTTTTTTTTTACAGGAGGAAGGGGAGAAGAGGTGTGCTGCAATATGAAGATGCATAAAAGTGCAGCAACATATATGCCAGTTCTTCTTTAGTTACACTGCAAGGAAGTACATTTAATTGTTAGTGTGATAAAAATCTGTGACCAAATGAAATCACATATAGTGTATTACCAAAAAAATAAAAATGTAGGACAACAATGATACACACTTCTAGTGTTCACCGTCATTCTTTTAAACAGTGTTATATTAACCTTTATTTTGGTGGCAATTATTTAGACCTGTTCATTGACAAAGACTTCATATTGGCACATGCTGCATGTATGATCTGTTGCGGAAAACATATATTAGAGCTGAGAACTTCAAACAAGGTTATGAGAAATGTGCCAAAGCCAATGAGACTAAAACAACTTTGTGAACTTCAAACACTCCCCAGTTCTCTGAAACTCTGATGGAGAGATGGAGCCTAACAGTCCCGGTCAAATATTGACATGATTGATTGACAGGATTTTCACAGAAATCTAACCATTGAGTGTTTCCTGACTCACTACTGTAAGAAGAAATGAATTATTTGTATATAGAAACAAACTCCAAAAAGTTGATGTTGTTTATCTGGACATCTGTGTTTTCAGTGGGAGTGACGAAATGTTTATTTAAATTATTATTTAATAATAACGAAATATAATATAATCATTAAATAATAATTCTGAATAATTCCACTTGAAGTTAAAACACAAACAAAGTGGAAAAACCATCAAGTTTTCTTGGCAGTTAAGGTGAGCTTGGCTTCCCTCTTGTGGCATTTTAGATGTATTACATCATCTTGCTCCTCTTCTGCTTCACAGCATTTTTCTCTTTACTGCCTCTTTAATTGTAACAGAAAAAGTTAACTAAACGAAATCATTTCTGGAGATCAGGACTCCCGTTAAACTGAACTAGTAAAGATTTGCAAGCTTCTTATTTTGTAAAATTAAGTTAAACCTGGTTGGCTGCTGCATTTTACGCCCACTTTCACTCCACTAATCCATTTCATTCACTGCCACTCTCTTTGTTGAAAGGTGAAAAAGACATTTATCAGGCAAATGTCATTCTCTTTGGCTGCTTGTCTCTGCCTACACTGCTTAACACTCGCTGAATGTCGGGCACGTTTCATTACCCTTGATCCAATCCAAAATCTCAAAAGGTAGGCGATTTGTGCAAATTATTTTCAAAAGGCTAGCATATATATATATATATATATATATATATATATATATATATATATATATATATATATATATATATATATATATATATATATATATATATATATACATTTGAAATTCACGGGAAGCTGCTTGAAATAACTGAATTTTTAAATTATGTGACTTGTGAAGTTAAACTTAATGCATTCATAGATTTTGTTAGATTATAATATTATTTTATGCCATGTTATACCCCTAATTAAAGGTTGTGAATTATTATGTAGTTTTAGTTTGCAGTATTCTCCTGAAGTAGAAGAAGCTGATAACTATTGCATTTGTTAAACTGATTTGCATTACATTAGACTGATGATTTATTGTGGATGAATGATATTGTTTTATGATGTTATAAGAAATACTGTTTGCAGAAAATCATCGCCTTATTTGTCTGATTAGAAGAGAACGGAACATACTGGAGTTTTCTGCCCCATCTCAGCAGGAGCAGATAAACAGGGAGCCAAGGTCGTAGCTTAGACGCTGTGTGAGAGAAAGCATGTGAATGTTTAGGCTTTTATGATAAGGTGGGGGCACCAGAGGCTATAAGAGTTTTATCAATGCTCCACCATTTTGAGATCTGAGGCTGTCTGCATACAGTGTCCATCTCCCACGCGTGTGACTATTAAAATCATCGTTTGACTCAACCCGGCCGGACCAGTGTTGTTATTGTGGTTTTTCCTCTTGTATCCATCCCCAATATTTGAATCCGTAACAATTTCTATTTATGCATTTGCAAAATAATTTTACCTGTGTTCAGGTTGCTGTGTATTTGTGTGTGGGTTGGCAAATGCATTTGTGAGAAGTCAAAACACGCAAATCATTGTGCAGATTTGTAAATCTTAGTTTATGTTCATGGATCATACCATATGCTTTTGTAAACATTTCTAGACTAATTTTACACCACTGAAATATGAAAAAGCACTCGCTTAGGAGGAATGACAACTGGTAGTGCAACAGCGCTTATAGAGCTATCAGTTGACACCTCACAGAACACATAACAGGCTGTTCAAAGATAGCAACACTGGAGTGGACGACAATACTCTGGTGGAATGAGCTTTAGTGTTCACAAGGATTAACTCTTCTTTTATTATCTTTAGCCTAAGGAAACATTGTTCAAAGAAAGGTGGTTTAATGTAGGTAGAGTATAATAATCCCTAGCAGCCTGTCTCCAAGGTTTACTTTACTTTTTTAGACTTTACTGTCTAGCACATGAGCACACCTGCAGAGAATCACATTATCACAGAGTCCTAGAAGTCACAACCTAAAAATAAGTAAATAAATATATAAAATATATAAGCGTGACCTCACACATCTTCTGGGTTTCTAAATTTCTTCTATTTGAGGTTTTAAAAAATTTAAAAACACAGCTCTGCCTGTGAACACAGTAGCCCCACCCACCTGACGATCAAATGTTTGTTTGTCAGGGGTAACCAATGAGAAGAAAGCTGGTGTAAAGATAGGTGGAAGCTGATATGTATAACTTAAAGTTACTAAAGACCCAGTTGATCACCAGAAAAATGTGAGGAAGTTAATGCAAAGAAATATCAGGTTCTTTTCTGGGCTACCTCCTTGCGAGTGGGCAGATGAAGACAGAGCTCGAAACAAATAAAAGCTGTAGTGCACTGGGTTGTTCCCACCTCACCTATCCCCCTCTGTTAACAGCTCAGGAAAGCATGGGACGAGGCCAAGGGTGTGTTTCTTGAGACAGCTGAACGACATAAGAAACTGGCAGATTGATGGGGGACACCTGTTTTCATTTAGATCAACATGTTTGGTTGTCATCAATGACATCTCTTTACAGCCCCTATGTAATTGAAGAAATCATAACTCCATCCGCTGTCTGTCTAAAACTACCTAAATCTATGATAATTCATTCAGCATGTCATGTCTCCCAGCTGAATCCTGTCTCAGTCCTCAGTTCTCTTACCTCCATGTTTTGCTTGTCTTCTAAGTGCTTACTCTTGCTCTTGCCACTGCTTCCAGTAACCCCCTGGTGTGTCATCTTCCTCGTGGCTTTGTTGAAATTCTCCTTTGTGATTTTGAAACTCAAACTTCGGTTTAGATTTGGAATCATTTTATTTCCTCATCTGTCTGCTCACCCACTAACAGCGCTGTTCCCTGGCTTGTAATTCTCTAATAGTCATCATTCTTTCTAGATTGTAGGATGTCATGACCAGTAATATGTCAAACACTGATCATTTTATTCTACATGACAGACAAGATTGTTCTTTGTGCCAAGATAGCAAACAATGTTAGTCTGCATGAGCCTTGTACTGATTGAAGCAACTGCATAGAGGGAATCACTGTTCTGTGATCAGTGACCAGAGCCCCTCGGCCATTTAATAAAAATAATGGATTGCATTTATATAGCGCTTTTTGGGGCCCTCAAAGAACATACTGGTGGAGGCAAGCCACAGTTGTAGCCACAGCTGCCCTGGGCAGACTGACAGAAGTGAGTCTGCCATATCGCGCTATCGGCCCCTCTGGCCAACACCAGTAGGCGGCAGGTGAAGTGTCTTGCCCAAGGACACAACAACCCAGACTGTCTGAGCAGGGGCTCGAACCGGCAACCTTCCGGTTACAAGACAAACTGACAACTCTTTGAGGCACGATCGCCCCATTTCTGTCATTATCATTTCAACAAAGCTGAAAACAGCTGAATTTTGAATACTATGCTCACATAAAAATGCAGGGTCACACCAGGCCTAGGGTGCGATGTTGGATGGCCTTTCTGTCTCAGTCCACAGAAGACAGTTTGTTTCCATTTACTCGCTCACAGAAAAAAAAACCTGCTGTTGTGAAGAGGAAAGCCTGCTGATACAAATTCATTTAATTTAGTTTCAGTGATTTGTAAGTGCTCAGAGTTGACTTAAGACTTAAGATGCGTGGAAAAAAGGAAGCTGCCTCGTGATTAACAGAGACTAATGGGTTTTGAAGAAATAGAACTAAGTTTATTTTTTTCCTTCCTCTTTCGTCTTCTGTAAAATTCTCACTGTGATTTCACGTGGGACAAGAAGTATTAATAACATGGAGGAGATAGTAAATGGCTTTAATGAATTCTTCGTAAACATAGGGCCAAAACTGGCAGAAGAAATAAAGGTTGATGGAATAGAAAGGGACACTGGTGAAAATATTGAAAGGAATAGTAGCTCAATGTTTTTAAGAGCAGTGGAAGAGAAAGAGATTTATGACATGGTTAGAGGACTTAAGAACAAAACCAGTACAGACTGGAATGATATTGATATGGTAACGGTAAAGACAGTTATTGATGGTATCGTAAAACCATTAAAATATATATTCAACTTGTCGTTTCAAAAAGGAGTTTTTCCACAAAAAATGAAAGTTGCTAAAGTTATTCCCATTTACAAAACCGGTGAAAGACATCATTTTACAAACTATAGACCAGTGTCAATACTCTCCCAGTTCTCTAAGATACTGGAAAAACTCTTCATAAAAAGATTTGACAGTTTTGTGGAAAAATATGAATTAATGACAGATAGTCAGTATGGGTTCAGAAACAACAGATCAACAGCTTTGGCACTGATAGATCTAATGGAAAAGATAACGGAATGTATGGATAATAAGAGGTATGCGCTCGGAGTTTTCTTAGATCTAAAGAAGGCGTTTGATACTGTTAATCATGAAATTCTATTAAAAAAACTGGAAAAGTACGGGTTTAGGGGAGTGGTTTTGGAATGGTTAAAAAGCTATGTAGGGAATAGGCAACAATATGTACAAATAAATGAATATAAATCTAATTTGATGGATATAGCTTGTGGAGTACCTCAAGGTTCAGTACTGGGTCCAAAAATGTTTATTATGTACTTAAATGATATCTGCAGAGTATCGGAGATTTTAAAGTTTGTAATATTTGCAGATGACACAAATATACTGTGTGCAGGTGGGGAATTGCCACAGGTTTTGGAAATGATCACACAGGAATTAACGATATTAAAGAAGTGGTTTGATATAAATAAATTATCATTGAATCTCGATAAAACCAAATTTATGTTGTTTGGAAACCAAAAGAAAAACATCGAAGTAGAAATATGTGTTGACAATGTATATTTAGAAAGAGTAAATGAAATAAAATTTCTTGGGGTGATCATTGACCACAAGCTCTGTTGGAAGCCACACATTACTTATGTTCGGGGGAAATTGGCACGGGGCATTGCCGTCCTGGGAAAAGCAAAGCATATGTTGGATCAGAAAGCACTGCACATTTTATACTGTGCTTTACTACTGCCATATATGAGCTACTGTGTAGAGGTCTGGGGAAACACATACAAAAGTAACACACAAACAATAACTATAATACAGAAAAGGGCCATTAGATTAATAAATAATGTAGGGTACAGGGACCATACAAATGCACTCTTTGTCAAAATGCAAGCTATTAAATTCCAAGACTTGGTGAAGCTTAAAACAGCGCAAATAATGTATAAAGTCAGAAATAAATTGCTTCCCAAAGAAATCTGTAAATTGTTCATAGAAAGAGAAGGTGGGTATAACTTAAGAGGGAAATGGAATTTAAAAATACAAAGTGCTAGAACAACTTTAAGAACTATGTCAATCTCAATTTCAGGAGTTAAATTATGGAACAGTCTAACAGAAGAAATAAAAGACAGTCAAAACATAAAACAGTTTAAAGTAAAATATAAAAACCTAATTTTAAATAAGTATAAGAATGAAGAAAACGGGGTTAACCCAGGATGGTAATGTTGCTGGTAATGGTGTTGCGGTTCTTTTTTGGTTGTTTTTTTGTTTTTTTGTTTTGTTTTGGTTTGTTGTTTTTCCATAACTTGTGTATCTGCAAATATACACATTCTGTATTTTTCATATGAAAGAAACTATACTGTGGTGGGGCTTGCTAATTTCTTGTTTTTGATTTATGTATGTTATGTTTTGTTTTACTTCATATGTTTATATGTTTCATATGTTGTTTGTTTAATTTAAGACAAAAAAAAAATTAAATGAATGAGAGGTAAAACTTGAGGGGGTAGGGACAAATAAGTAAATACTTCAGCCTACTCCTTTTCAAACAAATAATGGAATGATATTTTGTAATGATTGTGAAGGCACATGTTTGAAATGTTTGAAATAAAAATGAACTGAACTGAACTGAACTGAACGTGATGATGACTGAAGTATGATGACAGACAATTTGGAACAAAGACAGGAAAAGTCTGGCTGTTCTCCAGGGTCACAGACCTTTTTACCGTTTCCTCTGTGCAAAGCTGATAGGCCAGATAAATATGAATAGAAATCAACCTAGCACACAGCCAAACAGGGCAAAGTGACGTGTGTGTGCGTACCATGTTTAGATATCTTTGTGAGGACCAAAAATTGGAATGTTGCTATGCTTGTGGGGACCAACATTTCCTCGTGGGGACTAAATGTCCATCATTTTTGATGGTTAGGGTAAGTGGGTAGGGAAAGCATTATGTCAATTTGATGTCCTCACTAAGATATAAAAACAAGTGAGTGTGTGTGTGTGTGTGTGTGTGTGTGTGTGTGTGTGTGTGTGTGTGTGTGTTAGATGACATAATCACTGACTTCTGTTAGATAAGTGTGTGTGTCTCTGTGTCTCTGTGCGTGTGTGTGTGTGTGTGTGTGTGTGTGTGTGTTAGATGACATAATCACTGACTTCTGTTAGATAAGTGTGTGTGTCTCTGTGTCTCTCTCTCTCTGTGTGTGTGTGTGTGTGTGTTAGATGACATAATCACTGACTTCTGTTAGATAAGTGTGTGTGTCTCTGTGTCTCTGTGTGTGTGTGCGTGTGTGTGTGTGTGTGTGTGTGTGTGTGTGTGTGTGTGTGTGTGTGTGTGTGTTAAACTGTACAGAAGTTTTAGAATTTTCCTTAGTAGGTTTTAAAACTTAGCATTCTAGCAACAATATCAAGAGGAATCAAATTTATGCCTGAAACAGACAGATGCATAAAGAACAGTGCTTAGACACAAGAAGAATGGAAAGTCCTGAAACTTGTATCATGGACCCACAAACTCTGAGAAGTCAAATTATGATCACCTGATACGTCCACTGAAAAATTGTGGCAAGTTCTCCAAGATAAAAAAACAAAACAAAAAAACATTGCTGTTTTGATCAATTTTTTTCTCCTTAATGTATTTTTTTAATGTATTAAAAATACATTCTTAACATTATTATTGCAAGGATCTCCCACTTTACCTTTATTGCTTCTTCCCGCAGGCGATACAGTCTCTCAATCACACCACCACACAGTACTGACCCACACATATGGTTCTTACACACACACTGGACTTTCTGGACTTTGGTTTTGCACAACACTGGTCACTATATTCTTCATTTCCGGTTAATACTTGTACAGCTGCTGTTATTGTGTATATATTTATTTATATTTAGATTTCTTCATACATTCTTATATAGTTCTATATTGTGTATTGTGTATTTTGTTGTACAGTTATTTTATTTTCAACTTTAATTTATATATTTATCTTTATCTTATTCTTCCCAGTTAAATTTACCCTTCATTCTAATTTGTGTTGTACAGTTATTTCATTTTTAACCTTAATTTATATTTTATTCCTTCCTAGTTAAATTTACCCTTTTTAATTTTTCATATTTATTTCCTTTCTTATTCATAGCCTTTTCCTTTTTTGTTTTCTTTAGGTCACGAGCAGTTGTCCAAGCATTTCACTACATATCGTACTGTGTATGACTGTGTACGTGACAAATAAAATTTGAATTTGAATTTGAATTATTGCCTCAAAACTTTCCACAAATTAAGAGTCTAATTATATTTGTAGCTCTGAAAATTTATATTGACAGTCATGTGAAAAAGAAAGTTTGCAAAGGACTCTATGCAGTCTTTTGCAACACTGCAAACACCTGTCGGCTTCCACAGGAATTAAAACCCAAGAGTTACATCTTAGACTCTACAGGCCTCAGTGAGCATATTGAATGCTAAAGATCAGGACAGGACAATTAGAAAAAGAGCAAATGTGTATGGCTTGTTGGAAGGATAGCCAGGAGAAAACCTCTTCTCTCTATAAAGGCAGCACAGCTTAAGTCTGCACAATTGCATCTGAACAATGTACTTTGGATACAAAGGACAAAGTCAAGAAATCTGCCTTAATGCAAACACCCAAACACAGAATATCCAATACTTCATGGAAAATGCAAACCATGGTGATGAAGGGGTGATGATCCAAGCTTGCAGGCTTGCTTTTGCAGCTGCAGTATCCGGGCAGTCGACAATGAACTTCTCTGTATTTCAAACTATTATTGAGTCAAATGTGAGACCATCTGTTCGACAGCTTAAGCTTGGACGTCCCACACACAACAGGAAATCTACAGCAGAATGGCTCAAAAAGAAAAGAATTAAGGTGTTCTGATGACCCAGGCCAGACCTCAGCTTAACTGAAATGCTGTGGAAGGACCTTAAGAGAGCTATGCATAAATGAATAACCACAGACTTGTAAAAAAGAGTGAGTCAAAACTCCTCCACAATGATGTGAGAGACTGATAAAGTTGTAAAGAAGATTGTTTCCAGTTATTGCTACAATAACATGGTTCTACAAGCTACCAAATCAGAGGGTGTACTTTGCTTCTCATGGGACTCCTGTGATCTTTTTTACATAACTGTATGTGAACATGGAAATACTTCAGTCCACCTTTACCTGCATTTTACACCCCAAGTTGAGTACTACTAGAAATGCAAGTTTTATAAAATTACAAACTAAGATTCATCCAAATATAATCCTATTAAAATGCAGTTACTGAAGTTAACTCTGTAACTTCTGTCGGTGCTGTGCTTTTTTGGAAATCAAATTTCCCAGAGGAACCCACCCGAGGGATTAATAAAGTTCTATCTAATCTAATCTAATCTAATCTACATTTACTCAAGTGCTCAACCTAAATACAAGCATAGGGTATTTGCCACTTAACAATCACCTCTTTATAAAAAAAAGATGGTATCCCAGTAATTACAGGCAGATTTCATGGTGCTGAATATTGCAGTATGTGCACTCTGTAGCTCGGGACAACTTGGAGATGAATGAATGAAGACAAAAATATCTTCCTGTATATTTAAGATTGAGAGCAAATGTTTATGCAATGCAGAAGTTGTGTAATTGTAAAGATACTATTACTGTGTGTAGAACAAACTTGCACAATTCTGTAAATAAACTGTATCTGCATTTGGACATGGGTAATTTTTTCCTGTATATATATACAGTGGACCTTTCATACATTAACTGAAGGGTATAAAACAGTTAATAAATATAAAATAGTTGCTAAAACTCTCGATCGTGGCTCAAGAGTTGGCAGTTCGCCTTGTAATCGGAAGGTTGCCGGTTCGAGCCCCAGCTCGGACAGTCTCGGTCGTTGTGTCCTTGGGGAAGACACCTACTGGTGTTGGCCATAGGGGCCGATGGCGCGATATGGCAGCCTCGCTTCTGTCAGTCTGCCCAAGGGCAGCTGTGGCTACAACTGTAGCTTGCCTTCACCAGTGTGTGAATGTGAGAGTGAATAAATAGTGGAATTGTAAAGTGCTTTGAGGGTCTCGAAAAGCGCTATATAAATGCAATCCATTATTATTATTAAAATAGTTTTCAACCAGTAAAGGTCATATTTGCCTGTTTGTTGTTCTGCTTCAGCTTTGGGACTTAATTTATAGTTTCCAGGAATTAAAACAGCTCAGGATGTTAGGTAGGGCTGTGTGCAGGCAGGAATAGGACCCAAGGTGCAGACTCCGGAGACAGATGTGAACTCAAATATAACATAACTGGAAAAATCAAAATAAACTTACACCAGGAGGAATGACAGAACACACAGCTAGGAAAACGGTAGATCGCGACACGGACACAGAGAAACACAGGGCTTAAATACACAGATGGAGCAATCAGGGACTGAGTAACAGGAGGGAAACACAGCTGGGACAAATCAGAACTGACGAGACCAAAGAAGCGTAAACTGAACACACTGAGAAAAGACAGAGACCTTCAAAGTAAAACAGGAAACACATAACACAGACTGAACAAAGACACAGCCTCACCTGTAGGCACTACAGAGGGAACAGAGACGTGGGACCAGGGCAGACACAAACACTGAGTGGACACGGGGATATAGGAACTAAGGATACACATAGACGCGAACTAGACAAGGGGATGCAGGTGATAGGGGAGACAGAGCAACTAAAGAAGACAGAGACATAAACCATAAGACAGAACTCAAAGAAACCAAAAAACTAGAAAATATAAATAATATCATAAACTCAAAAACCCTGGGTCAACGACCCAGGCATCCTAACACAGGATGTCCTTGTCGTGGTATTCCTGTTAAAGAAAGGCATGCTGTGATGCTGCCTCCCCCATACCCTTAAAGAATTTCTAATCAGTCCAAGATGTCATGAATTAATCACGAAAAAACAGAAAGACCTTCTTGCGTCAGCTTGCATTGTATTTAACTGGAGCCACATTTATTCCGACTTTCCCTTCTATTGGTGTATCTGATCCCGTCTAAGGGTCGGGGGGGGGGGGGGGGGGGGGAATGGACCTTGACTCTATAAGGCGGAGCTTAAACTTTTGTGACTTTGGCGAAAAACGATTTCCCCCCCACTTCACTGCTGGAGTCACAGTTTCGTTTGTATCCGTGCAGTTAGGAATAACGGGACCGCTGCGGCGTCCAGTGCCAAATTGCAGGCAACCGGCGACATGGGTCTGATTAAATTTATAAGTGCGATCATTACTAGAGCGCTTTTTATCCTGATTGCTCTCATCGGTGTGTGGAGAGTGACTCGGGTGAAGGAACATGACTTTTACTGGTTGCTAACTTTCCTCTTTTTGCCGCTTGTTCTGGAAATGATAATAACCCTGAGGAGGAGGAAAGGAAAGGATTACAAATGGTGAGATGTGAAGCATGAATGTAAGAGTGTGGAAATGTGCTGTAAGGCTGTAATTATATTATCCTTCAGTATGCATTATGTTACTTAACGACTGGAGTTTGCACAGCTACTTGGCATAGATGTACAGTATATGACTAAAACTAAGCGCTTACCATTTCCCCCAAAAACTTTATCCCTTCCCCCATCTCCCCCGAGCATCCTATATCCTGCCTGTCCCTCTGCTGCTATTGTTAAGCTGTCCTAAGACATTAAGTTGGGGTGGTACCCCTTAACTCATATCGCAGATCGCAGTCTCCCCTGTCTTCCTGCATGCTTGAAATACATTGTGTTGTTCTATTTTTCTGACGTGATATTGCATTTCATTCAACAACTTATTGAAGTGCTATATTGTGTAAGACTGTGCATTTAATGAAGCATCCACCAATCACTGAGGAGGTTAATGGATGCCTCAGAATATCTGTTGTTTTAAAAATCATGTTGCGTGGTAGTATTTTGAGGAAGTAAACTAGAAGCAAAGTGATAATAAAATACTTAATATTGTGGCAGTAACTAATAATTATTTCAAACTGCCAAATCTCCAAAAGAACACAATGAAAAGCATCTGTTGTAATCTTATTTATCTTTAAGGGGTATCAGTTCTGTATATGGTTTTTTTTTTCTTTTTTACTAATTATAAATAAATAAATAAAAAGTCTGAATGATTCTGGTCATCTTGCAGGTTTTCCCCACCCATCTTTCTGTTTCTCATTAGTATCATTCCCTCCATGTGGCTCCTGGAGCTCCATCACCAGCAGAATAAGAACAGCGAACCTCAGGTACTCCATGCCAGAAAGATAAATTATATAACTTGCTTAAAATAATCTCCTGTTTCTCAAACATGTAATTTAACAATAGATGTTGGTGAGTGGGAAGTTTGCAGGCTTCCAGCTCTGTAAAATAACCGTTCATTATACATTCATTTACGGATTCCATCAGATATCCCATTTGCTTTTAGGTTTATACAGGCTTACCTACAAGAGAATAATAAGTAGCCTGTGAAATTAAGTCTGTAAAATCTTCTTTCATCTGTTTCAGTGTCAAAAGCTTGATTCTTTGGATCTGTACAACCTCATTCAAAACAAGACCTCCAGAAACCTCACGATCACGGATTCCCTGAAGGTAAGAGTGATGGAAAGAAGAAGAAAAAAAGAAGAAAACTGATTTTATACCATTTGGCACTCATAGTCAAATATATCATGTTGAATAGTGTTGTGAAACTAACAGAGCGTTTCCGAATGAACTAAAGGCAGACAAAATTCTCAGGAAAGTTGCTTAGACAAGTCTCTTGGTGTTTACTTCCACTGGTTCTATCTGTTTTGTATTGTTCCCTTTTACTGCTCACAGCTGTATGCCTGCCATGTCAGCACTTTAAAGCTGCCACATAATCATTCATGAGAAAGTCACTGCTCCCAGCCAGGAAACAGTCAAATGCTCACCATAAAAAACCACAGCTTGGGCTTCAGGTGTTTGCTCGTGAGGCTGAAGTTTTACCTCATACAGAGCTTGCTTCTTGATGATAAGCTAACTGCCTGCTGGCTGTTTCTCTTTGATAAAGCCAAAAAGAAAAACACAAAAATGTTTAGCAAACCATATAATATAAAAAAAATCTGTCAAGTCTCTTTTAAAATTCGAGATTCAGGGTGATTTAATGAAATAGTTCTTGGAAACTCTTTACACAGAAGTGTGGATTTAATGTAATACTGAAACTTTAAGTTCACAATGTATATCCCAGAATAACCTCGTCATCAGACACACTGTCTGCAATGCATAAACTTTAACCTTTCCCCCAGTAATTATTGTTTAAATAATTATTATTATATGCGTATGTGCATATAAATTATTATTAATTATTTATATGCACACACAGGGTTAGGAAAATATATATAAATATATATGTAAAGCATATTCTCTTTCTATTAACTTCTATTAACTTCTATTAAATTGTATATTGAAATACCAGCGTCCATGTCTTTTCTCAATTTAGTTGTGGACAGTGCTGCCAGGCTCTTCAAGGGCAAAGAATACGAGACGTGGTTATCAGGAACTGAAATCTGACTGTGTAATACGGGATCCCTGAAGAGACTTAACTGGAAAGCTTCGTACAGACTGATTCCGATATGTTTAGAAAGATTTCAACATCAGAAGACTGGCAGTCTAGTTTTGGCATTAGAGACTGAACAATATAGAAAGTAACCACTAATAGGAAAAACAGAAGTTCTGAAGGCTTGCAGTCAGTGATGATCATTTTATTTGTTGTTTTGACAGTTTCAACTGTTTTTTCTTAGTGTTAAATTTTCCGATATTATGACATTTTGGTTCAAAGGAACTCAGGTTTTCACGTTGACAGCAGAATTTCAGTCACATAGTTTGCTTTACTTATGCTTCTGCAGCACTGCATTTAATTTTATCTGAGGATGGAGAGTATTTGATAACTAGAGAAGTTATGAATAGCTGAGAGACGTGATCAAAGAAAAAGAACAATCTTCAATTGTGTTTTATTATAAGAACGCTTTGAGTAATTCAACAAGAAAGGAATAGATGAGATTTGAGATGAATATCACCAGCATACAGTACAAATCCTTCAGGTAAACAATAAGTTGAAGGATAAAGGATCCAACAATCAACCTCTCAGGAACCTCACTGTTCACAGGTCACAGTCAAATAAGTATAAGCAATAAGAGCATTTATAAGTCTTTCTTTCAAAAGTCTTTTTATTAGACAAAGGTTCCAATACAATGTATACAATAACACAAAATGCTTCAGAATATTCAAAAGTTTCAATCCCTTAACCCTTAAAACAACAAATAATTGGAAGCCTGCTGCCCAACTAAACAAAAAAACAAACCAAAAAACAAACAAACAAACAAAAATTTTTTCCAAATCCATACAAGACTTTATATCTTTTAGCCATTGTGTGTGTGAGGGGGGAGAAGAGTCTTTCCACTTCAGCAGTATAGCTCGCCTGGCCAACAATAATGAAAAGTTTAATGTACTGAGTCTGGAGTTGGACAGATTCAGATTCTGGACCGCACCAAACATAGCACAGAGTGGCTCTGGTTCAATTTGATGCTGCAGGACTTCAGACATGGTATGGAAAACAGATTTCCAAAAGGTGGACAAAGAAGGGCAGGACCAGTACATATGAAACAATGTACCAGGAGCACCCCCACACCTTATACAGGCTGGGTCCACCCCTGGACCAATGCCCCCGATGAACTATCTTAAATTGGATAAGTGTATGTCGAGCACACATTGATATATTGTGAACCTGGCCAAGGATAGAGTCCCACAGTTCATCCGTAATATGAAGAGCATTTATAAGTCAATACCAAACACTCAGTCTATCAGTTGGCTGGGTCCATCACTATCAAAATGACTGTCAAGAGTAGCATTTCAGTCATTTCTAAATGGGTGTGCTTTGCGTCAGATGATGTAAGAATAAACCTCTGATAATGGAAGCAATATTTAATTCAGGAGGTCATTAAAATAAGAGGATTGAAACTTCCTGTGCAGTCAAACTGTTTTGAAAGCTTTTCACGTTGATGGTTTTCTTACAAATGGAAATAAGTAATGAGGAGAGTGTGTTGAGAAGATGGGAGAAGTACTTTGAGGAACTCACAGATTAATTAAAAGAGAATGAGGGGAGGACAAATGGAGAACAGGCAGAGGGGAACTGTGTAGACGATGAAGCGGGGCTGCTGGCCGAGATTACCTGTGGGGGTATGAAGATGTCCAGGAGAGACAGCAAAGATCAGATTGTTTAACACAATTTTGGAGCGTGAGAGGATGCCTGAGTTTAAATACCTGTGGTTACCCATCCAAAGTAACAGACAGTGCACAAGAGTGGTGAAGAAGAGAGTGCAGGCAGTCTCAGAGTGATTTGTGATAGAAGAACAGCAGCAGGAGTGAAAGGCAAGGTTTGCAAGATGATGGTGAGACATGCTATTATGTCTGGTTTGGAGAGAAAGACGAGAGGCGGGACGTTGAATATTTGCAGATTTTCATTGGGTACGTTGGGTTTGAAGACAAAGTTGAGAAGCTGAGGCGGTTTGTTCATGTGCAGAGGATGCTAAGGCAGGAGGAAAGCGGAAGATCATAGAGAAGATTCATGTGTGTAGTGAAGGAGGACATGGAGAGGGTTGGTGTGACAGGGTGAGATGGAGTAAACGTCATACAGCTGAAACGAAGACTTAGTGGAAAAAATAACTCTGTTTTACGTAGTTAGCATACAAACACTACATTTCAGGACACCTGTCAAACAGTGAGGCCACAATGTAGCTGCAAAGACTATTTTAAATTGTATGACTTTTAAAACTTGCAAAAGTAGCCTGCATCTACATAACTATCAGAATAATCTCCAGTGGTCACATTGCTTTTACAGCCACAGCAATTAAGAACACTGAATAAAACTGCAGTTGTAAAACATTACAAATGAAACAGACTAAATTTTCTACACTGATTGGAAACACATGAGCCCCAATACTACAGTGACCAATAACAGTAAGAGGAGTGATTTAAACCAGACTATATAAACAATTACTAGACCACAACCACCACACCCATTTCTCCCAGGAGATGAAAGAAAAAACACGTTTTTTAAAAATGGCTGCAGTTAGTTGCAGCGTGTCACTTATAAAAACAATGTACAATGTTGTGTGGGATGATAAAATCACTGAAGGATAATTCTGGCAATGTTCTTCATTTTTCTTACTGTCAACAAATCCCATTGAAATATGATAACATACAATGATATCATGTGAATGCCAAGTTTGGCTGTGTTGACAAAGTATAATGTAGTGTGTTCCCCTGACACTAAACTACCACTGTCATCCAAATCTAATATTAACACGTAAAAGATAATTTAGTCACGTCTTGTGGTAAGTGATGTATTAAATTCTGTTTTAGTGTGGTTTGCAACTGTGTCAGTTACTCTTACAGTCACTGAGCACTTTATTAGGAACACCAATTTAATTGAACCGAGGTCAGTTTTTACTGACAGTTGCAGAAAAGACAGTTCTGATGCTAGTTATTATCAAGGTAAGAGTGGGTGTTGGGTGAAACCCGATACTTATAACTCGGTCAGTCCATCAGAATTGTCTTTTGACCAATTTTCTTTGGTCATAAAGGATAGGATTCCCACCCCACCTCTATCCTCCTCTGTCATGAACTCTCTCTTCGAAGGTTCATGTTGACATCTGTTCTAATAGGGCTAATTTCTGCATTCTTACGGGTATACAAGTGAGTTTAAACCAACTTTAAATATCTGTTAATGTCTTTTCTTTTTCCAGGATATTGGCAATTTTTTCTCTGCTGTTTGTGCGAATGACTGGATCCTGGCTCTCCATCAGATCCTGCTCATCCTGCTCATTGTGGGGAAGTGGCTCCTGCCCTTGGGAGGCGGGGTCACAAGAGATGAGTTGTCTCAACTTCTTCTAATCTTTGTTGGCACTGCAGCGGACATCCTGGAATTTACTAGTGAGACACTATCAGATATCAAGTGGGTGACTAATCATGTTCCATCTCCATGTGCATTTATTTTAATTTCACACAGAGCCATGTACATGTGTTGATAATATATCAATGCAATAACTGAAATAAGCAGTGAAACTCTTTCTTCACTCTTCACCGTGTTTTTTTGTTTTGTTTTTTACAGAGATAACAATGATATGCTGGTCTATGTCATCTTAGGTGTATGGACCTGGAGTATGTTGCAATTTCCACTTCATCTAGCAGGTCAGTGCGTGTTAGTGTATCAAAATGTAACTTTAGTGCTTATTAAGGGCCTACACCATAAAGACACTAATTCCCTAGTAATTCAACATGTTTATAATTTTGCCAAACATCCCATCAACTGCTGGGAGTAAACGGTGATGTAGATAAGTTCTCCCTAGTGCCATCACTTCCCGAGTATCAAAACCAAAGGGCATTGCCACCGACATGGAAATGCTGCTTCCTTCAGACCTATACTTAAAAAAAACTGCTACATGAAGTAGTCAGAACTGGGAATTTGTGCAAATAATTAGAGATAAATTGACAAAGCTTCAAGTTCTCATTTTACCTGAGAAGAGGAATCTCTTATTAGGCCGCTGTGTTCTTGAAATTGCCAAACCCTAATAATGATCTCAATTCTCCATAACCCCATCTCATAATTTATAAGTAACCCTAATGATGCAGTTATATGCATCTTTACCATCGCAGTGCATTTAGAGCACTTAGTACTCTGTGTTTGCACACAGAGAGCCATGTTCACTTTGTCTGGATCTCTTTTAAACACACAAAGAATTGATAGACAAATGCAACATATTCATATAATGCAGAGTTGACTTTGGAAACAGCCACTGAGAAAAAAAAGATCAATTTAGAAGCTATTCTGGAGTTTCTGACACATCTTACAATCTTTAAGATAGGGTATATGGTCAAGCATTATAATACATTTTTGAAAGGTTAAGGTTCTTGAAAAATGTTTGATGATTAAAGGCGTGAACCTCATCAACCCTCTTCAAAGAAATTAGACAACAACCACTGAATATATTAAAGATTAAAGGGTTTAAAAGCTTGACTTTCCAATTACACTAGCATGGTTTCCCCATCCCCCTATAACACAGGAAAACCACCAAAGACTGTTTATAGTTTGACTTGACTTATTCAAATATTTGGCTAGCTCTACATATTTGATCTGATAGATTTTTATACCAGCTACCCCTCCTGACAGAACTCCCAGGGAATTTGTGTGTCCTACTGTCCTCAAATCAGGAACCCTCAGCTTTCTATGTGACTATGTAAACCATTACACTCCAACAAACACATTAACTGGGTAACATAGGAGTCCTGTGCATATGTGAAGAGTTTTCACTTCTATGATAGGTTAGACTTTTTTGAGGTTTAAACAGCTAAACAATAAATGGATAGCCTTTGTTTTTGTTTTTAGACATTTAAAGGCTAAAAATGATGCTTTAACTGTAGGTCTTAGTGATGCCCCTCCTCTTATCTACTGATCTACTTAAAGAAGTAAGCTGTTCTAACTGTTTCTCCCTCCCCTTTATCCAGCTTTCTTCTAATTGGCTAACTTTCTTATGGGTGGGAAGATGTAAGTTCAAGGGAAAAGCATAATAGGTATCCTTTATGTGTGACTATTCCAGCATTTCTTTAGAGAAGAAAGATTTACCTCTTGAAAAACAATAGCAGGGAAGGTTGCTCTAAATAGCAAGTGTGGCGTCTGTCAGACTACATCAAGCTACCTGAATGAAACCTTCATTTCACTCCCAATCTGTTGCTTTTTCTCTCCTTATCTGACATAGTGGTGAACTCCACACCTGGCAGAGAGGCTGATCAGGGTGCACAGGAGTCTCTCTTGACTAAGCACAGCACTGACATATGGAACATCATTCAGGCGCTGTTTATCCAGGACGGCCCTTTTCTGTGTGTCAGGCTCACTGTGATGGCCTGCTTCAAAGTCTTCCACCAGATGCTTGTCTTTTTTGCCATCAAGAACTTCCTAGTGGTTGCACTGAACTTGTACAGGTTTGTTGTTATATCTCAGGACTTCAGAACCTCCAGTGACAATGATGCCGGGGGCACCACCATCCCATGACTTTGATGCATAAACAACAAGTGTAAACGGAGGTCTGGGAGGATTTTACACCAAACTTTTTAAAGATTTTTCAGTTAAAAAGAAAACTACACCTGGAGCAGGAAAATAAAAAGAATTTAATGCTCTCTGCTTTCTTCACACACTTCTACTGTGTGAAATACAGAATTCAGAAAACTCGGATATGCTGAGCAGCTAAGTTCAGAGACTCAACTGCTTAGCATCCAGTTCAGCCTATGAAAATCTCTGTCAACTCATTCATGTAGTACTTATATCCGGTTATGAATACATGATCTAAATGTTAGTTTCAACTATGCACGGTATAAACTGGTTTGTTTGTTTGTTTGTTTGTTTGTTTGTTTGTTTGTTTGTTTGTTTGTTTGTTTGTTTGTTTAAATGAATGACTTACGTGACCAACAGCATACCAGGGACACAGCAAAACAAGGAAACAGAGCAGAACAGGAAAAAGGTGTGGCGGTCACAATAATAAATATCTCCATATAAGAAAATAGTGCAAATCTACAACACTAAGCCTGTCAACACTCCACAATGCCTTAAAGTAGCTCCAGTGCCTCTGCTTATCAGTGCAGCATAAAATAACTGAAGTCCCAGACTTTCAGGTAAGACTTTTGTGCTTAATGGCTGAGAGGACATGAGGTCACCAAGAACAGGAAGAGAAAAATAGATGAGAGCAATGGCTCAGAGGCTAGGAGGTGTTGACAAAAAGCTCGACAGCATTTTTCCTGTCTTAACGCAGACAGGATGTTCCGGCTGACTAAAACAAACCCTGATCCAGCAGCTGGCTGTTAAAGAAAAGAACTTTAGCAGCGTGGATAATTATTCCACACCTTGATTGATGGTTAGTTGTACCTCTTGGATGGTGATGCTTAAAAAGTAATTCATGCCCCCCCCCCCTTCTTTTTTAACAAGTATCAGAAATGTAAAATAATCCCTGAAGTGGGTGAATTATCTTATCGTTCGTGCAATATTGTTAAAGTAAGTAAAAGTAAGTAAGTAAAATTTATTTATATAGCGCTTTTCACAGATAAAAATCACAAAGTGCTTTACAACACAGAAAATGGGAATATAAAACAATATAACAGTAAATAAAACAATGTAAAACAATAAAACTATAAAAACAGCATAAGAAGAAATTAATCAAATGCTTTTCTAAATAAAAATGTCTTCAGCTGTTTCTTAAAACAATCAATGGAGTCCGTGCAGCGAAGAGACAGTGGGAGAGAATTCCACAACCGTGGTGCCACAGTCTGAAAGGCCCGATCACCACGAGTTTTAAAACGAGTGCGTGGTACCACCAACAGTCTCTGATCTAATGACCTTAAAGCCCGAGAAGGTGTATGTGATTTCAGCAGGTCAGATAAATATTGAGGAGCCTGACCATGCAGGGCCCTAAAGGTTAGAACTAAAATTTTAAACTGAAACCTAAAATTTACAGGCAACCAGTGAAGGGAGGCCAAGACTGGAGTGATATGCGATCTTCTCTTGGTGCCTGTTAAGAGACGTGCTGCAGCATTCTGCACAGTCTGAAGACGATTTAAGGCTGATTTGTTAAAACAAGTAAAAAGGCCATTACAATAGTCTAAACGAGAAGAAATAAAAGCATGAATAATCATCTCAAGTTCAAGCTTTGATACCATTAGTCTGAGTTTAGAAATATTCCGTAAATGATAAAAACAGTTTCGGACTAGCTGCTTAGAATGCTGCTCGAGCGACATCGAGCTGTCAAATAAGACACCGAGATTTCTAAGGCTTGATTTTACGTAAGGGTCTAAGAAGCTGATAAAGAGACCAAACACACCGTTAAACTTTACTCAGGTAAGGAGCTCTGTTTGCGTTGTATTTAAGACCTTTAAACTTCTCCTCAGGCTTTAAGATGCCAGCAATTTTTGTTTTCAAATTATTCGTATTGGTTTGGTGATGCTATTTTGACTGCATTATTTTCCTAGATTACTGCAAGAAATAGCATCTTATCCTGTCAAGGTCTTATTTTTTTCTGTAATTCTGTTTTTTTAAATAAACATCATTAAATGATGTAGCTCTGCCTCCCGTTACTTTACTGAACAAGCATTTGTTTCAGAATTAAACTGATCATTTACAGCAGAATTCGTGGACTGACCTGTTTCACTTCACAGATATAAATTCAAACCTCTGAGCATGCATTTCATCTTAATTCTGATACAAAGTATAAATTATAAGGTTCAGCCGTCACTTGACTTCTGCACAGCCTCACCTTAAAGTAAAAGCTGAATCACTTTAAGGAAAAAGTGATTCCTATTTATTTTGAGTAAAGCTGATCATTTTTTTACAGTAACTCGATTCTGCAACCTGTCTGCTGTCTCCCCTTTGTGGACAATTAGTGTATTAACACTTTGATGCCATCTGTGGGCAGATTTTGACATGTTGTATAATCATAGTCAGTTTTATTTGAGCTTAGAGCTCTCTGTGAAATCACTGTGGCTGCTGTCAAACTGTTACTGGAGTTCGTTTGTTTTTAATAGAGCAGCCACAGACTGCCACAATAATCCAAAAAATCCAAAATAAAAGTTTTGCATCTCAAAGCTGTGTGTTGAGGTGTAGTGTTTGCATACCCTGAGTAAAATAGAGTTAGTTTAACAGCAAGTGAACTCGCTTTGGAAGAAACATCTGTTCAGAAGACAAAAAGCATTATTTGTCAACCAAAGCATGTTCTCTTAAGAGAAGTTATGTTGTTGCCCTCAGGTTGGTGCTGTCCTGCACCTGTGGGAAAAACAAACTGCTACTCAAAATCTTTCATATCGTCTTCTAATAAGCTGCTGAATGTTGAGTAGTTTTTCTTATTCCATCTTCAATCTATGTTTAGGTTCTACCCAGAGACTTTAAAACTGTACCTACGTGTAGTTTGTTTATTTATTCCAAATTTTATATGGTTATTATGATGGTGGACTGTCAAACTGAATTGCCCATTGTGGCATAAAAGTTTTCTGAATATGCGCGTCGCCTTCTGAGCTAAGTCTTCATTTCATGAGCATGAAGATTACAGTGAAAGAAACTGAACATGGCTGTGTAATATCAGTCACCAGTTTGACTTTGCCTGTTATTTGGATAAACATGCAGGTATTCAAAGGGCTGACAGAGAGACAAAGATAACTGTGGAAAACCTCCGTAAGAGTTGCTATCTGTGCACATTAGCTAGAGCATTTCTTGTTCTTTGTTATCATTTGATAATGTTTTCATCATAATTAAAGTGACACCGGACTCAAGAGAAAGCACAGCAGCTTTAAAGTTTCCAGAATTCTGAAGAGTTTTGAAACAGGTGAGTACACAGGGAAGTGAACTCTTTACAGGGAAATGGGGATTTCTCTCAAAGAGAAGAGGACACGTAAGAGCTGACTAAGGTGAGGATCGCAGATACAGTTTCAAATTGTTTACTTCTGTGTTTCTTCTTAGCAGGTTGCACTGGCCAAACAAGTAGGCTGAAAAAATCAAGAGAGGGAACAGAAGAGAGTGGTGGAAAGCGGGCAGGAAATTAACTTGTAAGCATATTTCTCTTGACAGGTAACGTCCCACTTGAAAGTGCAGGTAAGCTGAGTTTGGAGGAATGCACCAAAATCTTTCCAGCAATCTCAACACCATGCAATACCAAGGAGCCAATGATCTTGCAGAGTGTGGACACTCAAACTGGAGTCACCTCAGGGTGGGCAATTCCACCTGAGAAGGGGGAGGCAGAAGTGAGAGAGAGAAAAAGAGAGAAGAAGAAAAACAGCCTTGGCCTGCCAGGACCATGACTAAAAACAAATATTGGTTGCATATAACTTTTTGTGAAAACGTGTATTTTTTCTATCAGCTGACAAGTTTTATTTCAAATAATAATAATAATATTAATAAATAAATAAATGAAGATTTTGGCTTCTTCTACCAGCCACTTCTTTTAGGGGACTGTCTCCATCTCACCCTAACCCTAGCATCCTCCTCTGTCACACCAACCTCCATCATGTCCTCCTTCACAATATCAATGAACCTCCTCTGTGGTCTTCCTCTTTTCCTCCTGCCCGGAGGACCATATGCATACCACTGTCCCTCCTCTACACATGTCCAAACCATCTCAGCCTTGCCTCTCTGACTTTGTCTCCATCCTGAGCTTTCCCACTGATGTACTCATATCTAACCTCTCTAACCTCTCTCTCTAAATATTAATTTATCTATTTCTGGTAGTCATTACTCTTTGATCAATACAAAAAACAAAAAACATTTTGACACATGAATTAAGTATTTCCAGTGAGCTACAGCTTTTGCAGAAGTGGGGTTTTTTTCTGAATGCATAAGCATGCTCTAATTTGCAAAAGAAATCTTCAGAACTGAGAACTTGTGAGAAATGTGCTAAAGCAAACAAGCAAACTGTAATTAGGTGTTGGACCAAAAAAGTCCAATGTGCTCTCCAAAGGTGACAACTGAGTGTTGTCTAACAGTTTATTATAGTAATCTACAATCACAGTATGTTTTTTAATTTACTTCTTTATTAGGAGATACCTACATTCATCTGAAGAATAAAGGTTTCACAGGACTCTGTGCAATCCTTTGGAAAAACTACATACACCCTTACTGCTTCCATAAGAATTAAGGATGTAAGTAGCAGCTATACTATTTTGTTTGGAAGGGTTGCCAGGAGAAAAGCCTATTCTATCTAAAATGAGCTTGGCAGCACAGCTTAGGTTTTCCTAAAACCCCATAAACACAGCAAAGCCCCATAAAAAACCCCTCATTTGTAGCACGATGATGAAAGGGTGATGATTTGGACTTGTTTTACAGCCAAAGGATCTGGGCACTTTGCAGTCAAGTTGACCATGAACTTCACTTTATACCAAAGTATTCTAGAGTCAAATATGAGACCATCTGTCTCACAATTAAAGCATGGCTCAAACAGGGACCTGAGTGGACCAAAATCCCTCCATATACAGTTATTGCCGTTAAAGATGATTCAATAAGTTACGGAATCATACATTTAATTTTTGATTAGATAGACAGTTCCATGTAAAAATCATAAAGGCATACAGAATAAATACAGCCAAACGCTGTGTGTTGTTGTTGTTTTTTTTACCTCCTTACCTTTAAAGAAAATATTAAGGTTAGCTGGGCTGCCATCTTGTGGCATTTTACATTTATTACATTTATTTTGTACTCTCTCTTTATATTTTCTGCCTCACAGCACATCACCCATTACTACCTGTTGGAATTCCGAAAAAGAAAAGTACATCTCTGCAGCATTCAGCTCAACTATCTTCTGTTAAACGCAATCCTTTCTGTGATCAGGACTCGAGCTTAGACAGTAACGGTCACAGGCCGGTTGTTGGGTGTGTAATATGACACACTGAGTGGGGCTGGGCTATACTTTGCTATTGTATCCAAATAAGCCCAGCCCTTCACGATCCTAACCTGGCTGACGGGTACGTTTCACTCTTGGGTGGGGCTGGAGCTTTTATATTATATCCTCACATCACCCACTGTCACTGCGCAAAGACGCATAAGACATTGAGCGGACAGATTTCGGCTCCTTTGCTCGCCTTTCCTCTCCGTGTACACCGTTCGCTGATCGCCGGTCATGTTTCGCTGTGGGATCGCCTACCCTCGATGCAGGTGGATCATTCCCCTGCTTCTGCTCTTCGCCATTATTTTTGACCTTATCGCCATCTGCGCACAATCGGGATGGGTAGAGGACGAGGACGCCAAGTCTCACTACGCCAGTATGTGGAAGCAGTGCCGCGGCTTAAAAGACAACTGGCAGTGCCAGTCGCTCATGGAGTTCTGTAAGTATCAGTCTACCTCACACATAAACCATACACAATATGCTGTTCAAAGATAATCCGACAAGAGCGAATGGGATGCCTTAATGCAGCCAATAATAAACCTCGAGTCAGTGCGAAATTCCACATTCCCATATTGTAACTTCAGGGTGTTGACCTCTGCTAAAGAAGTCCAGGCTGAGGGGAGGAGGGAGGCCTGCAACAGTCAGGCAAGCAGGCGGAATGAACTTTGGTCTCCACGAGCATTAACTCTTTTCTCGTTTATCACCTCCAGCTTAAATAAACGCAGTTGAAAGAAAGGCGGTTGAATGCTGTTGGATAATAAGTCCTGAGTGCCTTCCTTCTAGGCTGACGTCTTCACGCCAGGAGAAACATTCCTTGAAATAGCTTTCTGTTCTTTAGTTTGTGTGAAGGGTCACAACATTAGTTCGAAGAAGGCAAAACGATTCAAACGTAGATAAACGGCAGCAAAAAGAATCATGAATAAAGAAACGATTCCTCACATAATATCCTGTTCAGTATGAAACCTGGGCATTGGCGGAGGAAGAATTTTCTTTTCTGGGGGCAGTCGCACTTAGGTTATGGTTGTGAAAACATATTTATAAGTAAATTGTAAATTTTTATATGGAGTGTAACCATAACACCCCCCCCCCCCCCTTTTTTTTCACCTTTATGGTTAATAATGTTAATTATTAATATTAATGGCAGGATTAGCATGAATCTTGAAAACATACTTCTGAAGTATCAGAAATGGGTGCAACCAACAGGCACCAAAGATGACTAAAAGCCTGTTAGTAAGTGAAGCCTGAGCTTTTTTACTGTTAAGATATTGATGTTCTTATCATCAAGATAATTACTAAATGTGGCCTTCATAGAAGACAGCGCAGAGCTGCTGTTTGATGGTGTTTGTGTAAATTGTGGCATCCTTGTTATAGAATCCTTGGTTGATGTCATTTTAAAGGTTATCTTCATATTAGAACACACGAATAACTAATGTGCATTTTACAGTACATATAATGTATAAACCTCTTTTTATCAAAGCAGTGAAACTCATAGTGCTATCCCCATAGCAACCCATATGTGAAATATGTTCCCACAACTGTGGTGGTTGCATAACAACCACAGAGATAAGTTCTTCTTGAAAAGTAGTAGTTGTTTAATTGCACAGCCCCCCTCAGGGTTTACTATTAGTGACCAGAAGGTCCACTTTTGATTACAGCCCCTGAAAAAAATGGATTTACAAAGAAATTAAACCTATAAAGACAAACTGTTGACAGATGAGGTCATTGTTGCTATGACTTAATGGATTAAAATACTTTTACTCATCAGAATGATTCAAGGGCACCCTGAATAAACCCTTACGAACAAGAACTTTGTGAACTCTGTGAATCTGCACAGGTAGCGAAAACCATATCAGGAAAAACAAAAACAACTCGGGTACATTTAGAATACTTTAATAGCTTCTCCCAGCCCAAACCAAAGAGAAGCAGAATTTCACACAGACTATTTTGGGAGAACCAGTTGATGAGTTTATTCTTCAGCAAAGACTGTCAGCCACAGAAACGTAACTCACCGACACACAAGGAGACCCAGTATGTGGAACAATAACTGAGAACAGAACAGACTTGTATTCTCGGTCTCTCCTACTCAGGCTTTATTTGTGTTGCTCCACGCCTACTGTGGCCAACAGAGACACTATTGTTGTTCTTATCAGACTCTTTGAAAGTCACCTAGGTCAGCCTAATGTCACACAGCTCCAAATTAGGGTCTGCAAAGCATACATGTAGCATCACTTATTAGACTCGCCATTCACAGTGGTAATTATTTTAGGAGTTGCTTGCACTCTTTAATGCCATTTCTAGAAAACATAACCAGAGATCTAAGCATGGAGCACAGCCCCAAAGCAAGATCTGGTATTTTTTGTGTAATATGTACATTTTAAAAAAAAAAAGTACTTTTAGCACTCAGTGGCATAAAACCTTACTCACAGGAAAATGCCCCTTATTTTTTAGATGTCTGTTGATATTACTTTTTTGTGTTTCATACTTTGCATGCACACCTGTGTTTTAGTTTAAAACATGGTTAAAATGATCACTTTATTAATCAGCAGTTCAACAGATCACCTCAGTTTTACTGTATGTCACTAAATAAGTTAGTTTTGTATTATTTACACAAAACACATACAGTCTACTAAACTGTGGTGTCATGTTTTATTATATTTAATGACCTCACTGTAACAGTCAGTTGAGAAAATAATTGTTAATGGGAATAACCACTTGCTGCAGCCCTAATTAAGATGACTGTTTAATGTAAATATCCATGGCTGTGTGACAGCAGCTCCAAAAAGTCAACAACAACAACAATTGCCAGTGTGGTTGTTAAGAGAGTATTATAGCTCTAGCATGTTGTCAGTGTTTTTCTGGCATTTTTCTGATCTCTTTTGATATTTCAGGCTAAATAGTTTTGTTAGGCTACGTTCACACTGCAGGCGAAAGCGCATCAAATCCTATTTTTTTGTCCCTATGCGACCCATACCCGATCACGGTATGACAGTGTGAACGGCACAAATCCAATATTTTCAAATCCGATCTGGGTCACTTATGTGGTACTGAATCCGATACATATCCGATGTTTTAGAAAGCGACTGCTGTTTGAACGGTCATGTCGCATTAAATCCGTCTTTTACGTCATTGACACAAGACAGACGCCAATTATCAGCGCTGGAGAAGCGCCCGAGAAGACATCGCGAACGCTTCCTGGCCAGATGTCAGTGAAACTGTTGGGAAGACAACGTTGGAGAAACGTGAACATTTTATTTGTACTGTATAATCTCCAGATTCTGACAGAAATCTGCAACTATCCTTTGAAGCACCGCTCCTCTCTAAAACAGCAATAGGGATAATTATTAGGTTATTTACATTATTATGTTAACAACAAAATAACTTAAAGCAAAAATTGGGAAACGTAAAGTCCGAAGTCTTTATATTAAGGGCCATCAGTCAAACAATATTGTTGCATTTTATTTGTAGTGTGAACAAGCAGACAAAAAAAACGGATTTGATCAAAAAATCGGAATTGAGCATTAAGACCTGCAGTGTGAACCTAGCCTTATTTGCCTCAACCGCTCTCTGCTACTGTTTTGGTGTCCTTTAGTCTCAGCGGGGCTGAAGCTGTTACACAAAGAAGAAGAAGCAGAACAAAGCTGCCTGAAGGCTGCTGGCTAGATGAAGGGTACATTTTGGCCCCGCGGTTTCTCTGGCTTAAATACTTGTAGGGATATTCTGAAAACTAAGGAAACAAACACAACCAGAGCACAGTTTGTGTGTGTAAGTTGTAGGATGTTGTGAATATTGGAAGCAGACCAAACTAACTCCCCCTCAGGGCGTTTAGGCCAACTGCCTGTAAAGCTGAAGAGACTGAATTCTCAGGAACTGCAGTTTTAAATAGGAAGAAGCAGTTTCAGTGTTCTGGTATGAGTGCTTGAACAAATCACATAATTACAGGCTTGACTATGGATGATGGCAAAGGGTTGGGTGATCTGATAGTATGCTGAGACAAAAGAAGTTTGTCACGCCCTTATGAGTGTGTTAGGGCAGTTAGGGGAGCACAGCATTAAGGCAAAATTAGAATTTTGCATCACTTTGAGGAAGAGTGATATTTCAAATTACAGCAGCCCATTTTGAGTCAGAACTGACTAACTATACATTGTTTTAAAACACACACACACACACACACACACACACACACACACACACACACACACACACACACACACACACACTCTTAGAGCCACAGTGATACAGTGATTCCAAGGATTAAGTATGATACATGCCAGTCTGTATATCTTATTTATTAGTAACAGATTAAGATAGCTGCAAAAGATATACTTAACCACTGCTTTCTTTATCTATTAATCTGCTGCTTGTCTTCCCAGTTTGTTGTGCAGAGAGAGTAATGACAAAAAAGCCACTTTAATATCCGTCAGAGCGTAATTTTCAGATTTATTTTCAATCAAAAGTATCAGGCATGATGATTCATACTTCAAAGCACCTCAAGACACTTTATATTTTAAGGTAAAGATCCTACAATAATAGACAGAAAGTGTTCTTAACGATATTAAATGTCTTGAGATGACGATTGTTGCCAGTTGGTGAAATCTAAATAAAATTGAGTAGCTGTAATCATTTTAGCCCTCAATTAAATACCAGCATTTGGAGATTTAATGCTTATCGCCCACTCACTGTCACCGCTCTCTAGCTGAGCCCAAACTGTGAAAAATGTAAATGCGCAAACAGCAAGTAAAAAAAACAAAACCAAGGAGCTATTTTAGTACGATTTACTGCATTTCTAACACTGGAGTTTCTGGTTAAGAGAGTGTGCCATTAAAATTCTTTCAGGGAGAGCGCAGGGTGTTGTCGATCCCAGCTGCCTCTGTGAAAGCCTTATTCTAATAGCTTTTAGAATAAAAGCTATTAAATTATCCTTATTATCTGAAGGTTTAGATTTGTCAAATATGGGAAAGTCAGTGTATGTTTTCATAATCATACTAATAGGGCATTTTAGTAAATTTGCAATTAGAGGCAGTTTCAGGCACGCGGGTAGCGATAGTGTAAAAATGTAGGAGGGCAGCCAAATGTCTTTGTGTTTTGATTAAATGGGGAAAGCAGATGCTGAGCAGCTGGATAGTAGTAAGTGTGAGTGATTGGGACACGCATTTCGAGTGCTCACCCAGTAAACAAGGACACACCCATGAATATTTTTAAATTAAACAGTCATCGTTAAGTGTAGGAGCTTTTATATCAGTTTTTAATTCTCGTATGGCAAAAAGTATCAGTTCAGAAACTCAAAAGCTTTTTCTTCTACCAATAATGAATCAAGACACCATGTAAAACAGCTGAAATAGTAGCATGTCTCTCTGTGACTGTCTCCTTTGTTTCACTTGTTTTATTTTGAGAGCTTTGCTTCTTGAAGAAATACTTGTAGTAAGTTTATTGGACTGAATCTCACAATAAGCCTGAAGTCATCAAACTGTTGATAACCAGTCTAGTTTGGTGAAAAGCAGAACACTGTGTTACTGGTGAGCTTGAAGCTTGGTTGATGTTGACATGGGTATGGAAGGCTGAACCAGTTGGACTAGTCTGATGTGTATGTGATGCTGCCTGGGGCTGAGGCAGGTAGGCCATGACCTGAACACATTCACAGGCAAAACACTGTGAATAATTTAGGGTGTAACTTATCCAGTATCAGTAAATTGGGTGTAATACTGTGCTGATCCACATGGCGAGCTTACATAAAGCGTAAAACTCTCAGGAAGTTTTGTTTTTAATCCTTGATGCAAGTAAAACCTATTCACAATACAATGAACACCTCTTGGTGCTTCTTTGCAAACAGCAGCAGTGTCACATGATAATTTGTTCAAAGGCTGGTGGTGCGCTGAGTATTTGGCCAACAACTCATATCAGTTTTTGTCCAAAAGATTGAAAAATTTGCATTTTGGGAGGTTTGCATCTCTGCTAAAGTTCAGAGGCATGTCTGCCGACGTTACAGAGTTTTAGAGAATTCCAGTGCTTTTAAGGGTGTGGTGTGTGTGTGTGAGCAAAACAAAATTTGTCACAGCTTGAACCTTAGTAACTTTGCAATCTGTGTGAGCACAGCCTTGGGGAGGGGAGCTGCAATAATAACTAAACACCATGTAGACATATTGAACAATAGATGATTCATTTAGTTCCACAAACAAAAGTGAGAGGGATTTGGATTTACCACCAAGCTGCATCCTGAGCTGTCATAAACTGTTGTTTTTGGACAATTTTAACGCATAAAAATTTGACCCAGTAAGCAGTTAATGCTTCAAATCCTGAGCTTCTACAAAAAGGTGGTGGTTTGATTTCAGAGGTGCACAATAAAGTTAGAATGAATAGTGCAGAAAGAGTGCTGCCTCCTTCATTTTCATGAATCTTTTTACTGAACATTAACCATAAATAGAAAAACCAAAGCTGTGTTGAGGCATAAAGCAGCCGAAACCTTCCCACTAAGACTGGAAAGTCTGTGCGCAGCTTTACAGTTGTAACTTTCTGCAGCTGTTTTCTCTGAGGGCTTAATGGTAACATGTGCCAACATTTTTAACAGAACATATTCAGAGATTTTCTTTTGTTTTGTTTTGTTTTTAAGAAAATTAACTTAAAAATGGAAATGGGAGTTGTACCTTGTGTGGCGTATAAGACATACACTGTTGTAACACTTGTTGATATACCAGGTTTGAAAATCTTAAAAAAAGACTCCTTTTAAAAAAACTGAACTTTTCAGACTTTTGTTTCTTCTTGAGTGTCACAATTGTTTTTGCTTATGTTTCGTTCCAGCTTGGGCCCAGGCAGTCGCTGCTCTAATGATCATTGGTCTAATCATCCTCATCATCGCCTTCATTTTGGCCATTGTGGCGATGTGTAACATCAACATTGGTCTTATGGTTGCTGTTGCAGCATTCTTGATCGTTGTTGGTAAGATACACACACACACACATGCACAAAAACTTGCATCCACACAAACACCTAATTTCTACAGGTATAATTACTTCCACATCTACACAGTAAAAATATTGTAAACAAAGTCAGGTGGGGCTGGAGATATGTATTGAGAAGAAGAAATAATCCTCCGTTTCAGATATTCTTTGTTGGTAAATGAAATTAACTTTAACTACACGAAGAGCAACACTCAACCACAGATTAGAATCTCTGAAACTGATACCAAACATGCCTCCGGTCTTATCGGTCCATTACATGATGCTTTAATCTTCAAATAACATGTTTAAGCTTGCAAATGTTCAGACAGCAGCTTCCCAAATAGAAGCAATATGCAAAATAGGTTAAAAAAAAGTAATAATCTGAAAATATTATTTTATACCAACACCAAAACTGTAAAATAGGGAAGGGAAATATGTGGGAGTTGCATACAATCACACAATAAAACTAGTGACGCTGATAATGACTGCGTGTTTTGGCGTTAAGAGGGTGAGCGTAGGAAAAGGCCTTTTTCCCCTGAGGCGTGACGCTGCTGTGGCAACAGCTGGTGTGTTTATCAGACAGACAGACTGACTGACTCACCTCACAGACGAAAGACCCTGACACAGTTACAGGTGGTGGGGTGTTTTTTTTATTTTAAGTTGCTTTACACTGTAATAGTCACCAAAAAGATAGCAGAAATGACTGCCACCTCAAAAATCTATTTTCCTATTTTTATTCGACGGCATCCCAGCTGCTGTTTCAGCCCACACAGCTCCTTGTTGAAGATATGATCCTACATTGAATCAAATCCAAGATTCGGGGTTTATTTTATAGCTGCATTTTACAGAAATATGTTGAATTGGATTGGATACATCACTTTGTCGGTTGCAGTTGCCTGCAACTGAGATTTTGATTATACAGGAGTTTTAAAATAAAGTCGGGTGTTTGAACAAAATGTGCAAAATAGTGGGATGAGGAAGTTCAGTTTCAGTCTGGTGGAGGGTTTTACAAAAAGAGGTGGTGGTTAAAAATCAAACAAAACAAACTAAACTTGAACGTTTGATTTAAACTGTGTATTTATGAAATATAGAAAAAGAAGAGTATATTGATGATTTTTGGCAAGCATTCCTTCAAAACTATATTTTCTTCACTTGTTAAGTCTTTACTCTTGTGTCCGTATGATGTCAAAGAGAGCGGATATCCCTAATTTGGTCATTCCTACTGTGGTTGGCTCTGGCTGTGAGCACAGGAGCCCAACCCATCTGCCATTCAAAGCATTTTTTTTTTTTTATGAGGCGAGCGACTCTGAAGAAATTTGGCCTATTAGGAACAGAAAGTGAGATAAAAGAGCTTGCTTCAGTCAAGTAGATGAACTGTGGGGCCCGTCCCCTTTAATATGTTAATGCAGTGTTCAAAAATTCAGGCCTGCCTTTGCAATTAATGTGAAAGTGCGTGTTGAAACAGAGTAGTTTATGTTCACTCCCTGCCTTTCCTAAGCAAAATAATGCTGTTTTAATAGTCATCTGTCATGGGAAAGTGGATCTAACTGAGTCAGAGTCACACCTTTCTCATGAATAATCCCTGGTAATAATGACAGGTCTGCCAAAACTCACCTCGAACTCCCAGATGTTGATATGCTGATGAAACTCTTACACAAGCTTGTGAAGGTATTTTTCACACCCTGCTGTTACCATCAGTGTAGTGTTGACTGCATGACTGACTAAGTATGTTCAACTTCCTTGTTTTCTGTAATGGTTTTAAAACTCTGCTCATCTAGTTTATGGTTTAAATATATTTTTTATTAGTAGGTTTTTATTTATACAGTAAAAATGAACTCTACTTTCCACTGACTGGTCTGTGAGAGTAAGTTATTCGGCCAATCTGCTATATAAAATCTCCCTCTATTTCTTGCTTAATAAAAAATGCAATAGATCATTTATCAGCTTCTAAACAATTTATCCCCAAAATGAGATCTTGCATAAATTATCAAATGTAATAATAGGTTATCATTATTGCATTGTTTAATTTTCCATCTAATTTAGTGGAGTGAACCCGGAGGCATTTTGCAGTTGTTAACACATAGCTTTATATCAGTTTTTAAATAAAACTTAAATATGTACTTTGCTTAATTATCCCAGGAAAAGAAGTAGTTCTCATCATGTTGTAATTTAAAGCCCTGAAACCCTAATTTCTGAATTAGCTTTTGACCATTAACAATGACTTTAGACAACATTTCTAGTAAAGTAAAAAAAAAAAAAAACAATTAGTTTGAGCCATTGCTGGTTTAGGCAGTTTGGCATTAGTTGATTTATTAGTGTAGATTATCACCTCACACTGTGCACCAAGCCTTGTTTGTCTGTCTCTCTCTGCAGCGATTATCCAAATCATCGCTCTGATCATCTACCCAGTCAAATTCAATGAGCTGATCTTTGAGGGTAACTATTACTACACCTGGGCCTACGGATTTGGCTGGGGCGCCACCATCATCTCTATCGGCTGCGCCATCCTCTTCTGCTGCCTGCCGAGATATGAGGATGAACTCAGCGGCCAGGCAAAGGTCAAATACCTCTATACTTCTGAGTAAGGAAAAAACCTGGGGACCCACCCAGTCATAGCCATTTCCACTTTTCGCTCTGAGCTGCATCTGGACTGGCCACTGAACATTTTTACACTGTGCTGTTTCACCAAAGATTTCCAATGGCTTATTCAGTTTAATATGGTCCAGCAATGGGAAAACCACTCTTCTACAATCTGTGAGTGAAGTTATAGGCAAGAAGTAATTCCTACTGGGAGTGGACTGCAATTGGGAACTGCATCTACTTTAGTACACAGATCTCTATTTTAGATTTATTAAGAAAGAAATAATAATCATGATGTTATTTTTTTGTTTTTGTCATATAAAACACACTTATCAATTTACCTGTACTTTTATAACTGTAACTCTCTAACACAGTCTCACATCACTTTGTGAAATAGTTGCAAACGTCAATCAAAGGACCAAGAAACAGACAAACATTAATTTTACACTTCATTTTGATTTTTGATTTGATATTTTTTATAATTCTATATGTTTGGTTACACAAGTTCCTGGTTATATTTAGGAAAACTGTATCGCTTGGGTTAACCTACTATATTTACTACATGTTTTTATGTGTCCCTAAAAGGATGGTATAGAAAAGTTAAATAAATAAAAAAATAAAATAATGACCATATAGTCAACTAAATAGCTCACATTTTGTGAATATTTCACAAATGGACCACGAGACTGTGCTTTATTGTCAATGCAAGATCACCTAAGTGCACTCAACTTAAAGGAGGTTAGGTATAAAGCTTTTTTTTTTTTTGCCTGATTTGTCTGTATCTCCTTGATAAGCAATCCAGAGTCAAATATTTTGCACAGGATATCAAATCATTCAGTATCATTTCTTGGATTTGTCCTGTGTGCCATCATTAGTTTTTCTGTGTCTTTTGTTCTGTATGTTGCTGTGTATAGATGATAAGAAGTAGACTTTGCTTCTGGAATGTAATCAAGTTATACAGAAAATGTCTGTGTGGTTCAACTTTCCTGTTTGTAACTTTTTATACATTTTCTTATTCATTTGCTGTTTGTCTTCATAGTTCTGTTCTAAATTTCCATATTACCAAGGGGATATAACTGGGGGAGTTCACTGTGCTGTTTTGTCTGGATGTGTAATTAAGTAGAGCGATTGAAGGTAAGAGTAAAAATGTTTTAAAAAATATGCAGGAAGGGAGTAATATTCTGAGAAATGGCTCATAATTTCCCCTTAAGTCACAAAAAACCTATTTATAACACAAACCTTCTATTATGCCTCTAATAACTTAATTAAATCACGGCCTAAATTGCGATCAGATTTGGCGAACAACAGTGTAGGAAACACTGACACAGTTGTGAAGTGAAGCAATTTCTGCTTCACTTTGGAAAAATGTGTTTTGTTTCTTGTAATTTTTATTACAAACAATGTCAGAGACAATCTTCACCTGATTTTAGGAACTTAATCTTTAAATTCTTTGAGATTTTTCTTAGCGTCACTTCTCACCTCTCCACCTCTGTCGGCCAAAAACACCTTCAATACCCCATCATGAATAAGGCTAATGATACACTTCTCGAGTAGGGCGGCAGTTTGATGATTGCTGTGATCCCGGAAAAAGTTGTTTTCTTGTTTTCTGGTTTCCAGTGCATGTTGCTTCTCTGCGTGCCGCTCTAAACTGGAAGACAATATAAAGAAATTTCCACTGAACACAATGATTAATTTAACATAAACAACAAAAAAGAACAACTCATATCCAGATTTTTTTTTACCTTTATCGAACTTGATAACAACTGATATCCCCGTCCACATCATAGTTATTTTAGAACATCTAAATGTGGTAACATTTTTGTTTTAGGTGGTCAAAATCTTTGTTTAAAGGGACTCGCGATGAACTCAGTAGGTTTACTGTGTTTTTAATACTGGCAGATTGCTGACAGATGACCAAATGTGTATTTTCTAAAGGCCGCCAAAAGTTCTCATGATGCCACTTTGGCTGACATTTTCTTGTTTGATAAGACACAGAAACAATGTTGTACAATCATCTGACTTACTGTGTGGACAACTTGTGCCTTAGCTTCTTCAGTGTTGTTTCTGAATCCTTGAATGTTCGATCCAACTGGTAAGTCAGGTTTTACTGACTTATGACAAGTCTGTTCGTGTTGAGACAAATTTCATGCCCAAGCAAGATGAAGTTTTTCTAATCAATTAAAGAAAGAGTTCCAAAGAAGTAGTTATTAGTAATTGATTCTCGATTATTGGCCACAACCCAGTTGAAGCGTTTCGCATTAAATGTAGATTGTATAAAGTTGTTGCTAAATAACAACCGTTATTTTATACCTTTTAATGAGAGCAGATTTACTCTTCCTAACTCTATTGCAACAAAAACATGTTTTTGCTCAAGGCATGGATCTCTGTTTTTTTCTTGTTTTTTTTTTTTCTTTTTAGTTCCAGCTTTATATATCATTAGTAACTGTATGGATCTATAGGGACTGTCTCACTGGAAATCTAGCTGGTTTTCTGCTGTAGTTTGAATAATTTTGGTAGCGTGTGTATTTTTATGCAATAAAGAGTTTTTTTGGAAAGATTTTCTGAGTGTTTGTTGAAATGCAGTGACTATTTTTGTATTGCTCATATGGACAAAATGATAAAGTGAAGTTTGTGTGCATAAACAAGTCAAATTGAAATATTTGTAGTTTTGAGATAAATATCACAACACAATAATAGATCAGTCAACAGAGCTGGGCTAAGAAAGTGAACGCTCCAGGGTGCGGGAGCTCCTTTAGTACTCTTTGAGTATTGAGTCCTGATCACTTGATGGAGAAGTTAAATCCATAAATTTAAAGTGGACTGTGATGGTAATACGGAGCCAGCACAGCTGAATTAGCAGAGGTGTGACCTGTGAGTCATTGGATTTAGTCATAAGCCTCACATTAGTTGGTCTAAACAACCTGCAGATGTTCCAAGGAAGCTTTAAGACAAGCGAACAATGAATTGTAATTACTAAGATGTAATGGAATAAAGGCATCAGTAACATTTCTAATTCAGGGGATGACAGAATGAAGCGCAACTTGGCAGAATTCTGTTAGGGGCACAAACAAGGATTTCTCTTTATTCCCTTTATTAAGTTAAGATGAAATTGTCAACCTAACTTTTAATATAGTGAAAGCACTTGTGCAAGGTCTGTACTTATAAACCTCTTTGGACTTAAAAGAAATAAACAATTGAAAGTCATCTGCGTGACACTGATTAAAATAAAACATCCTTAAAACATATTTACTACATTTCTTAGTTGAACCTTGAAGCAGATGGGCTAGAGCAGCAGAAGACCACACAGGGTGCCACTTCTCCTAAAAACATGAAACTGAGCTTATAATTTGCATATGCTCAGCAAAATTGGACAAAAGAAGACTGAAAAAACAAATGAGTCTTAATTTCTGCTGTAGCATTTGGTTAGTAGGGTGAGACTCAAACAACATGACAGCATGAATCTATCTTGCTTTATATCAACGGCTCAGGCTGTTAGTGGCACGCTTTGGACAGCCTTATGCTACAGCCTACCCGAGTATTGCTGCTGACCATGTCTATCCTTTTCTAACTACAGTGTACCCATCTTATGATGGCTGCTCGCAGGAGGATTATGTAATCTCAAACTGGTTTCTTCAGCATGACAGTGAGTTCACAGTACTCACAGTCACTAATCACAGTCAACACAATCAAACACTTTGCCACCAGCAAATCTGCAGCTTGTTGAATCTGTGCCACAAAGAATGAAGGCAGTTCTGTAACTCCAAAAGAGTGTTCAACCAAGTACTTACAAGGTGTACCTAATAAAGTGACTGGTGGGTTTCTCATCGGTAACTTCAAAGTTACAAATTAAAGTTAAATGTGCATGTCAACCTGAGTTTTTGTTCAGTGGTATTGGCAGCATAACATTAATTTGCCACTCGTGGTTTATCGTCACACACAGAGCATTTGTTACCACATACAAGTGGAGACACACATTGGTGATAAACAGCTCAGAGATCCAACGATGTGAGTCATACATTTCTGGTGTACACACCCAGCACCTCCCTGACTGGGAATTAGACTTTGCTCAGCATGTTGTGGCAAGTTTGGTTTCTCTGTAAAATGGGAGTGGCAAGAACAGAGACAGGTAGGGGAAGGGAAAGACAACACAAAGGTAGAGATCGTAAGGGAAAGTAACACAGCACTGAAGCAGGAAGAGAAAACAAATGGTATCACACTGGAACTTTTTAATCCACACCATGGACTATAATTATTTTCCCTCTGTGTTGTTTCTGTTTTTCACGTCACAGAGCGAAAATCTGCTGCACCATTGTTTTCTGTTCATGTAGCACCACAGTTCATGATAGTCAAACTTGGGTATTTGCAGTGTATTTTGCTACACAGTACATCTACAATATAAACACATATAAAATAGGTGCTTAATAAAACTACTGAGTACTTCCACAGTTATTCCTTTTTCGTTGGTGGATCATGTTTAAATGTTTTTGACATGTTTGACCAACAACACAAAATGAAGATATCCCAAAAAGTTGAATCTGTTTGTGTGGACATAGCCTTTTCAGTGGGAGGGACTTCTTCAGTCTCCGTGAATAATTGAGCATGAAGACAAAAAGAAGTAATATTTATTCAACAGTTGTGCATAACAAGAAAGTATCAACAACTTTCACTTGAGACGAAGAGACTTTTGTTTCTTTTCTTTGCTGTAAAAATCTCCCGAAAGTGCAGCTCTAAGAAAAAGCAGCACTGTAAGATGATATCTTTAACACATTAAACGCATCTTTGTAATTTATGTGCTCGATTTTCTGCTGTCTTTATCTGCACAATGCTGACCCCCTCAGGTCTGAGAAGTTACAGAATAAACATGCTGGTGATGAGATAGAGATATTAACAGAGAATAGAAATGAATAGAAATGTGGTTCATATAAACAGGAAATTCTAACAGTGAAAAACTTCTCAGCTGCTGGTTTTATCTCTGTAAAAGTTGTTTTTTTTAAATTCAGCATATCAGTTAAAATTAAAAGTCAACATGTTTTTGTAAGCCCTGAAGTTTAAGAACGAGTGATTCCACAAGGAAAGTAGCAAAAATATTGTTATAGAAATTAAATGAAAGCAATATCAGTACATTAAACGGTACATTACTTCTAATGCTGTTATACACTCACTGGTCACTTTAATAGGTGCGCTTCACGTCGATCCCTGTTTTCCTTCAGAGATTATTTTATTCTTTGGAGATGAATACACTGCAGTCATAAAGGGTTGGATATGGTTAGCAACATTACTCACTTAGTCTGTGATGTTTAAATGATGCTTAATTGGTACTAAGAGGCCCACACCATTTCAAAACCACAAAAAATGTGAGCTGATTGTTTAAATAAGGCAGGATGGATCCATGCTTTCATGTTGTTTCTGCCCAATTCTGACCCTGCCATCCAAATACAGCTGCAGAAATTGAGACTCTTCAGATCAGGTAATGTTTCTACTATTATCTCCAACTTACTAACAGTTCACCATCAATGTGAGCATGCTGAAGTGCCCAGAAGTTGACAAATCACAACATATGTTGTATAATGGACTATGTAAATATTAAGTTACTTTACAAACATTGCAGGCATCGAACATAACACAAATGAATGCTTGATGTGTGAACTGACGTCCAAATATCCACACAACCCGGAATATATGGATGAATTCATGTTGAGCATTTGAAGACGTTGTTTGTCTAATGTCAAGTGCATTTGGTGAAAAGAAAATTCAGCCCTCAGTTTCCCATGCACTCTCATCAGAAGAACCATTTTTATAGCTTCTTCAGGGTCACAAAATATTTAGATTTTCAAATACTATTTACTAACTTTATGATGTAAATCCAAGTTTTTATATTAATTTTATGTTCTACAACGACTCTGGAAAGTCCCTGACGTTAGTAAGTAATTGTGGTGTGAAATGTGCTGTATTTCCTTCTGTATTGTAGTGGAGCAAAAGCAGAAATTAAAGAAAGAAAACAGTAAATACTTCAAAGATTTATTGTGGTACAATTCTTGAACCAATATGCTCAATTACTCTTTGCCACAGGTTACCAGTACAGCTTTAGTAGCTCACTGGTTCCCTTTAGTTTGTGTTTCCACACAATTGCCACTGGAGGTCAGGCTTGATCAGCACAAGAGCTTCCGTGGCTGCGTCATCAACCAGCTGTTCAATCCACAACTGCTTTCTCTGAACCAGTCAGCATCAACTTTTACTACTTTCTTAGGAGTAGTGGCCCATAAAAAGGGGGACATATCACAATTAAACAATGTGAATGTCAGTCTTCACCCCTACACAAAGCTGTGTATACTAATTTTTTAGTGGGGGTTGGTTTCGATCCGCCTCCGAGGTGCTTTCCACTGAGAAGAAGAGTCAGAAGAACATTGAGATGTTCCTCTTCACAGTTCTCTCCAGGGTTCTCCCCGCTCTTCTGCCACCTCATACCAGGATGGGGCTCCGAAGCTTTTGGGGCTCTGATGGAACAATCCGGGTTCAGAAGTCACTCTGAGGGACTGGCCGCACTGTCAGAACACAAGAGACGTTTGACTCTGGAGGATGTATATGGGTAAGAATGAGGCTGATAGATTAATGTAAAGTAAATGGTTTACCAGCAGGATGTACATATCCGACATACCTGTCATAAATCCCCAATTCCACTTGTGCTCCGCCTTTTAACACAGATGAGGAGACTGGGCAGGGTGTATATGCCAACATTATTAGGCTTGACTAAGATTTTGCAAAGCTCATGTTTTTGTTGTTTTGGCAAATGTCTCAAGCTTTAAAACAAAGCACATACAGCATGCAACAAAAGCATTGCAAGTAAGCAGCAGCACGGATTTGCTGCCAGCTAAGATCAAAAAGTGGATGCCACATTTTAAAGTAAAGGTTACTATCAAAGTCTCAGTGAGTCAGATTTCTACTTCATGTTAGCAACTGTTGCTTCCTTTAGAGCATCAACAAAATCCCCTAATATGCAAGGTTTCAATAGACTGCCAAGGAATATAATGCACACTAGCAATATTTATTTGAATTTGATCATTTTTATGTTTTTTTAATTTGAAGAAAGGGTGAAATCTTTGCAGACCCCTCTGTCTGCATGTTCATGGGTTTTCAAAAGCTGTTCAACTTTGGTGTTTCAAGATGGCAACATTGTAGGATGTATTCAAGACCTTTACCTCTGCAAAAAAGTCCTGCATTGATGAAGTTGCTCAATTAAAAGTAAGTAGCCATCATGTCTGTAGAGGCTAAAAGTGTCAAGCTGACATCTACTTTTTTAGTAAGTTATTGTTGCTGATGCATTTATTTGTAAGCAATAGTTTACTGTTGCAGCCAATCCAGTTAGAGCTTACTGCACTGCATACTGCTAGTACTTTCATCTCAATTTATTTTATCAATGCAACATATTTGTGTCCTTGGATTTTTTGAAAAGCATTGTACATATCTAAATTATTATTATATTTATTACTTTAATTGTTTTAAAAGGCCTCTTGTGTGTTAATTATTTAAAGCAAATATTGACAAATAAATGAGGTGAAGAAAAAAGTCCAAAATAAATGAAATGGAAACAAACTATGCAATAATCTTGAGTCACCCTGAATTTTTATATTTTGCTTCCAGGGAAAGGCTAAACTTGTGTGTAATGTTTTAAAAGTGGTCTTAAGCAATAACTCTCCAGACTTTCTGCAGATCTTTCCAAGGGTTTCTAATTTGTTGTTGTTGTTTTGTTTGTTTTGTTTTTTTGCTTTTTCACTTTTTTCACTCATTTTCAGTCCAGTCCTTGTACCTGACTATTTTAAGAAAAGAATATTTGGGGTTTTTGTTGTTTTTTAAGCACTGACCTATGAATTATTCAACTATAGAGGGATGAAGCAGTGTTCTGTCTACACATAACAGACAACTTAACAAAGACCCCATTATAAAATGCATCTCCTGGGACTTTGCTACTAGCAGCCTGTCACAAAAACACATTTGTTCCTATTCTATATATTTTTAAAAAATGCTAACAATAACACAGCTTGACAGACATAAAATTCTATTTTTGCACCAACAATGGGATTCCCAAAGAACTATTAGCCAAAAACTTGCCCCATCTCTGCATGGTGTGCAGCATATCCTCAAAAATGTAACTTAACTGAAAAACTATTCAGTTTTGAGAAGAAAGTTATAAAAGTATGCACTACTGTGGAATCCTTTGACCTTTTCTTGACAGACATAAATCCTTCCAGACGTTATAAGGAAATGTGGACTGCAGTACAATGGTCAGGTGGTTTTATTACAGTATCATCTGCTGGTCTAATATAGGTCATTTAATGAGGGAAAAGTTCAGCATTGATATGAGACAATAGTGGTGGCGGTGGTGGGGGCAGTGACTAAAAGAGGATTGCTCATACTGGTGATTTGAAACAGCGGAGTGGGCCAGTTGTCCCTTCTGGGGTTTTCCATGTGCTGATGACTATGCTACTTAGCTTTCACCACTTCCACAGCCGGCTAGTATTGATTATTGACTTCCGGCCAATGACTCAGCCAGCATGTGACTCAGTAAGGAACTTTTAAAAAGTTTGGAAACTGAAATTTTTAGCTTTATCTACAATAGCCCCCTCAGCAGCATTCAGTCAAAACAGACCAGAGTTAGATGGGTTTTTCTTAAGTGCCCACTTACTCAATCAAAGGCCTTTTTGAGGTCAGTCAAAGTGACTTTATAGATGTTCATTTTAACAGCCGGTGCGTGCAAAGCATTACCTCAAGGGCAACAGCTTGAAACTTCGAAAGGTAAGACTGATTCACAGAGCTCATTCCTCGTGAATGCTGTCAGGTGTTTTTTAAGTTTCTTTCCCCAAGTAGGTAGAAAACTGAAATGTAGTTTCAACTGTTGGGGCAGCTCAACACAGCAGTAGGAGTCTTTCCACAGGTAGGAGAAAGGAAATAAAAAGTGAGGATCAGCACAGGATAACAACCGCAAGATTAAGACGAACTATCTTCTTTCACAGCGGTGAAGTGGATATTTGTCCACAGTGGGAAAAATATAGAATAAAGTTTTACCTCAGCTTCAGGCCTACTCTAGATTTACGTGAATCCTGCCCTTACATAATAAACATGTTTGTTAGGATGCCAAATTCTCGTTAAAGCTACTTTCAGTTACTGTGACTCTGGCTGGATTAATCTTCTTTTGAAACCTAATGACAACCAAGTTTCTGTGGTCTTTCTAATGGTTGATTCAACACTGAAAAGATGACATTATAAATTATCTATCACTTAACTGAGAACAAATTTACAGACCGACATTAATTTGCGACAGTTCTGTGGTAACTGTGCTCTGTTTCTCGGCCCATGACAGCTGGGATTTGGACCGAATACTCGTATTTGCACGCCGTGCAAAATATACTATTTGTACTTGGTTATTTTTTCTGATTTATCTATTTTATGACACTAGAAATTAGGGGTGGGAATCACAGAATGGGTCATGGCATGTTAATCTAATCTTAAGTGGCCCAGGACAGCGCAATACACGACACAGTTTAAATGTGCATGTGCATATTTGCGTCTGCGTGTGTGTGAATTAAAGTTGCAAATAAAGTGCCAGCTCCTTTATTAAACTCTTTGATTTGCTTTACCCCGCTCACTTAGTGAGTTTCTGTTTTTTCATTGCAAATTTAGATAGATATGCCTATTTCAAACAATTGAAGGAATGTACAATCCATATTTTTAAACACAACAAAACAAAATCCCAAATATATTAATTTTATATATATATATATATATATATATATATATATATATATATATATATATATATATATATATATATATATCCATCCATCCATCCACTCGCTTCCGCTTATCCTTTTCAGGGTCGCGGGGGGCGCTGGAGCCTATCCCAGCTGTCATAGGGCGAAAGGCGGGGTACACCCTGGACAGGTCGCCAGTCTGTCACAGGGCCAACACACAGGGACAGACAACCATTCGCATTCACATTCACACCTAGTGACAATTTGGATTAATCAATTAACCTATCCCCACAAGCTGCATGTCTTTGGACGGTGGGAGGAAGCCGGAGTACCCGGAGAGAACCCACGCAAACACGGGGAGAACATGCAAACTCCACACAGAAAGACCCCGGCCTGATGGTGGAATTGAACTCAGGACCTTCTTGCTGTGCGGCAACACAGCAAGAGGCCTGGGAGCTTGAGGGTCCTGCGCAGTATCTTAGCTGTTCCCAGGACTGCGCTCTTCTGGACAGAGATCTCCGATGTTGTTCCTGGGATCTGCTGGAGCCACTCGCCTAGCTTGGGAGTCACCGCACCTAGTGCTCCGATTACCACGGGGACCACCGTTACCTTAACCCTCCACATCCTCTCGAGCTCTTCTCTGAGCCCTTGGTATTTCTCCAGCTTCTCGTGTTCCTTTTTCCTGATATTGCTGTCATTCGGAACCGCTACATCGATCACTACGGCCATCTTCTTCTGTTTGTCTACCACCACTATGTCCGGTTGGTTAGCCACCACCATTTTGTCCGTCTGTATCTGGAAGTCCCACAGGATCTTAGCTCGGTCATTCTCCACCACCCTTGGGGGCATCTCCCATTTTGACCTCGGGACTTCCAGGTTATACTCGGCACAGATGTTCCTGTACACTATGCCGGCCACTTGGTTATGGCGTTCCATGTATGCCTTGCCTGCTAGCATCTTGCACCCTGCTGTTATGTGCTGGATTGTCTCTGGGGCATCTTTACACAGCCTGCACCTGGGGTCTTGCCTGGTGTGATAGACCCCAGCCTCTATGGATCTTGTGCTCAGAGCTTGTTCTTGTGCTGCCATGATTAGTGCCTCTGTGCTGTCTTTCAGTCCAGCTTTGTCCAGCCACTGGTAGGATTTCTGGATATCAGCCACCTCCTCTATCTGCCGGTGGTACATACCGTGCAGGGGCCTGTCCTTCCATGATGGTTCCTCGTCTCCCTCCTCTTTCTTGGGTTTCTGCTGCCTGAGGTATTCACTGAGCACTCGGTCAGTTGGGGCCATCTTCCTAATGTATTCTTGGATGTTCGTTGTCTCATCCTGGACTGTGGTGCTGACACTCACCAGTCCCCGGCCCCCTTCCTTCCGCTTAGCGTACAGCCTCAGGGTGCTGGATTTGGGGTGAAACCCTCCATGCATGGTAAGGAGCTTTCTTGTCTTTATGTCAGTGGCTTCTATCTCCTCCTTTGGCCAGCCTATTACCCCAGCAGGGTACCTGATCACGGGCAGGGCGTACGTGTTGATGGCCCGGATCTTGTTCTTACCATTCAGCTGACTCCTCAGGACTTGCCTGACCCTCTGCAGGTACTTGGTGGTTGCAGCTTTTCTAGCGGCCTCTTCATGGTTCCCATTCGCCTGTGGGATCCCCAAGTACTTGTAACTGTCCTCTATGTCTGCAATGTTGCCTTCTGGTAGTTCAATCCCCTCAGTTCTGACTACCTTCCCTCTCTTTGTTACCATCCGACTACACTTCTCCAGTCCGAACGACATTCCAATGTCATTGCTGTATAGCCTGGTAGTGTGGATCAGTGAATCGATGTCTCGTTCACTCTTGGCATACAGCTTGATGTCATCCATGTACAGGAGGTGGCTGACAACTGCTCCGTTCTGTAGTCGGTATCCGTAGCCAGTCTTGTTAATGATCTCACTGAGGGGGTTCAGGCCTATGCAGAACAGCAGTGGGGACAGAGCATCTCCTTGGTAGATCCCGCACTTGATGGTGACTTGTGCTATGGGCTTGGAGTTGGCCTCTAGTGTTGTACGCCACATCCCCATTGAGTTCCTGATGAAGGCTCTTAGGGTCCCATTGATCTTGTACAATTCTAGGCATTCCAGTATCCAGCTGTGGGGCATTGAGTCATAGGCCTTCTTGTATATATATATATATATATATATATATATATATATATATATATATATATATATATATATATATATATATATATATATATATATGCAATTCTGATTTTATGCTTCAAAAGGACTAGAGAGAAGTATAAACTTACCGCTCCTTCCTGTCTAATGACTTAGTCAACTTCAGTTTTCCTTTAATTCAAGAAGTCAAGAAGACTTTGGTAAGTTAAACTGACAAGTTAATCAAAAAAGAAATCAGGGGGTGTATGCATGTTTTAATAAAAAATAAAAAATACTGGCCCCAGTGTGTTGTATAGTAAGTCGATGCTAAGTTATATGTAGCTCTTTAACTTTTTGGTCCCAGTAGTACTGCAAATTGAATTTATGTTTTGTTTTTGATTGACTTAAGGAAATCAAGCCATCTAAAAATTTTGCTTTTGTAACTTGCAGCATGTGGGCTTTTCCAACTTTTGTATTTTCACCTCCTCCTAAATGCTAAACTGAAACTTTATTTGTGTTGGAACACACCCATCACACAAAGCCTAAAAATATTTGTCTCTTTATGTCATCTAAATGTGTCACACCTCTTTTTCGCGTGCATAATGCTAACACATGCAACTCCAGCAAGTTGCATGTGTTAGCATCATGCATAACTTAAGCAAACGCTACACTTGGAAATAAAACATAAAGCTCTGACTACTTTTCCGTTGCAGCTTCTGAATGGTAGACCGCAGTAAAACAGTTAAGCATGCTCTGCCACATACTAGAAGCTCAGTCAAGATAATAAAACTTGTCAACCACAACAAACCACAGGTGCACAACAGACTTGTGACTTGACTGTTGTAATGCTTTAGCCGCCTTGACAGCCAAAGTCAGGTGGGTTGCTGGATGATGGAAGATGCACACTTTTCTTGGTAGACTAGAGCAAAGATCATCTGTTGATGTTTAGTATTGAACTCACATGAAAATGAGAGGCACAATTTAACCAAGTGTCAGTTTACGTTTCCATTAGGTGGAGACATATGGAGGTTAAGAGGCTTCCTTTAAGAGGAAACCAATTTTTGTTTTGTGATTTGGGTGGGAAGAGCTAGAAACTTTTGCCAAAATAAAAGAAAACTTCACTTTACATGAACATTGAGCTAACTTACTAATGTAGTGAATGAACCAGCGGGTTAGCAAAGAGCTCACATCTGCTTCTTAAATATCTTTGAGCAAGACAGGAATCCCCAAGAACCTGAAAGTCTGTAATTATATTTACATGATTTGCTAACAATTAAAGCACCATCGCATCATTGTTTCAATAGCTACAGTCATCAGACCATGAATGCACATATCAGTGCATGCAGTCAACAACTCAAATCCATTTCACAATCAGGTAATGAGCTTCGTTTTCCTTACTCATTTGCTGATTCTGAAGGTTAATGATTTATTTTTTAAGGCTGTCTCATGAAATAGAGTATGACGCGAACTGCCTCCCTCCCTCAGTGACGCTCCTTTGTGCTCAGTAGGTGGGATATGCTTTTCAGTATCGAGTCAGACAGATAGTAAAGACCCCCTGGTGGCAATGAGCTGCAACTACAGCGGTTGTGTGTGTGAGTGTGTGTGTGAGTGAGTAAGAGAGAGAGAGAGAGAGAGAGAGAGAGAGAGGAAAATGGGTGGACGGAAAGTCCCCGTGTGGAAATCCCCTTTGACTTGGACTTTTTCCTTGTTTTAAAAAAACTATCATTATCGTACGTGTGTATTCTTTTGAAAGGCTTCGCAGGCTGCGAGGGCTCCAAAATAGATCTGATACTGAAAGAAAGAGAAGGTTGAATGGCGCCGAGGACCGCTGCGGTGAGGCTGAGTGAAGTGGCTGAGAGAGGACTAGCCTGAGCATCCGGGAGGCTTTTGTTATTACCCCGACATATTACACAGGTAAGACGCCAGCCTTCCCTCCTTGTGCCTCCCCATGTGGACACACATTTCTTAGCAATTGGGTGAGACTTGGTGGGTAAGACCACGTTTGGGCCTTGAGTAATGTATGGTCGTGTTTCTGGGGACACGGAGGAAGCTTGAAGCCTGCTCACGACAGTGGCTTTGACAGCCATTGTTTACAAAGACGTCACCCTCGAGCGGATAGCAGGACATTTAAACAGCCAAATGTGGCATCGGCGAAGCTACAGTGTATCGATACCCGCGCTGTTAGACGCGATTGAACGCTACATTGTTCCAAAGGTAGTTGTCATTGGAATTACGTAAGCCTTTAACGTCAGCAAAGTCTCCTGTTATTGTGTTTTTGTGTAGCCAGCCATCCTAAACCGCAGCGTCCACCCGGGTGCTGCTGTCTGTCTGCCTTAAAGTGTGCCCCGCTGTGACAGCACGCCACGCTAATGATTCGTGTCAACATGCTCCCTGACATCCAGGTGTCTGTTGTCTGGTCCCTCATGTGACTGACTAGCCCTTTAGCACGGCCTAGTCTGTTGTTGCACCTGCTGCTGTTTGGGTAGTAAAGGCACAGAGGCCAATAGAAGCTCGCTGTTCAGGTGTTTGTGGACTCGAACAGTATCTTTCGACCTGACTGCCAGCTTGCGAGAGGTTGATAGAAGGATGTTGTGGGAAGTTTAAAAGTCAGCAAAACTCCAGGCCCACTTGCTGACCATTACTTTCTACTTCCTCTAAACTGCTAATGCGTCTTCACTGCGTTGAAATGTGAGGGGAAATAGTCCTTTAAAACCTTCCCTTTAGCAAACTTGACTCAAATTGGGTATAGAGGTTGTGCATTGAACCTCAGTACCTTTATACTTAAAGTATAAAAACTGCCAAAAGTTTCCCTAATTTTCCTAGCTTTCAAATTACTGTAACAAATTGGGAAACGTGGCTGAATTAAAGTTGTATTTTATTTCAATTTCATTGTTCTTGACAATGACAATAAATAAATACTACTACTACTACTTTATTTAGGGGAAATAATTCTGCAGCTGCTTGTCTTTTAAATGACTTCAGGGAGTGACGTAAACCCAGGTTAGATTATCTTGCTCCTGTACTGAGAGCAGTGTTTGTGTCTGTACTGAAAGCCTATAATTTTTCTAATGATTCCCAGCCTTTTAAATGGCGACTTTATGCAGGCTGTTGAGGGAGGAGGCCTTGTGACCTTCCCATCAGCCTGGGAAGCCCTGGGTGGCCTTCGGTTAAGGTCTGGAAAGCACCCGTTTATTGTTGGAAGTCTTTGAGCTCAGTGGGACACTAGGAAGCCCTGTTGAGGGAAACTCTCAAAAACCATCAAGACAAAAAGGAGAATTAAAAGAACAAACAAGAATACAAAGGGGTCTTTGTGTACTTTATTCAGTTGGGCCCAGCAGAATCTCCAGGAAAAAGCACCATACAGCCTCCATACTGGAATCATCCTTTGTGATGGGTAGTTTCCCAAACAAACTGTAAATTAAGTTGTGCCTTAAGTCTTAATTTGTTAGGAAGGGGACTCTCCACTGAAAATTTCCCACAAATCCCTGCTGTGAAATAACATGTCCTCTCCGCTTCTCTCCATCCAGTTTCCACGTTGATCCGGCATCGGTGGTTGGTGCCTCCTCCTCCTCCTCCTCTCCTCCTTGCTCCTCTTCCTCCCCTCCTTCCATTCACCTGGCCAGCCATCCGCCATGTCGCAGGGTCAGAACTTCCTCCCCAAATTCCTGTTTGTCTCCAACCTGCTCAAGGCAGTGAAGATCCGACAGCGAGTGCCTAACGATGTGGTGAAGCCTGCTGCCAGCGGTGGCCTCATGCACCACCTGCGGGGTATGCACCGGTACACGCTGGAGATGATCGCCATGAACCACTTCCCCCAGGCCTTCAGGGAGGTGGTTCAGGCCGCCATCCTGGACCGAGCCATGCAGGCCTCATTAGAGAAGGAGAAAAAGCTCAACTGGTGTGGGGAGTTGAAGAAGATGGTGCCCTTACGCACCAATGGTAAGAACGATTATGCTGATGTTGAGGAGCTGTTCTGGAATATGGAGGCTACAGTAAACCAGATTTCTGTGGTGGTCTTGTAAGTGGATGAAGCTCCACGAAGCTTTGTTGATGTTCAAAGATGTTTTATATTATTGGTTGTATAGCAGAGGGCACCGTAAATAACTGCTGTTGGAGCAGTAGGTGATATTCAACACGAATAGAACAATTCAGCAGATTGGTCACAGAGCTAATGTTGAACCATTTCTCCTTGATTTTAGAAGCAAAACATATTGCGCTCAACACAGGATGTGTTTTGCTTTTGTTTCATTTTCTATGAGAGAGATGGTGAGCTCTTATGAGTCAGGACTATTTGATATGCAAATTCTGAGATGTCATTACTCACAGGCAGGGTTACTGTAAATGACAACAATCGAGGGACGTGAGTTCCGCTTTCACATAGACTCATTTAGCAGCCCCCTTGGTTTTACTGTGCCGACCTTAGTGTTTGACTTTAGGCACCCCACTGCTAAGTCATGTTTTCTGTTACGTGAATGTTGTAAGACGGGAACATCCCAGGGCAGGCAAACATGTAGACTCGGGCCTGATTACTTCTGATCATAGTTGTGTACTGGGAAATTCTCTGGCGTCACATGCAGGACTGTTATTTACTGTCTGTGATGTTTCAGACCCAACTATTTCCACAGTTTTTCATTTGCTGCATTTGGGGTATGCCCCCTCTTTTTCTGTGTAGGTGTGTGTTAGTGAATGTCAGTGGATGTCAAAAAAACACACCGTTTTACCTTAAATTCCCCACCTGCCTGACTTTATGTGACTTTATGGATTTGTGTTTGTGATGATCTGTTAGAGCTCATCAGACCTTGTTAAAGCAAACGTGTGTGTCTCTGGTGGCCTTTTCCATCTATACTGCAGTAGCTTAAACACAGCTGCTGTGTACATCAGATCTATTTTAAAGTTAATGGAGAGCAAGGTTTTTGAGAGGAATCATCAGCTATAGCTTCACAACAGAAGGAGGAAGAGGAAATCAGTCATAATTGCAGCTTTGTGCTAAACATGTGAGTTTCCAGAGGAAATAGTTTCTTTCTTTCTCATGTGAGAAATTCCTACATTGGTCACATATCAGAAGTTACTTTGAATAATTACTGGATGGTTGAGGAACTTGCTGGATGTGTTATGTCCTACAGTACTTTTTTTAAATAGTGAAACTCTTTGAAAGGGTCCCTGCCAATTCTGAAGTTAGTAATCACTGAAGGACTTACTGTAACTGTCATCAGCACATAATTCCCCCTTGCAAAGACCCCTTAATTGATGACCAAAATGGATGACTTCTGCTGCCAGTAACCTGGCTGGAATTTCCTGGTTTGCGAAGATGATGTCATAAAGAGGAGACAGAATTTAGTGCCGGAGCGTCTAACTCTGAAGGACCCAGACGTGACTTTGAGCAGAGGACGGACAACACGCACGCACGCACACACTCACACACACACAAGGCTGACTGACTGCTGCTGAGTCACTGGAGCTCAGCAGACACACACAAATACAGAAAGAAAACGTGAGAGAGAAGAAGTCTGTTCACTGATGTCCAGCGCCGTTGTCGGATATCTGTCTCCACATCATCTCAGAACTGAATTTACCAGTGAACCCAAAATCCTTATCTCATTTGGTCTATGCAAATGCACTAAAGATCCAAACCCCATAACCAATTTCCCCGAGCCCGGCTTAATTACGAAGCAAGACCACAGAATATAACTGACCATCAAAAAAAACCCAGACTCATAAAACTTCCACTCCGCTTCAATTAAAATAACAGGGCCACATCCGTTTTCCTGATACATCCAACTCTTCCTCCAAGTAAAACAAGGCTTTATTAGAATTCAGTCTCTCTTCTGTCTTGAATGTCTCGGACACATCCGTGGGGTTTTCCCAAACAGTATCCCATGTCTGTCATGTGTCCCCATCAGGAAGGATTTGTTCAGCTACAATACACTAACTTCATGGTTAAGTTACTGGGAGGACACATACACTGCTGCAGTGTTCTGCCTTACAAGTAAAGCTTTTAGGTTTCTTTTGGGGCATCCACATTATTCCTCCTAGATTGGGGTATGTGGTATGTGCACTTTGTTTTTATAAGCAAGACTACACAAGGAAAAACTTGATGAGGAGGCGACGCATGAGCAAAGGATGAGCCAGTGAAATTTTCCATATCACTTTCTGTAAAATGGGACATTGGCCTTAGTGGATAATCTATGAGCGTTTTTCTAGTTTGGTAATAATTTACTGCAGTTGTTTACAGTCACAAATCTTGGGCCATTCTCACACAACAACCTGCAGACAAGGTGTGGGAAAGTGCAGCCCTGCTGGAAGCACACTGTTGCAAACTTGTGCTGTCACCTGGACAGTGACCAAATCAACTTAAGTCTGGCTCTGCACTGATATGTTTTCAGGAAGTTCCCCAGCTTGCCACAGAGGAAGTATCTATATATAACCTGATGGGAGCTGCTGAACCACTTTCATCTTTAGTTTTCAGGCACCTCACTTTGTGATCATGACTTTTTTTCATGCAAGAGGAAGTGATTACGTGTGTGGACATTTGTTTGGATTTGTGTGTACCTTTGGGCCTACATATGTCTGGTGTTTTTTATTAAAAAAGCCTTGCATTTTATGTTTTTGCTGAGTGATGCAAGAGCACTGAAATGGAACAACATCTAGCTGGTCTGAAATGGAGAAGTGTTTTTTTTTTCTCTCTTTAAATACAGCGAGATGTTCCTTCAGTTGAAAGAAAACAACTGTAGCTTAGATTGCATTAATTGAGCCACACAACAATTAATGCTACACTGAGATCAGATTTTGGCCTATTTAACACTTGCATCAAAACAAAACAACATTTTATGATCCTTTTTTTTTAGAAATTTTTTCCTAGCTGTTTCTTAAACCTACTTAAACTTAAACTTAAACTTTTCCTGTATAGAGGAGAGATCTTGAAAACGCCTGTTTAATACAGCAGTATTTTACAAAGAAGGGTGCAGATGCTTTATGTGTATGAAGTTACTGCCAGGTAAATGTTTGTGGAGGGAAAAAAAAGAAGTACACATTACAGTTCATGTGTATATGCTTGTGCATGTGAGGACCCATGTTATCTCTGCTCATTAATCACAGCATTCATCGGGTGTTGATTGTAGTATTTAAAAAGATAACATTCCATCCGGTCCAAGTCACGCCTTTGTGGAAAGTACAGGACCAGCTGAGTAGCATTGATGAGTTGGGATCATAGGAGGGGAGCATGCACACATGCACTCGCATGAAAGACAGAAGTTAGTACAGGGAAATTCCTGTGTTTAGTGTGGCAACAGGGTTTTTCAGAGCTGCACACATTAACAAATATGGGCTCTGCTGTTTCACAATGAGAAAAAGACCCAGTACTGCCAAAGGAGAATAAATAAAATTCCAGGATTTTTAGCCGCTCACGCTCTCACACACTCGTCTTTTCAGCAACCAAGTCTTTACCTATATTCTACTGACTGGCTGCAGTGATAAAGGCACATACGTTTGGCAAAAACAAATATATGTATGTGAGAATTCTGGTTTTCTATACAGATTTAGATTGTAAAAAGATTCAGTTTTTCAAAAACATGTTCCGGGGAAATTACGGGTCATTTTTATCAGCCTTGTCTGTGGCGTGTGTACTGTTAGATGTATAAGGGTCATATAATAGTCGAAACACCAGATACTAACGACCAGCCCAGCGGCCTGGAAATCCCCAGACTTTAGTTACACTTGTGTGTGTGTGTGTGTGTGTGTGTGTGTGTGTGTGTGTGTGTGTGTGTGTGTGTGTGTGTGTGTGTGTACACACATTGCAGTTGCCTGTTTTTTATGCTGTATGTGCATAGCCTTTGTATGTGTGCGTGTGCATGTGCCTATTCACAGAAGGAGAACTTTGTGTCCTGTGTACAAAATCAACCAACCATAGTACTAAAAACACATGTGTTTTCTTGCCTCCTCTTTGTGTGTCTGTAGGAGATGGGAACTGTTTGCTTCATGCAGCCTCTCAGTACATGCTGGGTGTTCAGGACACAGACCTGGTTCTTCGGAAAGCTCTCCATGGTGTTTTGAAAGAAACTGACACGGGTGTCTTCAAAGCTCGCTTCCAGGCAGAGCTGCTCCAATCTCAGGAGTTCACCCAAACTGGACTCCGATACACCACCATGGTATGAATTTTCAACTAGATCCATTTTCCATTACTTTGCTTTGAGAAAACTGTGCTCATGCAGAAGTTTATTTCCTAATTGTGTGCATTTGTTCCAGAACTGGGAGGATGAGTGGGAAAAGATTGTGAAGATGGCATCGCCAGTCTCCAGTAGCAATGGCCTCCAGTTTGATTCTTTGGAGGACATCCACATCTTCATCCTCTCCAACATTCTCCGCAGACCCATCATCGTCATTGCAGGTACTCCCTTTTTTATCATCTCAAATTATGCTTATTTATCCTTGTTAGCCCTCAAAGACTCACTGGTTTTGTAAGAGCACATCTTGTAATGTATAATATATCACCACCATTCCTCAACATTTGCTCTCGGTTGTTTTGAAGTCTTCTTAATGCACTGTGTCACTTACTGTCTATCTTAATAAAGAATCTCAAATGACTACTGATGATTTCTCAACTTCAAAATATAAAAAATAAATATGCAGAAACATGTTTGCAGTCATATTTGAGCAAAGCTTGCTTTTTCAGGATCTAAAATCCTAAAATGACTGCACATTGCTCCATTTATTCCACTTGAATTGGGTGCAGCTCTATAAAAGTTGTTCATTGTCATTTGTTAGAGAGTTATAAACTCTTAAATCTTTGTTCTTTCAACAGACCAGGTGGTCAGGAGTATGAAATCCGGCACCTCCATCTCTCCTCTGAATGTGGGTGGGATTTATCTGCCTCTACACTGGCAACCCACAGAGTGCTACAAATACCCAATAGTGCTCGGCTACGACTCCCAGCACTTTGCACCCCTCATCACCATCAAAGACAGTGGTCCAGGTACAAATCACAAAGAAATAGGTGTTATATATTTGGCACGATAAAGGGACAAAGCAGGACCCCTGTTCATGGATTTGGCTCTGTGTATCTTTAACTGAATTTCCCAGAGATCCGAGCAGTACCGCTGATCAATCCGAGGCGGAATGGCTTTGAGGAACTGAAAGTTCATTTTCTGATGGAGAAGGAGCAGCAGCAGAAAGAGAGGCTCCTCAAAGAGTACCTGCACCTGATAGAGATCCCTATCAGATTGGGCCATGACATTACACAGATTATGAAAGCTGCAAGGTACTTGGGCATTATAAGTTCCATCCATTGTTAAATGCAGCCTTGAACAGCTCATGGCATAAGAATTGTTTTTGACTGATTATCAAAGATAATTTAGCCAAACTACTTTTATTAACTATGAATTTGAAAGGGAAAAAAGTAATAAAATGCAGTTAAGAACCACATTGTATGTCTCTGTCCTAAGGCTGGATGAGGGAAACCTTCCTGAAGACATGAACCTGATGGAGGACTACCTACAGCTTGTGAACCATGAGTACCAGCGCTGGCAGGAGGACAAGGAGCAGGCATGGGCCGCCCAGCCACAGCGTCCGCCACCCTTCTCCGTCTCCCAGCTCTCGCTTATTGAGATCCGCTGTGCCACACCACGATGCACCTTCTATGTCTCTGTGGACACGCAGCCTCATTGCCATGAATGCTTTGAAAAGCGGCAGGCCACTACTGGTGGAGGAGCGAGGATAGAAGGGGTAATTCAGACTAAGGAAGGAGGTTTACAAGGTGGGGTAGGAGTCATAGGGGGATCAGAGACTGAGGTGAGCTCCAGAGGGGCCAGAAGTAGCAGCCCCCCATGCTCTTCATCTGGGAGAGGAGTAGTGTTATCCAGTCCCCGCTCAGCCCCGCCCACCGCCCCCAGCCTCAGCCTATACAGTGAAACACATGCAATGAAGTGCAAGACACCCGGCTGCCTCTTCACCCTAAGTGTGGAGCATGATGGACTTTGTGAGCGCTGCTTCAACTCCAGGCAAAACCATGGACCCCCTGGAGTTGGAACGGCCGCTACAGGACTGCCAGGGACCAATGGGGGGCCTGTCGTTCCCCACCCAGCCCAGGGCTCCGGCTGGAACCAGTGGGGAGGCTGTGAGACCGAGACAGAGCGATGTAACATGTGCAGAAAGGAGGCGTTTAGGATATTCAATGGCTTGTGTCCACCCTGCATGCAGAGACAGCAGGCTCCAGAAAGGGGAGAGCCACAACAGATCAATCCCAGGACTGAAGCCTCATCTTCAGCTTGGACCCAGGCCAGGGACACTGAGCGGCCATGCCTCACTCTAACTCCAGGGCACACCTCAGCTTGGCAGGGCCCTGTGGCCCGACCTTGTAAAAGATCTGGCTGCCAGTTCTTTGGGACACCTGAGAAACTGGGTTTCTGCACTATTTGCTACGTAGACTATCAGACAAATCACCGTAAGTCCTAAAACAAAACTAGAAAACACTTCTTGCATTGCACGCTTTTCGTATATATAAAATTTATTATAAAAGCCGTATAGCTGTCTTAATAAACATCTCATTTAACTGTTCTGTTTGTTGTTATTCAAATGTCATATGGCACATTGCTTATGTTGGCCACTGTTTCTTCCAGACCTGACTCCTCCTCCTGCCCCGGCCCAGAGTCGGCATGGTTTGGAGACAGGCTTCCAGAATGCCTCACGATGTCGTGGGCCTGGGTGTGGTGCAGTTGGCAAGGTGATGCTGGAGGGCTACTGTGATAAGTGCTACGTAAAAGAGCAAAGTGCAAGACTTAACCAAGTCGCAAATCGCACGTCCCCTCCTCTGGTAGGTACCTGCCATACCTTCATAACTCCTCACTGTTCTTCACATGTCTTGTTTTTTTCGTGTGTTCTTCTTCTTCGCCTGTTGACAGTTCTTTCCATTCTCGCTCTTTCTCTGTACAAAAGCGTGAACGAGCAGCAAAACCCAGATCTTCGCAGCAATCCCAGACCCAGACTCAGTGCCGGCGGAGTGGCTGCAGTAATGTGTCCCCGGGTTGCACAGACCTCTGCCCAGAGTGCCACACGCGTGGTCAGGGCAGAGAGCCAGGAAGACGGGCGCAGGCGCCCAAAGAAAAGTCGAAGCAGCGGTGCCGGACACAAGGCTGTGACCACTACGCCAACCAAGAGAAACAGGGCTACTGCAACGAGTGTGACCACTTCAAACAGATTTACCGCGGCTGACCACATTTAGCGCCCATGCACACGACAGCGATGATGACACATCGCTAGCACGCTAGAGCCGCCGCCCTGCTGTGGGCTCTCCATGCCAGTCAATGCACCTCTGATACTAACTAACCAACTAACTAACTTGCTAGTGACTAACTAGTTACCTTATGGCCTGAAAATCAAACCCCCCATGTAGAATGTGAAGAGAGAGTGTGTGTATGTGGGGGTGGTGGTGAGTGTGTGTGTTTTCGCAGTAGACATGGCCTCCAGAATACCTCTTTGTGCAATTATTATCATCTGACATGCCCTGCGCACTTACACGGTGAGAGGTTTGGCTACATGTCAGAGCAACTGAATTAACTCTTGTGTACAATATGTATTTAGAGGTACGTAGTGAATCGTGCCGGACAAAATGATTGTATGTCGACATAACAAGAAGCATCTGACATTGCTTTCTAGACCACAGCCAAGGATTTATACCCCCCGTCTGTCTGTCTGTCTTAACCCATCTGTGTATCTGTCTGCCTGTCTGTCTAGCATTTGCTCTGAAGAAAGAGAGATGCAGTAGTTGGGCATGCCCAACAGCAAATCTCTGTGAAAATAGTCAGCAGAAGTGTGCAAAACTGGGCCAAAGGAAAGCAAGCAAAGTGCTTGAAATTAAGTTAAATGGCATTCACCACTGTTTTGCTTAAATCTCCTAAATCACTCATCTATGTCCTCACAACCCAGACAAAGATTTTTTTTTTCTCAAAAAGATTCTCTTGCAGTCAATATTGTAAAAATGGTCAAATATTGATTTTCTTCCATTAGCCAGACAATAGCAGGGTTAGTTTATATTTTGAGGCTAATTAACCTTATTACTGTTACATATCTGATGTAAATTGCTTGACATGGAAAGTAAAAAAACAAATTATAAACTGTGCAGGACAGACAGGGCAGGCCCCTGTTAGTTTTGGTGCTACATGTACAGAAATACAAGCCTCTCCATTGTAGCCAACATGCTGGTGGTTTCAGCGGACAGAAGGCAGAGATCACAGTAGAGACAGGACTCACTCTCTTTCAAAACCTCCTTTCCTTCCTCTTATTTCCCTTTTTCTCCAAAACAAATCTGTTGCCTTGGACGTTGTTTTCCTGTTTACTTACCACTTAAGCACCTAGAAACGCATAGACACATGCGCACACATATCTACACAATGTATACACCAACATAATATCGTCAGTCCTGTTAAAAGGGGATTGGCAACTGTGAGGAGAACTGAGACTACAAGGACAGGCGAAGTCTGGATAATTATCCACCCTACTACTGTATACACACGCACACATGCAAACACAGCTTTGTGAGATTGTATGTCCCCACCCCAGCCTGAGGTAATGTGTAGGTAAATGAACCTGTAAAGATGCATTCCTCTCTGCTTCACCCTCCTGGATGTGCCAAGGCATCACTTTCAAAACTTCAGAGAGCAATCCTGTTGCCTGCTTTGGCTAATCTTGTCTATCTGAATGTGTTTGTGCTGCTTGTACAGCAGCACAGTATTGGGGCTGATCCTCGATAAGTTTTGCCTTTACATAGTGATTGAAATTTTATGGACCAGAGGGGCCTGATCAGTGATTATGGATCAGTGCTCCCACTTATAAAAAATGCTTTTGTGAACATGGATCTTAGTCCATACCGTAGGACCTTCCAACCCGATGCCTCATCTTCAATACACACACACACACACATACACACATACAGATAAAACGTACGCGTGTGTGCGTCTGGAGTACACAAAAAACTGACATTCCTCCTCTTTTTTTCTTTTCTTTTTTTTTGAATTTCAAATGTATTTTGATATATTTGTTTTTTTTCTGCCAAAAGAGGAAAAAAAAACAAAAAAACGTGCCATCAATTGCCAAACAGTTGTTGTTACCTCCTTAAAAACGGCCAGCCTGGACCATTCTAAACTAACCAGAGTGCCACAGATTGACATCTCCTGTTCTGCGCAACCACAGACTTCAGCTAATCCAGATCTCTCATGCTGAAAACCCCCTAATGGACACCATCTTTCCGTGAACTTATCTTTTATTCAGATACGAAGAAATGTCTGTCTGTAAAGATAAGCTCAAACATGAAACATTTATCAGACTCAAATTTGGTAATAACTGGAACCTCTTTCCCCTCTTACTTTAGCTGTGGGCAGATATCCATCTGTGGCTCTAGTTAGAAAAGCATAGACAACCAGGCTCTTGGTCTGCCTTTTCATTCAACTGTATCTAAAGCTGTCAGGCCAGCCCACGTGTTGACGGCCTGGACGTAGATCTCTGTGTGCTTTAATCACCTCTAGACAAACCTTAATCACTTCAAGGCCAATTAGTGCTCAGCTCATCATAACCTCTTAACAAGGGGCTCTGACTGAGTTTGACTGGGAGGAGATCACATAAGTTGCACATGACTTGTCTAAGCTGCTGAGGCATTTAGGAATGGTACTCCGACCTGTGTAGGGACATTCCAACAGTAGGAAGAGCATCGACTTAAGAGCAGAAGGTGTAACAAAACATGCAAATGGTGTGGAAGTTTCTTTGTGTGACTTTTTGACAATAGGGTATTGTATGAAAAAAGCCTGGTTTTATTTGTTAAGTATTTATTCATATCAAAATATCTGTATTGTGTGATTCAATAATTATTTATATGTCGTCCTGAAATGAATTATTTTTATTAAGAAATCTGAAATCTGACTGATGTGTTTCTTGGGTCTGTACTTACTGTGTGTGTGCGTGTGTGTGTGTGCATATACTTGTGTGGATGTATTTTGACATCAGGTGGAACCGTAGAATTTGATTTGTGTGAGGATTGGCGTCAAACATTTATTATATTGATAAAAATCATATTAACGTGCAGCCCCATGTCAACAAGTGCAATCGCTGTCAGGGGAGAGTTTATTATAAGCTTTTGAAGCTACAACTTACTGATGAGTCTCAAATGCATCACCTGCTTGCAAACAACACCACAAACATCATTGGTGATGACCCTAACTCTAGAACTAGGCAATTAGAATATGTTTATTGATTTATTAAGTTGTTCTCCAAAATATTTTCAATTGGGAAACAAAGAAAGCGTTTATTCAAAGTGACATACATCAAAAATATCTATGTTTTCCCCCCAAAAAGTCTCCAAAATATACAATTATAGGGGAGTGCTAGGGTTATGGATGGGATTATGCTTACTTAAACTTCATTGGGTTAAGTTGCTGTTTGGAAAAGAAAGTTGTAAAGATGAGCTTGTTGCATTTATGTTTAAGTGTATGATGGTTCCAGTTTAAAATGAGGTTTTGCAGAAAGGGAACATTGTGGGTTTTTCGAGAACAGCTCATTCAACCAATGCATGAGTGACTGAGGTCATCAGTAACTCGACATCAAAGGCAAAAAAAAGCACGTCAGGCTGTCATTGTGAGGAGAGTTTTGTCCCGAATGAGTAATGTTGTATAGTGGTTAACAGCTTTTCCTAATGTGTGAAAGTTCCAGACCAGTAGGAAGCACAAGTTCCTGTGAAGGTTGTGTTAGGAAGGGCATCTGGTGTAAAAGTGCGCAGGTCCGTCTACTGTGGTCTACTGTGGTGACCTATTGTGAATAATGGAGCAGCTGAAAGAAGCTAGAACAATGCAAAAGTTATTGCTTTTTACTCCCTATACTTCATTAAATACTGTTTCGGTGTTAAAATTATAATTGAGTCAGGGTAAAGCCTGGGGCCCTTAGTTATGATGTTATGATCAGTGAAGGTCCTTATAAAGATAGCTAAATATGGCCTTGTGTGTATGTATATGCCTCAACACACAGAGAGTGGAGCAGGCGGCAGCCACACAGGGGAAACAGTGGTAAGAGAGTACTTTTAGCCAAAATATGGGAAGTGTTCATCCAAATGATGTCAGACTTGGCATCATACTTAGTCAAGTCCCCAGCAACACACTCACCAAGCTTGAACTGGGTTGGATAAACAGTTGTCAAAATAGGCAAAGAAAAAAGAAAAGAGACATAATTCTCGAATTATTATTAGTAACATTACAAATGGGTTTGTTCGGCATTTTTTTCTATTATTTTCTTGTGGCTGGTTAGGAGGGGGCAGGAGAATACAGTATATGAAACACTATAATGTGTTCTAGCCTGCATGCACTTGCATATGGAGTCTGCTTGTGTTCTCAGATGCTCAACCTTCTTCTTATTGCTTCTCTTTACTAAGCTGGATATTGCTTAACGCTGTTTCTGCAGACAAGCACTTGCACTCTGTTGGCAACAAATCCATCTCCAGTGTAGGAAGTATAGTGGGTGCTGCAAAAACATCAGATAAATGACTACTGAGGCCTGGTTTAGATGTGGCAGACTGCACCATTTTCCCATATGCTTAACTGGGTTAGATTTTTTTCTTCTTCTTTCCACCTTTGATGTTCTTCTTTCTTTTGTCAGTTATGCAGATTTCCATAAAAGAAGCGCAAACAATAAGGTTTTTTCCTTCTGTGCTTTTTTTTTCTTTTCTTTTTTGGTCACTATATTCTTGTTTCCAGGTTATTGTAAGGCTTTTGTGCTAAAAAAGAAAAGAAAAGAAAAAAGGGAACCCCCACCCTCACAAAAGAAAACGCAGTTTACTCAGGAGGAGTGGGTCACACGGTGGGAGGGGGGAATTTGGAGTAAGGGGAGATATGGCAGTTACAGGTGGGGAATTGGCAATACTTATATATGGTAGGGCTGAGGTGACATTTAACAAACGTGGGACTGCAAGGTTTGTGCGTGGGGAGATTGGTAGGCTGATGCGGTTTCCTGGAAATACCCCAACATGCAAACGCTCTTGTAAAACCGTTCTGACAAGCAGGCAAGAAGTGTTTCACTTGAGGTTTCTCATGAGTGTGGTGCAGCAGACCTTTCTATTCATACGCAGTATGAATAAATATAGTGAAGCAAATTTAGTTGCAGATTACAAATAGCCTATTTTTATTGCCAGACTTCATTGAATAGCTTATCCTGACAGAGAGATGACTTGGGCAAAAAGTATATTAACAAGTTTGCAATTAGGAAAATGTATGCAAGTGCATACACAAATACATAAATTAATCAAATGTTACATACCAGACCCAGTAAATTCTTAAAATTCTTATTTAGATTAGGACTAACACATGACTAAATGCTATACAGCTCCAGTCTGCTAGGCTTGATTAACCTGTCAAGTTGGCCTTGTTAGGTGAGGCTGTGTGCAGTCAGGAATAGGACCCAAGGTGCAGACTCCGGAGACAGACGTGAACTCAAAAAGGCTTTAATGCTGAACACAACATGACATAACTAGAAAAACTCAAAATAAACTTACACCGGTGGACAGGCAAAACACAGCAAAATAAACGGTAGATCGCGACACGGACACAAAGAAACACTGGGCTTAAATACACAGAGGGAGCAATCAGGGAATGGGTAACAGAAGGGAAACACAGCTGGGGCAAATCAGGCCTAACGAGACAAGAGGAAGCAAAACCAGACACATTAACATCAGACATGGACTTTCAAAGTAAAACAGGAAACACATAACACAGACTGAACAAAGACACAGACTCATATGCAGGCACTACAAAGGGAACAGAGACGTGGGAACAAGGCAGACACAAACACTTAGGATACACAGACGCGAACTAGACAAGGGGATGCAGGTGATAGGGGAGACATAAGCCATAAGACGGAACTCAAAGAAACCAAAAACTAGAAAGTATAAATAATAACATAAACTCAAACACCCTGGGTCAACGACCCAGGCATCCTAACAGGCCTGGGGCAAAAATGTGCTGTTGTGTACCTTTTAATGCTGCAGCAACAACATCATCTTCAGTTTAATTAAATTCAGTTTTATTTAAGGCATTACATTTATTAATTTAGGGCTGCATGGTGGTTAGCAGTGTTGCTTCATAGCAAGAACGTCCTGAGTTTGACTCCACCATTTGGCCGAGGCCCTGCTGTGTCAGTCTGGCGACTTGTCCAGGGTGGACCCTGCCTCTCGCCCTAAGGTAGCTGGGACCAGTAAGACGAGCAGACCAGGGATATGGCTCTTCAGAACCAGAGGCATCTGCTAAAGAGGTGTGAATTTATGTCATTCCGAATAACTGGTCACTGGTTATGTGTCTAAAACCCGCAGTGCTAAAATAGACAAGCATTCAAATTTGTACTTTTTTAATCTATCCACCAGTGGATAGATTAATCTATAAGAAAGCACCACTTTTTTATAAGGTAATCATACCTGTAGAACGAAATTATCCTAATCAGCCAAGTAACTTGTAACTACAACTATCCAATATAGATAGTGGAACGAAATGGTTACAGTAGCACTCTGTGCAGTAGTGAAAAAGGTGAGTCATTACCAGAACTTCCTTAAAAAGGCAGTGAAAGAGGAGCTTTGGTGCACTTGGAAGTTTGGTGACCTTCTAGTTGTAGCCTCTTTATCAAGCCGTTACAAACTCTCAAATATGTAACTACAAGGATTATACAAGAAAAGTTTTCATCTTGACGTTTGTGGTATTTCGCAAGACTGCAAAACGCCCTGATTTACACAGGAAAAAAAACAGCTGCCCAAACTCTGTGTTTAAGCTGTCATCAATAAAATAAGAATGAAAATGTCAAACCAAGATCGCTGCACAATGTCTGTTCATGAATGAATCTGACTCACTGCCTCTTCTTTTGAAAAGTGACATGTCGCAAAACTCAAAAGTACAGCTGAAGCTCATTCGACAGGAAGTTATCTGCTGTTGTGCAATAGGAAGAGGGTGTATCCATGGTTACCTTTGTCTGACCTTTTTGTAACAGCAGCAAACAAAACACGCCCATTCACCCTAACAGTATCACATAAACACCCACCAACTGAGGTTTTTTTTTTTTGGCCCATTTAAAACTCTCAAGTACTGTAAAATTCCTGGAAACTGAGGCGGGATTCAGATTCGGGTTATAGAGTGAGGTGAAATACTCAGAACACAGTTTGTTTGACTGATTATCAATGCCATTCTCAGGCTCTTCACATAAACCATTAAAATTATTATTTAAGTAGTATATAAAGTACAATTTGTACATGCCACATGAAGTATGATCTAACCCTGTTTATTTGGCATTCATAAGCTGAAAAAAAAAGCCACAGATAAGGGAACACTTAAAGTGTTTGCTCATTCATTTGTTAACTATGTATGGTATTTAACCCTGGAGAACCCATGGGGTCAAATTTGACCCCATGGTTTCCCTAGTAAACCAATGGGGTCGGATCTGACCCCATGGGTTCTCCAGGGTTAAAAGTAAATTAATAAGTTACCAATAAAATATCACAGGTGTAAAATTCACAGTATATACAGAGAGGTGTCAGTATCAGAATTGTCCTTCATATAAATGTGCTTTGTCCTAACCAGCCTGATTAATGGTAGCTTAAAATAAATGTTTCTAACTGAAAGCTAGATTTGCTCATTCAGATTTCCTCTGTGCTTTCAGCCACATCTCATGACTGTCATTCGTGAACAGACTTAAACATGTTACTGTAAATATTCAAGTAAGTTTTGATTACCAGTAAAAATATAAAACAAACACATACATGTGCTGTATTTACATTTCCTGTTATTAAAATGCTTAATGTGATATAGCTGTGTTACATTTCACCCCCAATTACCTCATACATGACAAATGCAGTAAAGGATATCTAAAAATGATCTCATTTTGGTTTACAGCTATATTAGAGTCCTTCATAAGCTACTTATTTTCATATAGGAAGTAAAAGTGTTACAGATGTACATCTGTGAAATTTCCACAGTTTCATAACCCAAAGTCCTGTGTTATAAAAGTAATTCTGAGTAATCCAACAGGCGGTCTCACAGTTATTAATCTTTCTAATCTAGGATCTCTAATCCTATCATTGTGTGTAAGTATGTGTATGCTTGTAGGAGTGCTCAACAGTGCGTCACTGGACTGTCTAGATGCCAATGATAAAAGAAGTGAAACCGATGGGCTACAGATCACAGCAAAACACCATGCAGCAGGTCATTAACCTTGCCGTTTCAGGTCTCTTAACTTTCCCTAAGGTGATTTTAGCTGAACAAAATAAACTGCATTTAACTATTTTGGTTGTTTATATTTTCATCTACATCATAGTCTCCACTGCAGCAGTAATTTCCATCACAGAGATGATTAAACGTTTTATTTTATGACATCTAACAAGGGAGTTGTCTTAACATCACAACATATACTTAGTCACGTTTATATTTCTTTCTAAAAGAGCAATAAGGGATTTTTGCACTGATAGACAGCTCTAAAATGTTTGCATAACTGAGGCAGTTGTCGTTCAGGAGACAGAGTCGGTCGTCTGTCAACTGGAATATCATATGTGTAAACTGGTTTGAGTCTCAGCCTCCAGTCTACATATTCAGTATCCTGGGCAAGATAGTGAACCCTAAGTTACCCCTAGTGCATCCACTAAATTGCGAGTGTGCCAATGTTGTGTTAAAAGTCCTTAGGTGTAGAAAAAAAGGAACTTATATGAATATGTGTGTGAATGAGGCTTCTAGTAAGAAAGTGCTATAAAGATACCAAACCATTTAAAACAAAACTCCCTATAATTACTGAGAAAATACATGAATGGACAATAAGAAATAAAGGTATACTACTTTAAAATATGGAGTATTTGGTGTTTATAAATACCAAGGAAGGTAGTTTAACATTAAGTGTTGCCTACTGGCGTCGATTAAAACATTTCTGTAATCTCACAACTGGGTTTAGGGAATTAAAAAAACAAAAAACAAAAAACGTTTCGTCTTTAAGCGCTCGCATTTGTATCATGACTACAAAAAACAACTACAATTCCCATCAGCTACGTGTGTTTACGGAAGCCTGACCCGTAAGCTAATGGTTGCCTCGTTTTGTTTTTAGGGTACAAGCTGATGTGATTTCTCGCAGGGGCGGTGACGTAAAATCTAAAATTCACTACTTAAAGGGAACTGTTCTCGGGCGATACTGGTTAATGAACTAAGCACAGCTCCATTGGGATTTGACGACCGTTACGTCGTGCTCGATGTGATGGTTGTTGCTTTGATTGTTGTACGTAGCCTAGCATGTTTCCTTAGTTAACAGTGCGATTTAACGACGATTAAACATCCATGAAACCGACAGACTCGGATGAAGATGAAGCAGAGCACCCAAGCTCCATGCAGAAGGAGCTGAGGCGTATGTTAATGTTTTGTCGTGCTACGTTTGCTAACCTGTTTGAATGGGCAGCTCAAGAGAGCGTCGTTGGATGGTTAGTTAGCACATAGTAAGATGAAACCGACTTGGTGTATTAAATTTATGCCGCCAGAGCCCAATAGAGCATTATCTCTATAGGTATGTTACCGAAAAGAACTATTATTGGTGGAAAAGTACAGGTGACAGGCACATGACTGCCACCTGTTGCTGCTGGGGCAGCAGATGAGGACACTTCACAGAACATAAGTGTCAATGCAATCTTAAACCAAAAGAAAACACAAGCTGACAATAAAATGAAGCTTCAGATTCTGAATCCAGGCGCTCAAAGTGCAGCTAAAAAGGAGACATGATCTCATGTGAACCGGACCAGGGAAACTGCCCTTTCTGCCAGTGTACAGAAGTTTAACTACATATTTAATCCCCGAGATTTGTTAGCATGACTCTTTGGGCTGAAAGTCAAAGAACTAAATGTGTAAAATTGCAGAAATCTAAATTTTAATTACTTTGGTGTAGTATGAATGACCATGGAGGAGGTCTTTATCAGTATGAAAACTTGTGAAAATACAATTAAAAGTCCAAGATTTCTGTTCTCCTTCTCCTTTCCAAAGCCATTTAGTGGGCCAGTTTGAAGCCTTTGCTGGGCCGATTCTGGACCCCGGGCCTTATGATTGGCACCACTGCTCTAAAGCTTTCATTTTAGGATGCATTGCCTGCCCTAAGCAAAATAAAAGCTTTGCATTATTTGGCTTCTGATTGGCTAAAATAAATAGGTGAAATTGAGATTGTACAGCTTAGTTTTTGTGCAAGTGCCACCTGCTTACCTTCGTGAACACAACACTGGTGGTGTATTTGTTTGCTGTATAGACATGACTTCTTTGGTTGTCTGTGCATTTCATCAAATAAATGATATACTATGTTACACTGGCATCTATGTGTATGCTGAATTCAGAGCGGGCCAACCAAAGCATCCAGCATCTGAGCAGTGCTCCGCTGCAGCTGGACCCTGATGGAGATGAGGTGGAGGAGGTCAGAGGTGGTGATGAAGACCATTATACAACCATGGCCGAAGAGGACAAGGCTGCATGGAACCAAAAGTCACAGAGTGAAGCAGGTGACTGATTGAATACATAGAAAGTTGATTCTGTTCACTTGTAAACTGACCTTACACCAACCAAGTAACTTTTTCTGCTGACTGCAGGCTTTCTCAACCTTATAAACAGTATAGTTGCATAATGACAGAAATTGGCGCAACTGACTAACAATGTGCAATGAGCTCAGTCCCGTGATTGTTAATATGCCAACTGTCATGACCACTGATCAGTGAGGAGTGGCTAAAGCATTGCAAGATTGTGAAAGATGTACTCTTAGGCCTCCTCCAGTGTTAAAAAATGGTCACCTCTCTTTTTACTTCCTACCAGCCTGGGATGCAAACTTCCTCAACATTGAAAGATTGGGCAGTACCCTGTAGGTATAATTACATGCAGTCTTGGCTTGACAAACTGAATATTCTGTGTTGTCCCGTCTGCCAGTGGTTGTTTGGGTTCTCTGATAATGTATAATTTACTGCAGTCGTCTTGGCAGCTGCATGTACTGTATTACTGTGTCTGTTCTGGGGCACCCGATCATTGAGGTGGACCACTTTTTGATGGATCATCTTTTGGTGTTTCAAACCACAGAGACATGGTGTTTTGAAAAAAGAAAAATGCATCTCAGCTGTTCTGATACTCCCGAAACATAAGAGATCAGATTGTTTCCTTAGGCAGCAGTTGTCCTTCTTCTCTCCTGGATCGCTCATAGCATTCTTCCCATCTTTGACTAACCAACCTGTGATAACCACATTTTAATAAGGAGCTCTTTGATATGACGTTCTTTTGCTTCCCTAGCTGCTGTGTATGTGGGGATGGTGTTTGCGCTAAAAAGAACCACAATGGTGCTAAATTATGCACTTGTACTGCTTATAAGGCTGGGAAACGTGCAGTCAGCTGAGACCGAAGAAGTTACTTGGATGAGTGATGAAATGTTTCTGATTAGTTGTAAGTCGGTTATGTGATAAAACTCAGCCCTTATAGTGGGGTATCGTGAGATTTCCCCTCTCAGTCTTTTTACACAAAGTTTAAATAAAGTGTTTATGTGTTTGTGTACATACTTATTTCTTATGTCTTTTGTAGTTAATCAGCTGAAGAGCCTTCTGCTGAAGCAGGGCAGAGAAATTCCCACACCTGTCTCCCCTTCCAAGAAACAGTCTCCATCCAAGGTAGAATGAGCAGTTGTGCATGGTTTAACATTTAAATGCGTTAGATCTGACGAAGGCCTGTTACAGAACTGATACTCAGATTAGGAGCAATTCTCCATACTTGAATGTACCATGGTTTTATAGTTCACTAAAATGAAAGAAAAAACTAAAAGTAGGTGTGAAAACTAAGTGAAATAAACTAAAAATAAACAGGAAAGGCCCTCAGTTTTAGTTTTTGTCATTCTAGCAAGCATCAGGAAGCCTTGTAAATTTGTTAAAATTTGTCACAGACTCACTTTCTAATAATAAAAAAGTAAAATTAAAAAAAATGTGCTAAAAGTGAAATGTGCAAAGCCGCTTTGAAAACAAATGAAAGCTAAACTGAAATAAAATGGAATTAAAACTGACTTCACTTGCGGCTCTTCTGTGTTTTGGCTTTTATTTTTTACTCTTCTTTCCCTTTTGCATGGCAGGAGGGGATGTCCAGTTTACCTGCCTTTCAGGATTTGGTTCCTGTATTTCACAAGTCAGAATACATCCAACATCTGGAAGCTGAGGTTAAATTCTGTAAGGTCTGTGTGCACAAATGTACGTGTGTGGGCGCGTCCTTCATTCCCAGTGTGCTAATGTGAACGGATGTTAATCGGCTTCTCTGTTTGTGTGACTTCAGGAGGAGCTGCAGGGAATGAAACAGCGGATCAGAGTAGTGGTGGTGGAAAATGAGAAGTTACGTTCAGAACTGAAAGCCGAAGCTGTGGATGAATCCCTAAAAGATTACACGATCCGAAACTCCACGGTAATTTGTGCGTGTGTGAAAATCATTGGTTTGATTTTTGTGTGTGTGAAAATGGTAATGCATGTAACAATGAAGGCACCTATAGTACAAACATAATAATGAGAGGAATAAAAAAGACTGAGGTTACCTTATGGCTCAGTCACACTTAAATAAAAATAGGACGGTCATTTCTTTGCAGCTTTGACACTCCAGCTTTGACAACAGCGACTGAGGCTTGAGGCTTGCATTAATCGTAGTCATGCTATGGTCTCCAAACGCTGTTTTCTTATTATATTGTGACTGTTGCATTAGTCATTTTTCTCTGGACACTTTCAGTAGAGAGACACTAGAATATAAAGTTAACGTAGCAAAGTTTTTATAGTTCAACAGGCTGAATTTAAGCATCATAAAAGCATCTTTCAAATTAAAGATTTGGTCACCCGTTCCAATTTTTTTCCTCAGATGAATGAAGTCATCGACAACAGCCACGTAGCCTCCATTCGAGACCACAGTGTGCTACAGAAAGAAGAACACAACACATGGAAAAATGAGCTGGTAGGAAAGATGAGTCTCTACTGGTTGCCGTTCGGTTCTCTTTTACCTCAGTGTTCATCAGATTTTATGCGTCACAATAATGCACAATGGTCCCAGATTGTATTTTAAGATTGGTCTTTTTGCTAATTTCCTCCAATAAAACTTTAACAGTAGAAACATGAATTCTGTTTTTTAGTACATTTATATAGGAAGCTGTTGCAATAAATTAAATTTCATCCAGTTAGATTCAGATGTTTGTGCTCATCAGGAAAAACTGAAGGTGATCTACCAGGCCCAGATGGAAAGCTTGGAGGCCCAGGTCATCTCTCTCAGGTTAGTTCTTTGCGGCATCAAACGAGCAGAAACTCATCTGGGTCATTCCTTGAAGAAAAGGTCAGTTCCTCCCACTGACGCCCTCAGAGTCTGCAGATTGTTTTTTGTTTAGTCACTTTAGTATTTTAATGATACCCTGGAAAAAATGTTTATTTTGTACTAAATATTTTCCAAGTTAAAAGTGCAGAGGAGTTGGTTAAAAACAAAATGCTCATTTTTTCAAGTTATTGTCTTCTTGTTTTTTTTTGAGCTCAACATAAAATGTTCAGGGCTGAGAAAGACATTTATGCTCTATTTAAAACTGCAACCAGATCAAGTGGACACCCACTCAGTGTCACAGTGCAAAACACAAAACGTTTTTGTTCAGCATGAGTTTTTCAATAACCAACTTTGAGCATCAACATACAGTTTCAATAACCAAACTATTATTTGCTGTCAATGACGCGGTGTCACAGAAACATTCTGACCTGAATTTTTTTTTATCTGTCTTCTGGTAATTCACTGGAGAAAAATGTAAAAAGTCCATTTCTTGTAGGCTGGTCAAAATAAGTCATAGCTTACCTACATTTTTATACCAAGCCCATCTCTGATCCCCTCCGTTTCAAAACCTTAGTCATTTTTAACCCTAGCAAATGTACCTTATGTCTGTAAAAATCAGTTATCTTTAATTCTTTTTAGAACACTTTTCCTTCTCTGATATTTTCAGAAAGGATCTGTCAGTCAGTCAGAAGGAGTGCGAGGAGGTGAAGCTTCGCCTGAGACACAGGGAGAAGCAGGCCGCAGATGCACTGAAGGCTGATGGAGCTCCTCGTGTGGCAGGATTGTGCCTGAAGTGTGCACAGCACGAAGCTGTGTTGGCTGGGACTCACACAAACCTGCATGTCCAGGCTATTGACAGGCTCACAAAGTCAGTGGTAACAAATGCTTCCTGCAGAATCAATCAGACGTTAGCAGCAGCATACTGACTGCGTAAACCATAGCATTAGTTTAGACTTAGTTAAGTGTACCATCCAGATTCTGCTTTTAATTCCTTTTTGTCTGATTTTTCTCAGAGAGCGTGATGAGTTACTGGTGGCTCTGCGTGCTGTGAGGACCAGTCAGCAAGAGACACAACAGAGGGAGTGGTCAGCCTGTCTCCAGGTCAAACAGGCTGTGGAGATGGCGGAGGAAGCAAACCTGCAGAAAGCTAGGGTCAGAGAAACATCCTCACACACAACTTTCCAGCTGACCGCCATCTTTGCTTAATACAGTTAATATTTAGAATGCATTGCATTTGTTAATGCTCAGATTTACCTATTTATAAGCTACACACACTGTATACATATACAGTACAAGCTTATGGGAATACCACTATCATATACATCCACTAGAGGGTGCTCAAACATTGCCTTGAAATTAAGGACATATTCAGCTTTCATATGTTCTTCAACCTCGGTGTTGACTCACAACATCATTTTTTGTTTTCTTTACAGCTGGTTATTACTCTGTTAACCCTTCTGTTTTTGTACACATGCAGGTGGAGGTGCAGTGCGAGCAGTTGTCCAGGGAGCTGGCTCGACAGAGAGAACAGCTCGACCGAGACGCACACGGTTTGCAGCAGAGACTGGCTGAGGCCAGAGAGGAGGGCCGAGCAGAGGCCCGCAAACAAAAAGAGGAGCTGACGAATATAGTTAGTCTTACTTTTCATGTACATGATTATTAGTCGCAGAATTGGGAAATTCACAGAAGAAGTGGATTACAGAAGAATGAGTCTGTTCATTTGCCTGTAAAATACTGTAAATAACTATATTAACAGACAAATTTAAAAAAATACTCTTTTAATGAAACATTAAGTAGTAAAAAGTAGGAAATTGAATCATTGCTGTTTGCTTTTGCAGTAGCTATTGTATATTTCTTGTACTTAGAGTTTATGTCTGTTATGTTTTGTACGGTAATGATACCCTAAAAAAAATGTTTGTATTTGCAGGACATTTTACTTGAATTCTGAGTGACGCTGCAGTGAAATGGCCACTGAAATGGTGTACTGTGTTTGTCTGTCAGGTGTCTGGCCTTTCCCAGCGTGTCGCTGAGTTGGAAGGACAGCTAGACAGAGCTCTCAGAGACAAGAGTTCACTGACCAGTCAGCTGGAGGACACTCTCCGCACACTTACCAGCCAGGAACAAGAAAACACAAAGGTATCGGATGCTGTTTGCGCAAGAAAACTTTGTGTCAGTATGTCTTCTTATTTCTTATTGATGGCATGATGAGCATTTCAAATAAGCATGAGCCAGCGTTTGTCTTTAGAAGTGTGGGATTGAAAAAGCAAAAAGCTCTTTTGTTGTTGTTTAAAAAAGTAGAACTATTAATTTTAAGGACCCACATGCTTCACTATCTGCTTGCATTTAATTTCTAAATCCACTGGATGGCAGCAAAAGATAATCTATTCCAACTTTATATTCAGTTTTTGAACACGTAAATGCAAGAGCATATTTTTCTTTCATTAATATTTGTATTTATTTTGAACAATTCAAGAACACAAACAAAAACAAAAATAAACCAAGTGAATCGAAAGAAAAAGCGAACAGCAATCTGCTCCTCTCAATCGACACATGGCAACCCACAGGCTGAAAAAGACTTCAGAAAAAGACAAACAAAGTGTGTGGGTTCACACAAAATTCAACCCTCATATCATTTTACAAATCTTAAAAAAATAAAACTTAGTTTACAACAAACAGCCAGATTCAAATCTTTCTAATAATTCAAAGAGATTCTCAAAACTTTTCAAATGCGTCTTATTTGTGTTTGTTTCTTAATCCTTCTAGGGGAGGATTGGAGATTAAACATCACAGTGCTTTTATATTTTTGGTGAAAGACTGAATTAGTAGGTGCTTTTAGGGATGATGAAATGTGAAACTAGTCAAATACACGAGTGTAAAAACATTGAGCCTGGGAACGAGACAGTCTGATGATTTAGATGGGTGATTTTCAAAGTAAGGACATGATAGGATAATAAAAAGAAAATCAATAAATGATGAAGCATTGAATGTGACATACTTGTTAATTAAAAGACCGCCTTTGTTTAATGAGGACTATTCATCTATAGGTATGTGTGGATCTGAGATATCAGCTCAGCCAGGCCGCGCTGAAGAAACAGGAGGCTGAACGAGAGCTCAGAGAGCTCAACGCCAAGACCAGCAGACGGATGGAAAAGGCAGCACAGGTATGTGCCGATGTATTGATTAGTTAGGATTTATTTGATATTTGTTTAAGTCGGCTACAGACCCAGTATTTTGTAGAGTTGATTGTTTCATAAATAGTCTTTATTTTTCTTTTTTTGAGGGTCTGCAATGAAGCATAGCAAGCAAAATGAGTATTAAAACTCAAATTTTCCAAATTATTCTCAAGTTATTTGCACAAGCATCAATTATCCAAACTGTTAAAGGAACAGTTCACACCAAAATCAAATTTGCATACTTTTCCTTCAGCCTTTAGTGATATTAAGTGATAGAGATTGTTTTGGTGTGAACCTTTCCACTGTAGAAATGACAGCCTTCTTTTGAATATAATACAGCTAAATGACATTTTCCTTGTGGTGCTCAAAGCCCCACGGCATTGGCATTAACTTCTCTTTACAGAAGTCATGACCTGGCTACTAAAAGAAAGCTGACAGATGCACCACTCTACATGAGGAAGTATTGGTAGTAGTTTGGGATAACTCTGTCATGATTTCTAGAAATATATTTTATGTCTTTTAAGTGTATTTCGTGTGCTTTGAGCACCACAAGGCAAATGCCATAAAGAAGTCAGACATTGCTACACACCTCAAAAACTGGACAAGACGCACCAAAACAATCTATATGACTAAATGGCATTAAAGGTTCTGATTGATTTTGGGGTGAACTGTCCCTTTAAATTTAAATAATGAATGCAGGATATTCTGTGTTTCCATTTTGAGGTTCAGAAGATCAAACCTGACGTCCTTTTTTTGTCCTGCTCAGTTTTTACATGTTATTGTAACCAGGCTTTAATGTTTTGTTCATCTGAGGGCACAGGGTGGGTTGTTGTGAAAGATTTCCTCACCTCCTCTCTTCTTCCATCTCTGCGGGACAGGAAGTGGAAAGGCTGAGCTCAGAGCTGGTTGGCTGTCGGCAGCATCTGGAGGCGGTCCAAAAGGATGGGAGCCAATGGCAGGCCGAAGCCCTGAGCCTAGCAGAACAGCTGGCAAATGCCCAGCGCCAACTGCACCTCACCAGGTAGTACCTAATCCTATTATACATGCCACCACACTCACACACACACAGTGCTCCCCTCTGTCCAGCTCCTGCCCAGCTCAGCCCAGTCCAGTCCAGTTCAGATCAGCACACCAACTGTACCGCACCAGGTAACAGCTAATCCTATTATACAAACCACACACACATAAACACACATGCGCGCCGCTGTGCCATGGTCCCGATACCAACTGGACCTCACTAGGTCACCTCTAATCCTGTTAAGCATGCCACAACATAATGCAACACAACACACACACACACACACTGCCCACTCTGTGCCACCAGGCCAGTGCCCAACCCAGCAACAGCTCCAACAGAGCCAAAATGGCGCCTGAGCCTTTCTTCTGTCCCTGGCGCACACATACACACAACAGTGCGGCTGATGGTCACTGGACAGCCTGGCCTCAGTGCCACCTGCCAGTGCCCTGCACCCGTCCTCACAACGGGCACTACCGGCACCCCTCCATTATCTTTCTATCTATTTTTGCACCATTCTGTCCTGCTTTTTCCAGCATCTCTATATCAAGACCTCTGATATTCTTTATGATTTCATCCCACCTATTTGGGCATAGATTCATATTTACTGCCACCTGCTCTTTTGTCCTTATCTGGCCTTTCTGTCTCCTCTTTAATTGAAACTAATCTCCCCTGTAACGTTATCCTATCGCCGTCCTCCCTTTGACGTTATTCTTTCTTTCCTTTCTTACTACGATCTTGTCTTTTTCTTCCCTCTGTCCCTCCTGTCATCCTCTGGCTGCTTTTTCCTTCCACACCATTCACCGCCAAGGCCACGCCAGCCAATGCCAGCCGCTCAGGGCACTCTCTCACCCCCGCTGCCCAAAGCCGAGGTGTTTGAGATGGGCACAGATGTGGTGGCGGTGTCCCGTGGTGCTGGAGGCTGCGGGATGCAAGTTTGTGCAATCTAAGTGTGTATATGTGTGTCTGGTTTAAGTGTGTGTGTCCACTGCTGCTTCTGGCTCTGATCTGTGTTTAAGTGTGTTTGTCTGTCAGCTGGCCAGCATTTACACACTGGTTTCATGACTGGCTGCTGTGTGTTTTTTGTTTTTTTTAAAAAGATGATGTAATGAGCGTGTGTGCGTGCGTGCACACGTGTGTGCATTTTGCAGCCAGCTGTGGAGAATGACATGCATATTAATGTGGCTACATGATGACTTTGACCTGTACTAGAGGAGCTACTGGACGAAACCATTTTACTGCCATGTGTGCGCCTGTATGTGCATGAGAGAGTTTATAGTTTTATCTGTCCTCAGTTGCATACTAGATGTTTGACAGCTGTTGACTTGGCTAAGCATGTAGCCATTCAGATTCAATTTTGGTCATTAGCAGTGAAAACCACTTCTGATAGAGATTTAATATGGCTGCTTCTTTTTTTTAAACAGTTTTAGATGAGAAGAAGTCTTAAGTCTTTGCACACAGTAACACCTTTAGTCACATTTAAAGGCAAAAGAGTATAAGAGTATAAAAATGATTAATACCCATAACCGCCCCTGGTTTTAAGCTTGGATGGTTCCATAATAGTGCGGTGGTTTGCACATTTTTCTGACAGCTGAAAGATTCCTGGTTTGACGCTGAAAGGAGACACAATGAAACCTGTGGAGCTACCTGCTATGACGACTCTCCCGTGAATAAGGCAGCAGCTGAAAGTTGCTTTTTATAGCAGCTGGCTGACAGTTGATTTCCACTTCTGCTGTAAATCTTTGTTGATTCTACAATGTAACCAATGCAAGTGGCCTTCTGCAATGTGTTTATTATCTTGTGGTTGTGGCTCAGTGTTTTAAATGCAGTGCTACCCAAAAATCCTGGGAGATTTTCCCCCTTTTTTGTACATTCCCACTCCCAATAGTTTGGCAGTCTCCCCTCAAGAATTTGACCACATCTGTAAGTACTAATATTAAGGCTATGATTGTAATTTCTCATGTTTAGATGATAATTCTTATTCTTTCTCTGATTCATTCAGAAACTGCAGTGAAAAATAGCTAGAAACACACACAGGAGGAACACACCTAATAGGCCAATCACAATAGCTGCAGGCTGGGTCGATGTGACGTCTAGTTATAGTTCCATGGAGGTGCATGTCAGGTTAAGGCGTAGTTTAAATGGTAGTTTTTCAGATGTTTCTGCAGTTACAGTTTCCTAACACAGAGGTATCAATCCACCACGAGTTGTTGTGCTGTTACAGTAAATGTTGAACACCGTTTGACTGTACAGACTAAAGGTTTGTCCGTCTGAGATGCACTTTAAAGCAGTTTCAACTCATTACTTTTGATATTTGGTTAATCATTACTCTGAGCTCTGAAGGAAAAAGTCTGCCGAGGACACAGAAAGCTGTCCAGCAGGCCTGTTTCCAAAAAGCAGTTTTCTTAGAAGTGTGCAAAGTCTTAACATCCATACATGGATATGGGATCTCTGTTGATTTAACTGCTTTAGAGAATGGTATATTTCACTCACATCTTAAAGATTCATCAAATTTGTGATGGTAAAAACCAAGTCTTAGCGGTGCAATGGCTCTGCACAAAAATGTATCCATGCAAAGATGGTAGCATACATGCATCGTACACACCTGTTGAAGTTTGGTCAAAGCCTTTGTCCCTCCTCAGCACTGCATTATGTTTGTTTTTTTCTCCCCCCCCCCCCCCCTTTTACTTGTCATGTCCTCATCGCTTTTTTCTTTTGCCATTTCGAAATGAAACAAATAAACCTCAAGCGATTGTGTCTCTCTGCTCTTTCACTAGCTCTGTGTCATTCTCTTTCTGTCCATCTGTGGGCCTTCAGGGGTTATGCAGAGCTACATGTATTTCATTCATAGTCATGCCCTCTGCTGTTGTTCGCTACAGAGCCATCCAAGAGTCTTTGTAGCTTTACTGGGCTGTATTTTTGTTGGTGTGTGTGTGTGTGTGTGTGTGTTGTTGGAGAGTAAGAGGAGAGGGTGAGATTCACGGTAGCAAGGCTGGAAGGCATTTATATGGCCAGCCTTCGAAGGCAGCTCTTTGATTTTTCTCTTTGCAACTTGCTCGCTCCTCTCTTTCATTCGGTCCACCTCTCGTGGCGCAAATGATCACAGCTCGCCTTCAAACAGGGGGGACATGAAGCACAGACAGCTTCTGTTTGATTTCTGATAGCCCTACCTTCCTTCCTGATAAACACATACATATAATATGGACACACACACTCACACACATATTTGTTTGTACAACGGCATCTTTGCAAACGTGCACGCCGATATTCACATCAGTCTAACCCACATGCCTGTACACAAAGACGCAAACACACGCGCTCACACACAGATGCAAGCACGCATCCGGGGGTCCCATGGCGGCTGGTGCGCTGCGCTGTGCTCCAGGATTGGATCATCAGCCAGCTGTGAGTTGGACAGCCCAGGATCTGTCCTAATCCCCGCCACTCTGTTCACATCGCCTCACATGCGCACACACACTCTCCAGTCCCGGCCCCAACCCAGCAGAGGGCTTTACTAAGTTTGTTTTGTTTGTTTGCTCCCGCCTTTCTTCACTTTCTTTCTTTTCTTCTTTCCATTTTTTCATCCGGCCTCATCTCTCCCCGTGTTGTGATCACACATCCCAAAGGCCATAGTGAAAACTGCCCAGCATAACTTCTCTTTCAACACATGCCAGATAGGACTGAGATGTGTGTTTGCATGCGTTAGTGTATCCATGGTTAGTTGAGACCTGTGGGCCTGCATTGTGTTTGAGCCGAGATGAATGTCTGAGGCTCCAGATCTTCCACCGGTTTTGTTATCCCCATGAAATCAAGCATCCATGTTCATTAGGGTGCTTGCTTAGAGATGTAGATGGACCTGGAGCTTCAAACTGCTTCTGTGAATAAGTTTACTTGCGCTCAGTTTTTCCACCTAAAACTTCTGTGTGGAGTCTTCAGCCAGGAAATATCTGAACATGCTGGTCCATATAATCTGTGCCTGTATGTGACAAACACCTGAAGAACGAGTCTTCAGTTGAAATTGTCCTGGCAGCAAATTTGCCGAGGAGGCTGAATAAACCTCTTATGAGAAAATCTGCAGTGATGATTATCTGTGAATATCTGGTTAAAAATCCTATCAGCAAATGTTCATCTTTATGCATTTGGGGTCACAGTTTCCAAAGGTTGATACTGGATAATGCAGAGCGGGCTGTGAGATGGGGAAGGTCTTTTGGGTTTGGATCAGCGTGTCCTGATCTGTTCTTTGGCAGTTGTGCTAAGTGCACCCACTGCAGCAGTATTGCATGCTAACAGTCCTATTTGAAAGAGTCAAATGTTTATGACCCAGGAGGCCACAGTTTGTCTTCCATTAGGACCTTTGTGCTTGGCGCTATGTCTTGTCTTCTCTTCAGTGTGTGAATGTCTGTGTGAATGGGTGGATGACTGGATATGTAAAGCGCTTTGGGGTCTTTAGGGACTAGTAAAGCGCTATATAAATACAGGCCATTTACCATTTTTACCATTCTCTTAAACTTGCTCCTTCATTTGCTTGTGAGGTTTAGGCCCTTAAAAAGTATTAGATTAGGATTAGCTAGAAATATTGGTTTGGGTTAAAACATCCCTCTTCAAAATGATGATAAAATGATGCTTATCCCACAAGTCAAGGGATAAGCATGCAGGTGGAATTGAGAACTAAGTTTTGTACAGTTAGGTCCATATATATTGGGACACTGACGCAAGTTTAGTTTGGTTTTATTTGTTTGATAAAACATATTACAATTATAGTTATATAATGTACATGGATATAATGTGTAGACTCTAAGCTTTCATTTGAGGGTGTCCACATTCAAATTGGATGGAGGGTTTAGGAGTTTCAGCCTCTTAACCTGTGCCACCTTCGTTTTAAAGAGAACAAAAGTAATAGGACAATTGACTCTGTTGTTTCATGGGCACGTGTGGGCAATTCGTTGATTATGTCATTTTAAATTGAGCAGATAAAAAGCCTGGAGTTGATTTCAAGTGTGGTGCTTGCATGTGGAAGAGTTTGCTGTGAACAGACAACGTGCGGTCAAAGAAGCTTCCCATGCAGGTGAACAAGCCATTCTTAAACTGGGAAAACAGGAAAAAAAACACATCAGAGAAATTCCTACAATATTAGGAGTGGCAGAATCTACAGTTTGGTACAGCGGTCCCCAACCCACGGGCCTTGGACCGGTACCAGTCCGTGAGTCGTTTGGTACCGGGCCGCGAGAGTTGAGGCGAAGGTGTGAAATGTATGGTTTTCAGGGTTTTTATCGGTTTTCAGTGTTATTTTGTTATCGTTTTTATCATTAACTCGGTGTCCCTGTCCCGTGGCGCAAAAAAGGTTGGGGACCGCTGGTTTAGTACATCCTGAGAAAGAAAGAAAGCACTGGTGAAAACAAAAAGACCTGGGCGTCCATGGATGACAACAGTGGTGGATGATCGCAGAATCATTTCTATGGTGAAGAGAACAACCAAGAACAACCAGCCAAGTGAACAACACTCTCCAGGAAGTAGGCGTATTAAAGTCTACCATAAAGAGAAGACTGCATGAAAGTAAATACAGAGGATTCACTGCAAGGTGCAAGCCACTCATAAGTCTTCGTAATAAAAAAGCTAGATTGGAAAAACATCTAATATAACTGAACACAGTTTTCAGATCAACCTCTACCAGAATAATGACAAGAAAAAACTATGGAGAAGGTGTGGAACAGCTCATGATCGAAAGCATACCACATCATCTGTAACACACGGCGGAGGCAGTGCAATGGGTTTGGTGTGCATGGCTGCCAGTGGCACTGGGACACTAGTGTTTATTGATGCTGTGACACAGCACAGAAGCAGCTGAGTGAATTCGGAGGTGTTCAGAGACATACTGTCTGCTCAAATCCAGGTAAATGCAGTCAAATTGGTTGGATGACGTTTCATAATACAGATGGATGATGACCCAAAACATACAGCCAAAGCAATCCAGGAGTTTATTAAGGCAAGTAAGTGGATTATTCTTGAATGGCCAAGTCAGTCACCTGGTCTTAACCCAACTGAGCATGCATTTCATTTGCTGAAGACTAAACTTAGGCCCACAAACAAACAGCAACTGAAAGCTGCTGCAGTAAAGGTCTTTGTGTTCAACCCACTGAATCAAAGCTGAAAGTCAACTGCATCTGAGTTGTTTCATTTAAAAAAATTTGTGGTAATGTACAGAACCAAAATTAGGAAAAAGGTTGTCTCTGTTCTGATTAGAGATGGACCGATCCGATATTACGTATCGGTATCGGTCCGATACTGACCTAAATTACTGGATTGGATATCGGAGAGAAATAAAAAATTTAATCCGATCCATTAAATATCACAAAAGCAGCTCACAAAACTTGCGACATGGCATAACTCGGCTCTTAACTGTAGCACGTCGGAGCAGTATGCGTCACACGATAGAGCGGCTGTGGCGTGTGTTGTGGAAGTTTTCCATTAAATAAAGCCAAGTTGGTGGAGAGCCTGCATGACCACGGGGAGACAGTCAGCAGAGTCTCCCTGAGCCTAGTTAAATATCAGTTAAATATCAAAAGGCAGTGCACAGCTGTTTCACACATTAAGGTTCACACTCCCTTGCTACCTCCCAGAGTTCTGGAAGAGACAAAAGACTCTTCTTGTGGAGTGGTCTGCTTCCCCCAACTTCCTTACTACCCCTTCACCATTTGTCTTAATGAATGAGTGTGGAACATGTTTAAATCCAGTGGCACCAAGGCATTGTACAATAAAATAATGTGATTAATACATAAATAAAACAAATTCCTATAACATTGCAAGACCTGTCAGCTGTCTGGTTGAGCATTTGGAGCCTTGCTACCAAACCGGCATTTTATCTCCGAGGAAGTTATCCCAGAGAGAAGTAAAGCAAGTGTGTAAGTTCATCTCTGAATGTTTGTAAAGCATTCCAGCTTTATGCTTAACACCCGATATATGGAGCGACTGCCTCTTCTCTCCCCCTCCCTCTCCTGCTGCTACTTAAATCATGAAACTGATTAATGATCAGCTGATCGGCTTTTCTGTCGCGAGTCCATCTCTCTTGTTTGTTTATCGCCCACTTCGCGCCAGAAAGAGGAAACCAGCGGCTGAACAACAGCTTGATAATCTGTTGTTAGAATTTATTTAATATTACTTTCTACACCAGAATCCTTTTCTACGCAGCTGACGGCTGGTAACTGTGCAGGGGCGGATCTAGCAAAGTTTAGCCAGGGGGGCCATAGGGCATGAACAGGGAAAAGGGGGCACAAAGACATACTTTTCTTTCTTATTCTCATTTAAAATATCTAGCTTTTAATAAACAATTATCTGCATCTTACACCCAAAGTTTTAATCTGATGTAAAATGCATAGAAGTTCATTACTGTATATAGTAACTATTAAGTCTAATACACCCTAGTAAGCTAGTTTTGCTGGGAGTTTGCAACCCTATTAGTTAGGTTGCTTACTCTTTAAAATACCAGAATAGGGAGGATGGAGTAGGTTTACGTTTATTAGATTGATCAGTATTGCTGAACTATGAAATATTTTGGGTGCACTGTATTTTTTTGCATACAAGTATAACAGAATAGCTTTAGTGTTAGTTTGTTTTTAAACTTGAGTATGAACTTATACAAAATGCAGCAAGATATTACAAAAACAGTTTTATTGATTAAAAAACACACTATATCAGATTCATATCGGTATCGGCCGATATCCAAATTTATGATATCGGTATCGGTATCGGACATAAAAAAAGTGGTATCGTGCCATCTCTAGTCCAGATATTTATGAACCTAACTATGTAAGCCATGAGGCTGAAGCTTCTGTTGGCACTTTACACAAAGCCTTAGGTTTGGAAATAATCTTATTAAGAGGCCTTTGAAAAACACTTCCATTAGTGGGGGCTATACAGAGGTGCATATTCACTGATGTATTCAGAGCATATCCAACAGCGAGGTGAAGACACCATTGTTGATCTGCCATGTATTCTTGCTTTAACCAACAAATAGTTGCAGTAAATAGAAAAGATTTGGTAGACTTTGTACTGCATGAACTAACATCTTTCCTGCCTTTTGGCATCACTTTATATTTTCACAAATAGAAAGAAAAGTGAAAGGGCTGATTAATATTTTCTGATTGTGTAGTTGTTTATTGAAGTCTTTCTTGTGTTTCTTGTAGCTATGTTATGCATGCCATCACTGCATTGCTTTCTGCAGAAAACTTATATATATTTGGTACTAGACCAGGTCTGGTTAGGGCATAAGAGATGATGTATTAGAGATGCAAAAATGTGAGACATTTAAGGCACTTGTGAAATGATGGAATGCACCAAATTGGTAGTGTGGGAAATACAAAAGCAACCATATAGGCCAGGCAAGGAGAGAAGCATACATTGTGTATTTTAAGGCCACAGTCTCCTTTCTGTGACCCTGAAATCAAGATGGGTGCAAAGAGACACAGAGCGAGAGGGTTAGGCAGACAAAACTCTGGACCAACCGCTGTGACTCTTATACATGAAGTTCCCCAAACTCTATTAAACACGTCACGCTGCTGCGTTCCCTCTGTACCTCTACGTCGTTCTATTTTTTTCTCCCCTCTGTTGTACATCGTGATAGCAAGGTCTGGAAAGGCGGTGAACAGAACTGTGTGTGTGTGTGTGCGAGGGCGGAGAAGTGTAAATGAGGAAGGTGAGGCAGCAGATGCCGCGTCCCGCCAGAGGCTCGCTTTGAGCAGCGAGTGAAATCTGGGCGCGACAAAACTGCTGCAAACCAACTCGGCGGGAGGCCCTTGTCCAATCACGGCCCGGAATAAAAGGGCCGGGGCGCCACGCGGGCTGCAGTCGCTCAGGAGAGGCGGGGGCCATAATGAACCTTCAAGCGCTGCCAGCGAGCACACACACACACACACACTGCTTGAGCACAGCATCACTCTTTCTACCTGGCATTAAGAGTGTCTAACCACTGTCACCACGAACATGAATGCACTCTGCCTCTAAGGCAACTGTGTGCATGTATTCTTGTGTGTGCGCACATGCTTGGAGTATTCTTGTTTCGTGAACTGTATTGACTTGTTTGCGAGCGTGCAATTAGACGAGCGTGCGTGCACGTCTGTGTGTGAATGTTATGTGTTGATACCTTTGGGCTACACCTGTGTCTGTGAAGTTTGATGTGTGTGTCTCTGTGTGACAGCAGCAGTGCAGTGCCAGGTATGAGACTCGCTGTGTGTTTCTGTGTGTGTGTGTTTGTGTGTGTGTGTGCTTGTCTGGTCGGCGGCCATGTTGTTGGGTAGCAGATGGCACCATGGTTGGCAGGGGAGGGGCTGCTTAGCACAACTAATCAGACAGTTACGGATAGGGCAGCTGGGAGGGCCGTCGGCCAGCCGTGTGTGCGTGTGTGTGTTTGTGTGTGTACCACAGAGTGCCATGATGTTGACAGTGGTGGGCCCGTTGGCCCGGTGACGAGACCTTGCCGTGTTCTTCTCTCCTCGCTGTCGGAGTGCCCTCTCTGCCATCGTGCCTCCTCGCCTCTCTCTCTTGCACTCTTCCTGCCTCTCTCGCTCAATCTGTTGAGACCTACTTGTTTGTGTCTTCGTTTTAGCTTTTTTAACTGTCTCCTTTGATCTTCCTGTCACTGCTGTATTTCTTTGGTTAACTGTTCAAAGGTTATGTTAATTTGCCATGAAACAGTTATTAAAATACTAGCAAATTTATACTGAAACCATTTTTGTACAGTTTTAATGGAATTGGCACTATACGTATAAAAATGTGACCCCTTGAGCAGGAACATGTCTGTTATGTTGATGTTTATTGACTTCGTGAAGTAGGTCAGTGTCTGAATGCCTTTTGAAATCATGCATAAAGTCACTAACATATTTCGTTTTCACCCGTGATCTTAATAAATGTATCTTCCTTCTATATTGGTGGTTCTTATGCTCTGCTTATGAGTCTTTTCCCTTTATTCTACCTGAGTGTGGATAACATTAAAGGAAATTTACCAGACTTGAGGCATCTGACTATCAGGTAATAGATCTAAGATGGTTCTTAGAACAGCATTACTACTGCATTAGTACATATGACTTTATGGCTTTGGCCTTACCAGGTACTCCCTGATCTCTTAAACATGTGTTTCATGTGCTGCGATTGTATTCTGCAGTGATTTTATACGATTAAATACTATTATTTTCATCATGCATGTAGGTTTAAAACAGTTTTCCAGTTAGGTGCAAGTGTGGATAGTTTATGTGGGGAAACACAGTAGTTTGAGCATTACAGAATTGCAATACAGAGAGAACTCATTCTTGTTAGGTTCTCAGCCAGTGCACACATTTCTCACTAGTATTCACAACCTAAGTATTATATATAAACATGTTATATGTTATGGCTGATAACTGATAATGTGCAGCCATGGTATACTGTCCTTCTCACTCTTAACTCAGGAGCTTATTTATGTCTTTCGCAGTTAAAATGTAGATGCTATAAATTCACCAGAGAATATTCACACTCATTACTGTAAGTATGAAGATTGTTAAGCAGGACTGTAATCTATCCATCCGGCGAGGCTGAGAATGGATAGAAAAGACAGATCGCTGACTGTGAGACCTCAGGCAAGATGGAGGCAAATCTGTCGGCTACAACTGTTGCCACCCCAGCCAAGTGTGCCCTGGGACACTGGCCTACATACACACACTACTGCTAGAGGACAAAACGAAAGGGAGTACCAGCCCCCTGCCATCCATCCACCATCCACCCTTCACCTCATTCTGTACTCATCTTTTGCATATCTTTCTAAATAGGTATGGTGAGAAGGGTTTACCAGTAGCTCTATACGTTTTAGAGGATTGTGCTGAAGATCCAGTGCAGGTCGATTTTGAAATCTGTGTTTAAAAGTGTGTGTTGTTTTCGTGTGACCGTGTCATCTGTTCAACTTTTGTGCCTTTGCACACCCCTGCTGTGAGGGTGGCAGGATCAGTGGCGCTACCCAGTGCCCACTACCCAGTAGGCCCAGCTTTCATCCAACATGACAGAACCTCTCTCTGCCCCCCCCCCCCCCCCCCCCCCATTTCTCTTTTACCTCTCTCATTCTCTTTTACCTGATTGATCTATCCTTTTGTCGTTTCATCCTCTTTTTTTCCTGCATAGCTGCTTTTTGTTCAGTTTTTTTCCCCTTCTTTTGCCTTCGTTCCATCAGCTTCTCTCTGTTACCCTGGGTGGACACAGCAGTGCCAACCGGTGCCACATAGGTAGTGGGCCAGTGCTGCCCTCAGCAGATTGTACTGGGAGTTGATCACAAAGAGCAGTAAGGAACAGAAGGATGAAAGATAAGATTGGAGCAAGGTAGCAGCTAAGTGGAGATGGAAGATACAGCAGGACAAATACTGAAAGGGGAGAGTGTCAAAGAGTTCAGACGGCATAGGAAAGTAATAATAATTATATACTGGGAGAAGACAGAAGGATCTACTCCTGCAAGCTAGATCTGAGAGATCAAATCAGGCAAAGCTGATAAAACCCCAAAACAAAATAAGAAATGTGATCAGTGTGGCTATAAGCACTAATAGGAGAAGCCCATGAAGGAGTGCTGTCCACTTTGGTGTCTATACATGACACCAGCAGCAGAACTAGCAGAAAAAACATGAAGAAGGACGATTTCTCCCCTTCCTGAGGTAATATAAAAAATTGCATTATTTGACCACTTTGGCCATTTTAATGAGTGAAAAAGCTTTTTGCTATTGGTACTTACAGCCATACTTTTAACATGATCCAATCAACTCTCCATGGTGACAACTCTGTAACTGCTAGGCCTCTTCATTGGCACTTGCAGCTACATTTCAAGTGAATTAATATAATTTCCCTGCAGTGTATGTTGATGTGCTGCTCATTCCAAACAAAGTGCCGTGCGAGCCAGGTTAAAGACGCCTTGACCTGATCCTGACAAACAAAGTGATCTAGTTGAGACCATAGACTGTGACATCACGCATAGTTTTCTGATTTCTGTATTCTGAAGCCTCAAGATTTGCTGTCTTTGGCAGCACATTATTTATTTAATTAGTTTTATTTTATTTTATTTTTTATTTTTTTTACCATAAAACCATATCTGGACAAGTTGGAAGCTTGTTTTGCAAGCTGTATTAATAAACTGAACAGGTGCAATGTACCGACAAACATCTGCTAATTAGTACTAAGTACGTAATGACTAATGATAAGGTACTAATAATTTTCACTCACCAAAGCACAACTTCTTGGATAGTCTGTACACAGCAAGCTGTATTATTTGTCAGATAATTGCATTAAGGATTGCATCAGCAGCAATCAGTGATACCAGTTAGCAGAGGTGAAGCCTAGCAAATCCTGCCCGGCTACAGCTCCCTGTGCCGGGACAGTTAATCAATGCAACCACTCCAGATGCAAAATGTATGAAAATTTAAACTTGTAAAGTCGTTCTGAATAATTCAAAAAGGAAAAAAAAAATAACTGTAAAGTATTTTAAGAAGAGGGGGCTCTGGGAATTTGTTCGACTTTCTTAGGCAGCCTCAAGTGGCCACCAGGGGAACTGCAGTTTCTGGCAACTCTAGTGGTTGCTACTTGGTAAAGACACATCTGATTATAAAGCCCAGGAGAGAGGAGAGACGTTGTCAGAGACACGAGGTATGAAAGTAAGGAGATGATTGAATTCACTGACGATGATTTGGGTGCATAAGGAGAGAAAGGTGGTGCATAGTCCTTTGAGCCTGTTACCTCCAAGCACACGACCCACTGTGAAGGCTGGTGGGTGTTTTAAATAACATCATGCATGTCTCCAGTAAGAAGTGAATTCCGTCACAGGTAGACGGTGCTCACGCCAGCAGAGATAAATTTGCTGTAGTACACAAGATTTGGACTTATAGTATAAGTACCTTTCTCACTCTTTCCTCTCTCTTTTCTCTCTCTCTTTTTTTTGTTGCATTGCATGTAAGTTAAGCATTTAACAGTAAGACAGTTGTAATCACAGATTTCTTTCTGTTTATTTGGGTAATTAACCAGAACCTTTTCTTATTATATTTGTCCCATAAAATTCACACAACAGATATTAGACATACACTTTAAAAGATGCCTAATGAGAGGTAGCCTGGTTGAAATAATTAATTTTAAGCAGTCGTTTACCTTTTCTGCTAAAATAGATTTGACCTCGAGCACTGCCACATATGCTACCCACAACTATTTCTGCGGGGCACAGATTTGACACTGACGTTAGGTCTTTGGTTTCTGGATTGGGTCAATATGAGAGCATATTGTACGTATGCTGTGTGTTTATTTTTAAAAATCACAGATGCCTGCGCTGCCAGGCCGCTTTTCTTGTGTTAAGACCATCAGTCATCTGTGCCAATTAAGATTTTTAAACTTCTCTCGCTCTGTTTTGTGAGCAGATAGATGATGACAGAGGCCAATCAGCCACTAATTGCTTCAATCTAGAGCTGGGTTTTTTCTCTGAGGGAATGTGTGCTGTAACAGCAAATGTTTGTTTCTGCAGGGTCGTGTCTATTTGTAGCCGTCTGTGTGTATATGCATACATTTATTCATATGCATGGGAGATTAAACAGCTTTTCAGATGAGCGAAATTGCACACTTTTTTTTGTGCATACTTTTGCATATGTGTGTTACGGTTTGGGAGGCGAGGGGGTATATAAATTTTTTATTTATTTTTTTTTGCGCTACTTTTAACAGTTGCAGCTTTCTGCTTTTCGGGCACGATTTGCTAACCACTGACCTTGGTGTCGGCGGGGGGGCTTTAGTGTTCCTTGAAGAAGAAAAGAGGCTTGGGCCGCCCGCTGTAAACAAAGTTGACTTGCCGACAGATGGATTGAATGACAGAGAGGCTAACTGAGCCAGGAATGGGCCTGGCAGCATCGCACCGAGCGGAGAGAGAGGGAGTGAGGGAGAGAGAAAGAGAAAAAGAGAGAGATAAAGGGGGGGGGGGGGGGGGGAGAGAGAGAGGGGAGAAGAGAGAAGAGGTGGCCAACAGGAGAGGAGGTGTGAACAGGTGCAGGGCCGCTGAAGGAAGAACCAGCAGATGGAGAGAGACACAGCCAGTTTAGTTACAGGAAAAAAAGGGTGGGAGGGAAAAGAGGAAGGAGGAGGGAGAGATGGGAACGGGAGAAAAAAAAAAGGATCGGAGCAGAGATGAGAATGCTCTGGACAGATAGATGGACGGATATCTATATATATGTATGTGTATGTACATGTACGTGTATGTACATGTATGTGTATGTACGTGTATGTACATGTATGTGTATGTATGTGTATGTACATGTATGTGTATGTATGTGTATGTACATGTATGTGTATGTACGTGTATGTACATGTACGTGTATGTACATGTATGTGTATATATATATATATATAAATAAATAAGGCTGGGTGCAGAGTAAAGAAGCAGTGAGGCTGCATCAGGCCGCCTCTGTGTTGGATGTGCTTGCTTCACGGAGTCGGACAGCAAGATGAAGGGAGGGGTGCCGCAAGGAAAAATGTGGGAGCAGAGTGATTGACTTGCATCACCCAGAGGTTTAATAAAAATGTGCTAAAACACATTGAGGTGCGTGTGACAGGAAATCGTGTGACACTCTGCGTGGTCTGCCACACGGAACAATTCAGATGTTTATTGTGTGCGACATCACCGATACACAGCGCTGCAAATGTTCAATATGTCACATTATTTTCTCTGTATCGCGCTCATCGATTGTTGGCAGTTACCAGTTAGACGGGCCTACACGAGGCCGCTCGCTCACCGTCTCTCTGTCGCACACATAAACATCGCACTCGCACATAAGCAGAAATCATCTTTGTAGTCTTGCGTATCAAACTGTTGAATATTAATATAGTCTGATTGATGCAGTCTATCATAAATAACCGTGTATCTGCTGGAATTCCTCCACCAGAGTGAATCATCACGAGTGTCACCGTTTTGAGCAGTTGGAGAGCAAATAATTAACAGTTGTCATTTTATAGTATACTATGAGTTTATTTCAGTAAAATCTTACTGACTCGATAAATGGGGTGGAAATTAACTGTGGGTTTTTTATAGCTATGTTCATATAAGAGGCAAAATAAAGGGAAAAACCTGACCTAGATCTGGTATGCTGTGTTTTGCTAGGGTGATTTGACTTCATTTGTGGCCTTAAAATGAAAGAAACTATCTCCTAAATGTAACATTTCTATTCTGGTGAGGGAGGTCTCTTCAAAGATGGCAGTGCTCCCTATCCAAGGGTCACTGTACAGGCTGTAAATTAGAAAAAAAGGTGTTAGGACCACCTCAGTTAAGCCTTTTGAGGACCTGTGAGAGATTGCATCATAAAGAGATGATAATTGGAGGGACCCAGAAGAGTTAAAGAGACTCGATGAATCAGTGGCAGGGTGTGCCAACATTTTCCTTTAATTAATGTTATAGGTGCTTAAAAATCCAATTCAGAAATCAGTGTGTTTTATTGTTTATTCTATAATGACATCCTAGTTACATGTGAATTACGTAAATCTGTAATTCTTCAATTAAAATGTTACATTGAACCGCTAATTCCATAATTGATAGCATCTTCTGGTTCTGGGCTCTCGTAGGTATTTTACCTGCGCAGTAGAAATGCTATTATTTGTCTTTGTCTTGATTCTTCAACTCTTTGCAGAGATCATCAGTACCTGCAACATTCAGTCCTTTTTGTTGCAAACAAAGCCTGCGTCTTCACATGTTTTTTGCTATAGGCTCAGTTCGCAGTCTGTTCACCTGTATGTTAATTTCACACCTGTTATTTTGCACCACATAACTATTGCAGAGCATAAATCTGAATATTCATTCATTTGAGGAATTGTTCTTTTTAGCTTATCGCTTGTTTTTATGTAGATAATTAATATACGATACACGTCAATATTTTACACTTTCTTTACGTCGCAGTGCGTTGAATAAGTTGCTCCAGTTTTTCCTTCATCAATCTTGTGACTGCTTTTTAAGGATTTGAAATTACAGCAAAATATAAACTAAATGATTGTTTTCCCCATTATCTCCGTGTGTGTGTGTGTGTGTGTGTGTGTGTTCGTATTTTTATGCTTTAAATATGCATGTATATGTATGTGAGTTATATAGTGGAGAGTTGATTCTGTTTTTACTTTAGTCAGAACAGCGGTCAGTTGTGTCTGGCGTTGGCGAATGTCTCCAATTCCTCCAAGTCCACCGTCTGACTCCAATTTGTGCTCGTTCTGTGATAAACCACGGCATTTGGTGGTTCTGGCGTGGGATGCCGGCTGCACCATGGGGTGCTGCAAACTCCGCGCTTGGTCAGGCCCTGGCACCCCACATCTAATGGGCAACAGCTTGAATAGTGCCCACTTAAGCAGGCAGTGTGGACTGGGCTCCCTCTTCTTCCTCACCACTCCAGCCAGCTAGTCAGCCAGCCACCGCCTCTGCCACCTCCCACTTACCCAGCAGCCACTGTACCTGGACGCAGCCCCAGAGCCATTCCAGCCTACCTTAGGCCCCTGGCCCATGCAGCTCTCGCCATACTTATCAAGCTGTCCTACTGTGCATCAGGCCAGGCATATACAAACAGGCCCAGCTATCTGCTAACTGAACAGTCAGTCTATTGCCTCCTAGGCCCAAACAAGAGTTCCTGCCACAGGCAGCATCCCAGAGCCCATTCACCAATTAACTGGAAGGCAGATTAATGCCCAAGGAGAATTCTACAGCTCCAGCCCCACATATTCAGCCTCTGCTCTACCCGTCACTCCTTATGCTTGCTCCAGGGCTTGGCTTTTCGCTGATACCTCGCCTTCGCTTTCTCTTTTTTATGCTTTAATTTGATAGTGCTCAACAGCAGCCATTTTGTGACAGCATTTTGCAAGTAAACATGTTGCACTGGATTAGAGGTACAAAATGGCGCAGGGGAGAAACAACCGCAAAAGTTTGATCTGGCAGCTCCAGTTTGATCTTTAGTGAGGCATTCAGGCTCTTGTCACAGAGATACAAGTGCTCGCACCCAACTTATCGAACCGAAACCTAAACTCAGCGCACTTCTTTGGGGTTTCTTCACCCAGGAACGAAAGCTTCCAGTCCGTTTGTTCAATTCTCTGTCCTTAACTAGGTCGTACTTCTGAGGTTTGGTTCTGTAAATCAGCACGACCAAGCAGATGCCAAATGTGAAGCTCTCTGTCTTTTGATTTCCTCTCCTCAGTTTTTATCACCCTCCTCTTCCTCACCACCACTCTATTGCTGACTGCTGGAACTTTCTGGCGATCTGTCTGATGCTAATTGGTGGGTAAACAGGTCTGGTGTGAGCCCCCTCCACCACCACCCCCCATCCCAATCGCACACAAACGCACACTCATAGAAATACACAAATACACACGGCCCCCTGGAACCTCTTGCAGGACCAAATGGCTGGCAACGCCTGCCCGCCATCTCCCGCTGAGCCCTGGTGTGCGCTTTGGTGGCTCAGGCTGCTGTTCAAGCCCAGCGGGGGTTCATTCACTCACACACACACTCATACGCGTACAGACACACACAGTCTCCTTGTGTCCCCTGCACACCCGCCACCCGCTTTCACACCCCAGACAGCAGGACAGCAGGAGAACACACACACACACGAAGGAACAGACAGACGCGGTCACTTTAGAGATGCAGGCCAAGCGCTGTAGGGGAGAAAAGTTTTCACTTAAACTGGAGAATTCTCTCTTCATTAGCGCCTTTGGACTTCAGGAAGAGTTCTGTTTATTTGTTCGTTTTTTTCCGCTCTTTGTAGTTTTTCTTTTCTTTCCTTCTTTGTCTGTCTCTCTGTTGTTTGGGTACGTTTGGACTTAGTTGAGATAGAAAGTTTGGTTCAGACAGGAACAAAATGTGCCGCTGTTCAAAGCCAGAAGCACCTCAGCTTGAATCGTACCTGTTCTATTCTATTCTGATACTGACACAAATCTGAATGCAGTTTAAAGTTATTTGACTCCTTCACGTACTTACAGAGATGACAGATCAGCTGACTCACTGTTGTGTGTCCTCAGCATTAGTGTAGCATATATCACAGTGATTTACCTTGTATCAAAATGCGCGGGATGGCAGTTTATTCGAGTGTTGTGTGAATGAGACAGCTGCTGTATCACTCAGGGGTCTCTAAGCTGACAGTGGCCTGACACATTTACCCTTCGACCCCCTCCAAGTCTTTTCTGTCATCGTCCTTTCTGCCCTTCCTTTCTTTCTCATGTTGTACAGTATGTGCTCTCCTCCTGCTCCCTCTCTCACCTTGGTTTTAGCAAAAAGCCTGTCTGACATCATTCACACACACACACAGACGCATAACGTTTTCTTTTTATAGAAACGGCTGCAGATACGACCTGGTGGATTCTTGTCAGGTTGCTGGGATTCACTTGATAAATGACCCCGATTACATCGTAAGCCTTTGTGCATTTGTTACTGGACGCGTGGGAAGTCTGAAACATCAACAGTAATGAAGATGATCTGACATTTAACTTAACGCCTAGTTTCCACGTCTCAGTTTGAGTGCAGTTATTTAACGTACTCCTTCCAGAGCAGATTGCACGCAAGAAATTTGTTTCTCGGTGTGTCAACAAACTAATCTCCTTAGTAACCAGAAGCCACTTAAATGCACTGATTGACATGTCTGTTAATGCACAGACTTGAACTTGATCTAAGTGTACAAATTGTCGTCTGCATTATGTTGCAGGAGTAAAACATTAGACCCATTATTTCTGCAGTTTTTAGCCACAAAACACAAATTCCTACCTAAAAACAAAGATTGTGCTTGAAATGCTTCAGAGTGAAACCTTTTTCATGCACCATCACCCGCAGAGTGTGATGAGTAAGATGCCACAGAATGTCAGCGAGTGGCTGTGGAGACTTTTCACATTATTTTCCTTTTCACATGCGATGCTGTGCATGTGTACACAGCAGCTATGGAGGAATCAGAACACTGTCATCTAGTCTTTAGGGTTCTACCAATGGGCCGCTGTGCGTGTATTTTTTGCAGTGCACTTTTATATGATGTGCCAGAAACTAGAAAGTGTGTAGAAATAGTGAAAACACATTTTCTTTCACTGATTCTTCTTCTTTTTCTTTAACTTCTTGTTTTTTCTCCTCAGACAGGACAGAGAGGGTGCAGATCGGGCTCACGAAGAGGAAATGGCCTCGGTGACTCTTTCAGCTCGGGAAAGGGAGCGAGAGCTAACTGTGATGCTGCAGCAAGCAGAAGCCGAACACCTGCAGAGAGGTCAGTGCTTCAATCCACAGCAGTGACAACGGGTTTGTCTTCGTGCTTTTGACTTGTGGCGTAGGTCACAATGTCCTCTTTTCACCTCTCTGACTTAGTCAGCCATTTTGGCTCACATCAGGACAGGTCAGTTCTTCAAAAGAAAAAGCCCCTCCTTTCTTCCCCATCGGCATTTTAGTCACCACAGAACCTGTCGTTCAGAGTCATGCTGTCGTAATACTTACAGACTGCACCACAGCTCGATGCCGCAGTTTAAATGCTTTCTGGAAAACTTGGACGAGCAAAGCATGATTGTTACGGCCCGGCTCTGCTAGGCGGCAGCGGACGTAACATAAACGAGCCCAGAGACCAAGGAGTTAGGTAGGACGACAAACATAAGGTTTATTAACACAACTGAAATCCGTTAGTGAAACAACTCACTAGGCAGCAGAGAAACTTTAAACAAACACCACGATTAATAGCACCAGTAGAGCACTGCTCTACTAAACGTCTCGCAGGAGGCAACACAAAACACAGGCAGAAGGCAAAAGGGAGGGACTCTCTGTACAGTCTGTTCAAATCAACAAGTCCCTCGACGAATGAAGACTCCTCAGCCTTTTATACTATCCGTTAACTGCAGTCAGCTGTGTCACTTGTCATAACTGCAGACAGCTGTGTCACTTGTCCGTCGTACTCCAGGCTCCTGCGGCAGCCAATGGTGTGCGTAGTCTGACAGGCTCGGATCCGCATGAAGTTGGGGCGGGCACATGTCCGGGCCAGCCAATCCCCCGTGAGTCCTGGAGCACTGTAGATTCCAGGGAGGAAGGCGGGGCCACCTGAGGCCAGCGGCCGTAACACCCCTCCCCTTAAAATACCAACTATGTTGGGCTGAAGCCAACGTTACAGAGCATAAACAACAACAAAAGACAAAAGCAGTAAAACATGTTTACAAACGGGACAGACCGTCAGCTAAAATATTTTCAGTCCCCTTTTTGTGGTGGATACTTAAGTTGTATTCCTGCAACAACAGAGCCCAGCGCATAAGGCGCTGGTTGTGATTAAACATACGCGCCAGGAACACAAGTGGGTTGTGGTCTGTGTACACAACAAGAGGTAACATGCTGGACCCCAGGTACACGTGAAAGTGCTGAAGAGCCAACAACAAAGCCAGGGTCTCCTTTTCAATGGTGGAGTAGTTTAACTGATTTTTATTGAACTTGCGGGAAAAGTAACAAACGGGGTGGTTCAAACCCAGCAAGTCTTCTTGCAACAGCACTGCCCCAGCCCCGACAGCACTGGCATCAACCTCGAGTTTGAATGGTCGCGTCAAATCAGGTGCAGCTAACACAGGAGAATGGCAGAGGAGGGCTTTTGCACTCTCAAAAGCATCCTGACACCCACTCGACCAGCTAAACTCAACCTTTGGGCTGAGCAGGTCAGTCAATGGCTTTACTACAGAGGAGAAATTCTTACAAAAGTTCCTGTAGTAGCCCACCATCCCTAGAAACCGACGTAACTCACGCCTGGTGGTAGGCGTGGGAAACTGTTTAATCACTTCCACTTTGGCATCTATGGGCCGGACCTGTCCACGTCCCACCTCCCTGCCTAAGTACGTCACAGTAGCTTTGGCAAACTCACACTTAGCTAAGTTGAGAGTTAGGGTAGCTTGTGCCAAACGGTGAAATACCTGTTGTAACGTTTCCAAATGATCTTGCCATGTTTCAGTGTAAACTACTAGATCATCTAGGTAGGCACTGCAGTTGGACAGACCACGGAGGACTTTATTTACTAGCCTCTGGAAGGTGGCAGGAGCGTTACACATGCCGAAAGCCATGACTGTGTACTGTAAAAAATCATCGGGTGTAACAAAGGCAGCGATGTTAGAGGCACGTTCAGTTAAAGGGACCTGCCAGTAACCCTTAAGAAGATCTAACTTGGAGACATACTGAGCAGTCCCAATACTGTCTACACAATCCTCAACCCTTGGGAGAGGATGTGAGTCAGCCACAGTCACAGAGTTCACCTTCCGGAAGTCTGTAATAAAACGGGGCGAGCCATCTGGCTTAGACTCCACTATACAAGGCGAGCTCCAGGGGCTTTGACTGGGCTTCGCTAAACCATGTTGCAGCAGATAGTCAGCCTCCTGTTTCATGAGCACGCGCTTATGGGGGCTGGCTCGATAAGGATGCTGCTTAATAGGTTTAGCGCCCTGGACATCAATGTCATGCTCTAGCACCGTAGTGGCAGTTGGCACATCCCCGAATAAACAGGTGTATTCCCTAATTAAGGCAATTATGTCCTCTTGCTGCTCTGAAATCAGATGCTCAAGCAAACCCGGCAATGCTTTTAGCATTTCAGAGTTAGACAAACGGGGTCTAGAACAGGTGGGATAACATAGTTTTAACCCATCACCCCCATCCGCCCCTCCTTCCTCCAGGTGGCTTGAGGCTACAATAGGAGCACAGAGCCCAGCAGGCTTTGGTGTTGACCGCGGATGGTACAGTTTCAACATGTTTACGTGACAGACACGTGTTTTGCGTCTGCGGTCGGGAGTGCAAATTACATAATCTGTCTCCCCTCTCTTTTCACAAACTTTAAATGGGCCACTATACCTAGTAGACAAGGCTGAGCCAGGGACAGGCAAGAGCACGAGAACCTGGTCACCCACCTGAAAGGTTCTTTTAACAGAAGCCTTATCATAATGGCGTTTCATCTTTCCCTGTGACGCGGCAAGGTGTTGCTTAGCCAGAGCGTTGGCTTGATTCAAACGCTCACGGAAGTGTTTTACATAACTGCTGACGTTTGTTTTGAAAACCCCTTGTGGGCTCAAAAACGCCTCTTTCAGAGCTTTGAGGGGTCCCCGTGGCCTATGGCCAAATACTAGCTCAGAGGGACTAAACCCAAGTGACTCCTGAACGGCGTCACGGGCAGCAAATAACACAAATGGAACACCCTCGTCCCAGCTTTTATCACTCTCCAGGCAGTATTTGCGTAGCATCGTCTTCAAGGTCTGGTGCCACCGCTCTAATGCACCTTGCGATTCAGGATGGTAAGCAGAGGACACAATATGCTTAACACCCAGAGTGCTAACTGCTTGTTTGAATACCTTAGACTGAAAGTTCGAGCCCTGGTCGGTTTGTACGACCTTAGGCAAGCCAAACACTGAAAAGAAGGTTGTCAACGCCTTAACGACAGATTTCGCTGTAATTTTATGTAACGGGACAGCCTCGGGGAAGCGGGTAGCGGCACACATGATCGTGAGTAGGTATTGCTTTCCTGATTTTGTTCTAGGTAGTGGACCCACACAGTCTACTATGACATGGTCAAACGGCTGATCCACTACAGGAATGGGACACAACGGAGCCGGGGGTATGACCTGATTGGGTTTACCTGCAATCTGACATACATGGCAACTGTTGCAAAATTTAGAAACATCACGCTTCATACCAGGCCAAAAGAAATGTTTTAATAGTTGCTGGTATGTTTTTGTGATGCCCAAGTGTCCCGACCACTGGCTTTCATGGGCAAGGGCCAGGATCTTCTGCCGGTACGCAGAGGGCACTACAATCTGCTTGACCTTACTCCAATCTGCACCTTCTGCACCTGGTGGAGACCACTGACGCATTAGAACATCATGTTCTATGAAATAGGCTTGTTGCTCCTTTTTGGCTTGCTCAGCACTTACCATACGTTTGAAACAGCTCTTTATTGTTTCATCAGCTAATTGAGCTGCTGACAGCTGGTCTCTAGTCAAAGGCAGTACCGAGTCCTTAGGAAATGGATCAGGCTCCTCGGGCGTCACAGAGTCTGGAGGTGACAGAACATTGTTTCTGTTAGTGGGTACATCATTCTCCCCGGAAAACGAGGACATCAACACAGAATCAGAGAGGGCAATATCAGTATCTTTCCGAGCTTGTGCTCGAGTAATTGCACAGGCTGGATACAGCCCAGGGTGCATAGACACATCAGAAGTTTTCTGATTCAGGGGGTTGTCTAAAACCTCCAGACGAGGGAGCACTACCCCTCCTGCGATGTCGTTGCCCAACAGCATGGCCACACCCTCTATTGGCAAGGCCGGGCAAACGGCAACAGGGAAAAATCCTGTAGCAAGGCTAGATTTAATAAAAATTCTGTGAACTGGTCTAGGAGCGTAACCCATCTCTATCCCCCGCAGAACAGAATTAAAACCACATTCACTTTTAGCAGAAAATGGTAATACACTTGAGAGGATGACAGTTTGAGAACCTCCAGTGTCCCTTAAAATACGTACAGGTTTTAACTCTGATGGATTGTCTGTTAGCGATACTAAGCCATCAAAAATGAATGGTTCGAAACAGGGGTCAGGCACCCTACCACCACACTCATGGTCCTCGTGACGGGTCTCAGCTTTTACAAAACCCACCCCTTTGGGTGGTTGAGCATGTGATGTTTTGCGTTTTAATGCTAAACAGTCAGCAATCACATGTCCGGTTTTATGACAGTAAAAACATTCACGGTGTTCCCTGGACCCAGACTCTTTAGCTGTGTGGCGCTGCTGCACAGGGCTAACCCGTGGCTTCTCACTGTCAGTAAATGAGGCTTTGTGAGTGAGTACAAACTCATCAGCAAGAACAGCAGCAGATGTTAGTGACGTCACTTTCTGTTCATTCAAATACAGCACAATACGCTCAGGAATGCATTTCTTAAAGTCCTCTAACAAAACTAGTTCGCGCAGAGCGTCATAGTCAGTCGCTTTTGACGCAACACACCACTTATCAAAGAGAACCCCCTTTTCTCTTGCAAACTCCACATAAGTCTGCGACAGCAATCTCTTTTGCTGGCGAAACCTCTGCCTATAGGCCTCTGGAACTAGCTCATATGCCTTCAAGACAGCTGCTTTAACACACGAGTAATCTAAACTGTCCTTTAAAGAAAGAGCAGCCACCACCTCTTGAGCTTTGCCGGACAGTTTGCACTGTAGCAAAAGAGGCCAAATCTCACTAGGCCACTGCAGCGCGCCAGCGATTCGTTCAAATGCTGCAAAGTATGTATCCACCTCAGTTTCTCTAAAAGTGGGCACTAAAGAAATGCACTTATCAATTTTAAAAGCAGAAGTGGACGTGGAGGTGGGACCGGAATGAACAGCAGAGACAGATGAGGCTTGAGACTGTGACTCCAGCTCAAGCTGTCGGAGCCTAACGGCCTTGTCCGCCTCTATTTCCAGCCTCCTTATTTCAAGCTGAACCCGCCGGTTCTGAGCCTTCTCCTCAGCCTCCATCTGGAGACGTGCCAGCCGCACCTTCAGCCGAGCTCCTTCTCTCCCTTCGGAACTCCCAGAAGAGAGTGGATCATAGCGAGGAAGCGTGCGCGGCGTTTTTCCCCGCTCATCCCCCTCACCATCCCCACTGGAACCATTTTGGCCCTCTTCAACTACGGCAGCTTGGCTTGGCACACCAGAGACCACAGGCAAAACAGGCGCTTGAAGCACACCAGCTCCCACCAACTTGTCCACCACTAAGGCTTTTATTTCACTCTTACGGAGAGTTTTTGAAACCTGCAGCTGAAAGTGATCCACAATTTGCAGCAAATCATTCTTGCGACAGCTATTAATAATCTCAAGAGACGGGGCAGCTAAAAAGCGCTGTAAACAAAACGCAGCCGACATAGTGCTTAATCTTTAGCCAACTCAATTTCTCTTTCTTTTTTTTTTTTTTTTTTTTTTTTTTTTTTTTTTTTTGACCCCCACTCCCAGGAACAAAGACCCCCTACGAGGGATCCCGGACGAGCCCCCACTTATGTTACGGCCCGGCTCTGCTAGGCGGCAGCGGACGTAACATAAACGAGCCCAGAGACCAAGGAGTTAGGTAGGACGACAAACATAAGGTTTATTAACACAACTGAAATCCGTTAGTGAAACAACTCACTAGGCAGCAGAGAAACTTTAAACAAACACCACGATTAATAGCACCAGTAGAGCACTGCTCTACTAAACGTCTCGCAGGAGGCAACACAAAACACAGGCAGAAGGCAAAAGGGAGGGACTCTCTGTACAGTCTGTTCAAATCAACAAGTCCCTCGACGAATGAAGACTCCTCAGCCTTTTATACTATCCGTTAACTGCAGTCAGCTGTGTCACTTGTCATAACTGCAGACAGCTGTGTCACTTGTCCGTCGTACTCCAGGCTCCTGCGGCAGCCAATGGTGTGCGTAGTCTGACAGGCTCGGATCCGCATGAAGTTGGGGCGGGCACATGTCCGGGCCAGCCAATCCCCCGTGAGTCCTGGAGCACTGTAGATTCCAGGGAGGAAGGCGGGGCCACCTGAGGCCAGCGGCCGTAACAATGATAAAGCTTCTTAAAGCAATTTATATTGTAACGTAAAAACCATTGAACATTATAAAGCTTACAACAAACTGTTTTACAACAGTTTTTTTAATGCAATTTGTATTTATAATTTTTAAAACATTTAAAAAAAATATTAGCAGAAGGAATCTTGTAATGTTTCTTATTCTGTTTTATGCTTCAGAGTAGGGAGACCGAAAAGAAAAGACAGTGTCAGGATCTAATGAATCTTTAAATGTTATATGTACAACATGTGAATAAAGAAATCCGAGTTTGTGGATGCTGATAGAGCAGGTTCATCGTTTAAAAAGTTTTCAGCGAAGGCCTGCACACACTTGTTAAAACTGTACATGGCTACGCAGCCGTCTGTTCTCCGATTTGCGTCGCAGCTAGGTTTACTGCAGTACCCCGCAGTACACAGGCACGTCAGTTCTAACACAGAGGAGAGGTCGGTGTACGGTCGAGACAAACAAGACTACAGAACGCAGCAGGACTGAATGGGACAGAGCAATTAGAGTCAAATATCCAGAACAACAAGAGGCAAAACGGCAGAGATGACCAGGGTCAGCTACACATTCACATCCATTGAGCTGGATGATTTTCACTCTCCTCCTCAAGGGCGATTCAGCATGGCGGATCTTTGTTCAAACAAGGTCTTGAACTTGCATCATCCAGTTGAAGGGTGTCTTTCTTCTTTCTGTGCCCCCTCGTCCCCGCCATGACGGCACAGAGAGGAGAGCAATTCATCTGAACTGTACAAAACATGGCTGAAGTGACCTCAGAAGTGCAGAAGAGAGCAGAAAGAGCCAAACAGAAGCCTTAAGAGGAGAATAGAGAGAAGAGGGGCAGAGCAGAGGGAAGGTGATGGGAGCAGAGCAGGGAGACCCAGCTCAGAGCTCCCTGTCTGTCTGCACAGCAGAGCTGCTGCTGCTAGCACATCTGTTGCACCATCTGGATATCCCCCCCCCCCCAATAACCCACCACCCACCCTCAGCCACTCTCCCTCCCCTCCCTCCCTTCCCCTATCTTTTTATTTACCTGTGGTTCCCTTCAACAACCCGGGAGCCTGCTGGTACGCAGAACAAAGATGGAGGGTATAGAGAGAGGGAGGGGTGGTGGCGGTGTAGGTGGGGGGGTAAACAAAGAGTTTTTTTGCTGGCGCGTGTCGACAGCACACATGTTGTCTAAAGAGAGCTGACATCAGAGCACAGCAGGAAACTGTGGATGGGGAGGGGATAGAGGGGTGGACGTCCTTTAGTAGCTCGCATCACTTCCTCTCCCCGTGCAACTCAACAGACGAGCTGGATAATTAGCTTTCTTGCTCTCCAAATCCCGCCTCTCTGTCCATCCGTTTGTCCTTCCATCCATCCGTTCCCCCCCTCTCTCACTTCTTCTCCGCTCCCTCCCACCTTTTTTTCTTTTTTCTGAATTTTTTTTTCATGTTTCTTTTTTGAGTAAATGTGTACAGAGCAGCCTCTAGATGATATCAGATATTTGTTTCTCTCTGTCCCTCCCTCCCTGCCACGCTTCTTCCCTCCATCCCTCCCTCCCTCATTTTTCCTCTGTTTGTTTCCAGTGCCAGTTCTGCTGTGTTTCTGTGTCCCAGGGTTCTTTTTGGCCTACGCATGGCCAGACGCATTCAAAGCCTGTTCAGCTAATTAGCATTCTTCATACAACTTTTCCAGCACTGACCAAACTTTGTAGAGTGTATGTGTGTGTGCACGGCTGTGAGTTTGTGTAGTTTAGTTTAATAGTTTAATGCTCAGTAGCATCCAATTTCTGCTCGACTTACATTGTCTGTGGTAGTGATTTGAAGAAGGCGGCTGTGGACAGTGGAATAAAATAGGTTAGAGGTTCCTTTGGAGTCACGGTCAATGGATGAGGTGCTCATCATCCTAAGCATTACCCTTTAAATTTCTCCCAATCAAGACTTGTATAACTTTCCGTTTTAATAGCTAATCTGTAGCTCGGAGAGAGCGAAGATGTCTAAAGGGGAGAGTCCAGTTTCTGTCTGCAGAGATCTTTATTTTCTCCACAATATTTGCTGTATGAAAAGGAAAAAAGTCTGAGTTACTTTTCAAAGACTGCGAGTCCTTGGTGTTTTTTGGTTTTTGGTCGACTGTAACAGAATGCCGGAGCAGGTGGATCATTCCCTCAATCCAACCGGCAGCCATTGTTATTTTAAAAGAGCAGACATATGCTGGAGAGCTGAACGTGGACCATTTCAAAGGAACGATGAAAGCCCAGTGTTGGATTGTTCAGAAAGAGGCCCCCATGAGCGGATGAGGAGGTGGCAGGAAGGGTGGAAAGGAGAAAGAAAGCGCTTTCAAACAACTATCCGCTCTTTTTCTCCACCTTGTTTTACCCTTCTCACTTTATATTTAAATTCTCTCTTCTGTGCATGGCTGCTTTTTTTTCCTGTACATTTATTTGTGTCGATTGAACAGTTTTTATTTTAATAGGATTGTTGACTAAAGCATTTTTTGCAGATTCAAAGAGACATATGTACCTATATGTGACTTTAGTTTCATTGTTCTGTGCTGTCCATAAGGTAGACGTTATCCTCTGACGTGAGGCCACTTGGGGTTTTTTATGTGCCCACAGAAGTTGGGAAATGTCTTTTAACTAACTTTTCATAACAACATATGTTTCGTTTATTGTATTTTATTTAGTCAGTCGCGGTGTAATTTTTATTCTGCACAGGAACCAAGTAGCACATATAGACACACCATTTAAACATTGATTTTTCTTTCTAAAACATGATGAGATCTCACATGATGACTCCAGTTTACAAGTCACAGTGACCATCCTCTAGTGCAGAGTCCTTTAGTACAGCTCACTTCGAATCTTTTTTTGTTGATATTATTGGCCCTGACTAGGGCTGTGCGATATGAACAAAATCTCATATCCCGATATAAGAATTCTATCGTCCGATAACGATATAAATCACAAAAATGTAACATTAATTCTGTGAATCTCGGGCAGCTCAACTTGCGGGAAGTGTTTCCAGCTGCGCGTCATGTACCTGAAGTCGAGTGTTTTAACCGATGCATGAAACTATACATTTTTAGACATAAGTTGTAAAGGCCGCTGTTTTCTTTGTGAGTATTTATTACGCGGCGTGCTGCGGGGAAAAGCCTGTTCTAACGTTTGAGTCTAAGGGAGTCTAAGGTTTATTTTTTAGCACCTGGCAGCTCTTTTTTAATTCTCATCCGTAAATAATCTGCTCTTTCACGTGATTCAGTTTATTTTGAAAAGTCTCAACAGGATCTTGAGCTTTATTGTGAAAGGTTTACGTGAAACATAAACAAGCGGACACGGGATTGTGTTACCGTCGTTGTTGCTAATGACAACGCATAAAACAGGCGCTTGTCCGTCCATAGAGAAAGAAGATATAGCCATTAATTAATATAGCCACTACAGTGACCATCAAAAGGATGAAAAAATATTGCTGTAAACAGTTTATTTTGCGACACCACGAAACAAACGATAGCATAAAATGAAATGATAGACGTTTTTATATCGTCATCCGATATATATCGTTATATCGAACAGCCCTGGCCCTGACCCACATTTTTTTTTACTTATTTAATTATAATTTTAATCTTCTTTATGTTTTCCTTTGTACTTTTAATGACATGAGCATGCAAAACTGCTAATTAGAATAAAAGGGGCATCTCAGGGTTTTCCAAAATATGGAGGCCTTTTATAGGGTTCTGTAAATGTCTTTCAATAATTTCTCCAGATTGGGAATCAGATCTCTGTCTGTTAATTATATCAATAATATTGAGGCGGGCATGCAGGTGTACTTGAATTTATTCCACTGAAGGATGGATGCTTTACTCTCCTCATGTTCTCCTCATGCTCAGTTTTATGAGCTGTGGCATTATAGTAAAAACATACTTGGATGATAGCTTAATGATTACGACATTAAGATATCGTCCTCACCTGTGAAAACTAGTCGCCCAAATCTTTTTTTTGACCTTTAGTATTTTATGTTCTCAGAGGTGAAACTGACAGATACAATCTTCAAATTAAGCCCCTCGCTGTTCCTTGTGTTTAAAACCTGCATACGCATAAAACATTTATTATGCTGTCAATTTTTTTGATTTGGCTCCACAGCTTAAAAATGTAACCATCATGTCCTTGTTACTGAGATTGTCCTTTTTACATATAGCAGCAGTTAATTAAAGGGAGTGTAACCGCTGTTAGGTAAACAACAGCTGCTACACTGTCAGAGCAACTTATTCAGTTGTGTTTAAGTATTAGATTGGAAATGGTCTAGTTAGGCTCAGTTTTGTTTTGGTCAGATTGGAGATTTATTTTGAAAGGACCTGAATACACATCTGTATCTCTATAACCTATGTGTAATTTATCATTCAGAAAAAGGTGTCTAATTCTTCTCTGTGTTTAGCTGGCACGTGTTGATATCATCATTAAAGCCAGTCAGCTACAGAATCACTGATGGCATTAAACTATGTTTGCATCCAAAATAAATAACATTTAATTTTTCAAGAGAAAGGTAGGTAGGTGAGGACTTTCACCTGTTCTGGAGGAACGTCACCTGTGGTGGTTAAACCTAAAGTGACTGCCAGCTTTCCCATCATTGATTACAGTTGGAGAGTTGGATGGTCTCCTGAGTTCCCAGAATTCCCTCATTGGGAGGCTGAAGGAGGAGTGCTGCAACCTGGGGACCAAACTGGAAGAGCTGGCTGAAAAAAGCAGGTGAGTGTTTCCTCTGTGTTTGAACATTTATTCGCTCAGTTATGCCTCGATTTTTTTTAAATTTGCCGTTTGCTTCCTAGCTCAGTGGCTTTTTTCTCTCTACATGAAACAGTTGTTTGCTCTGCCACTCTGTTGTTTATTCCCTCTATCTGCTGGACATCCATGTCATCATTTCACAAAGCATCATCTATCCAGGCTGTTTGAACAGAGCACATCAACATACTACATACTGCTTTCCAGTCTGACCTGTTTTCTTGTTAACCTGATGCTACAGTAGTCACAGCAGGCCTGCCCAGCTCTCCATCTGGGCTGAATGCGTGTGTGTCTGTGTGTGATTGTCTTCTGGGTGTGTGTGTATGACAGTGACCCTGGGCTCAGTGTCCTGTCAGCTGTTGGAGCTGTGCTGCACATTAGTCACATGACAGCCTCCAATCTGGCCCTGCCAGACCGCACTGGCCTCACCAACCACAGGACACATGCACACAACACACACACCAAAGTACACTGTGTATTTTGTTTGTTTGGAAGGACGTGAGTACCAGGTACACGTATAGAGTTTTTGTAGGTACAGAGTCATGCAGACACACTGGCCTGAAGGCTCATTGTGTACATCTTCTGGATGTGTGCGTTATGTAGTTTAGCAGCAGCGTGGTGGTGTGTTTGGTGCCTCGGGCTGTTTGAGTTCCTGGAGTCTAAGCCCAACGTAGCGGTTAAAGTCCTGCTGGACTGCCTCACTCGGGCGAAGTGAGGTTACAGTGAGACAGTTGCAGGAAGATGGAAAAGAAAAATGATCATCTGTTTTTGGTAGTCCTGCTGACTCTGCACCTTTTATCGAGTGTGCTGCTGCAGATTGGCCAATGTAATGTTGTGAAAGTGACACTCACTACGTCTGGACATGCAGCCCGTTACCTCTATTTTTATCCCTGCATTTCCTGCTGTTACCTCTACTGTTGATGTTAGGTAGGCAGAGTGGAAAATGGTGATCTTAAAACAGGCATGTTTGCCAAATTAGCCGAAGAGTAAATGAAGTCACTATTTATTTGTTGTTTTGCCTTTTGAGACTTCTATTTCCTGGATCAACATAGGCATCATGAACCTAGCCTGTTTTTGGACACCAGAGAAAAGTACTCAGGTGCGTGAGCTCTGTTGTGAGGCAACAATGCTAACCACTGAGCTACCTCGCTGCCATTTATTTGATGACACATACGTTCTCGTAAGATGTGCGCACACACTGACAAAGACTCTGCTGCTATCTCTGCTGTTTCATTCTCTGGGACTACGCAGATATACTTTACTAAAAAGTCATATATTAAAGAAAAAAAAGTGGATGATGAATTCAGTTTGTTGGTTGTATAATGCTTCGTACGTTGGTAGTGTGAATATAGCAGCTGTGTATGTGTGTGTGTATGCAGAAGTGAGCTGGAACAGCTGGCATTGGAGAAACAACACTTGGAGGAAACGGTGAAGAATCTGAGAGCTCGCTGCTCGGATATGGAAGAACAGTGTGTCCAGCACGGTCGCATGCACCAGCGCATGAAGGACAGGTGGGCGCATAACACACATAACTACACAGCTACACATACTGTCCGTGCAGCAGAGGGCAAAACATCTTCTGACATCTTTTTGGGGTTGTTTAATTTGTTCATTGGTCTTGTAAACTCCCCGTCAAGAATTTTATCTGATTGAAAGAGTCCCGTAAACATCAGTGACATTACATAGAAATCACTAGTGTTTAAATCACGAGTGTTTAAATGTTCATTTCTTTACATTTCTGCAGCGATGGAAGCGAGCCTTTTAAAAAAGGAAGCACAGTTTTCTTCACATTCTGTCCCCTCACCAGTGAATCTTCTGCACATCTGATGTTTATTTTTATATAAGAATTGTTTTAATTTTTTGTTGACATAGTGTTTTTTGTGTCAGCGCTTTATTCTCCTGCTGTCTGTACTGAGGCTGCACACACCAAGAGTTTCTGATCAGAAACTTTTCTCTTACATAACAGACAGGAGGAAAGTAAAGTAGTTATAGCGGTATAACTACGCGGTTGCGACTGTTCGCCCCGTTCACACGCAAGTCTCTCACAGCTCAACACAGATAATGGACACATGTTAAAGGGAAAAAAGTCTTAAAACGAGGACGTTAGGTACTCGTTTATCAAATTGCTCGTTTACAGCTGTGCTTCTTCACACCTCTGTGGCTCAGATGAGTTATGAAGTTAACAAGTGGGTAATTCGTGAGAAGTTGTGCGTCTCGGCAGTGACTAAAACCTATAATAAGCAGCGGTAAGTTGATCTCTTGTCAGCGGGAGCTGACACACGATGCTCCCGTGCGCTTGTCACACTCTAATAGACTCTTAATTACACTGCAGTGAACAGTAAAGTGAGATTTGGAGGAATTTAGAAACCATAAATAGTCTTCAAGTCAAAAAAAAACATGGCAGTGTGCATTTTAAGAAAAGAACGAAGCTGATCAGAGTGAGCTGATGAACTGAGGAGTCAGTTAAGAGAAAATAAATCTGATAGTGTAATAGTTGAGTATTTGTATTTGTATGAAGATTTGTTGGGTTTCTTTACTTATGAAAGCTGCAGCTAAAAGTGCCTCCATCTTTGGCTTATGCTACAGTATCTGTACATGTGTATGCATGATGCGGGGGTCTCTTCCTCCTTAAGTGCGGAGCCCAGTTGGCGTGCGTCTCCACGGGGCGCCTGGCATACAGCTTGGCTCTGCCAATGTGGGAGAGGGTGTGTGGGTGTTGTTGCCCCACTCTGCAGGATCTCTACCCCAGTGCCCCCCACTTTTCCTCTTAACACACACACACTTGCAATCACGCTCACCCTTTTCTCCTGCTCCATCCATGACACTACATATTGTCTACCTCCCACCGGTGTTAACCTGTCGATAGTCACACGCTGCCAAAAAAACAAAGTTTACCAAGTCACAGCTGTCTCCTGGTTCTGTGTGACTCTTTGTGTGGTTTAGAGAAAGAAAAGCTATTTAAGTTGACAAGGAGTGTGAAGTATGAATATTCTGTACGTTTCTGTGCATATGTTGCTGCGGTATTTTGTGTATGTGTGTGTGCGTGTGTGTGTTGGTTGCTATTGCATGTTCTCAGGAGGTTTAGCAGAGCAGGAATGTGGCTGCCAAAAGTGGATTGGCTGGGAAGTTGGCACCTAACTTCTCTCTTCTCCCAACTGAACCACGATAATCACTCTTGGCATTTACTGAGTTTTATTTTCTGCTTTGACACTTAGTTTGTTGATGAATCCTCCTGATATTTAAAAATCTCTCAAGTTCAGTCCTACAAGAGGTCACTTCAGGAGCGACTGTTAAGCCGGCTGACCGCGTTTTTATTTTTCAGCCGGTAGAAGGTGTGTTTGTTTGAGAGTGTGTTTATACTGGTTTGACGAGTAGGTTTGGCATTTAGCTGCCTTTTTTTTTTTTTTTTTTTTAAAAAGGTGCAACATAGAGATGAGGTAGAGAGGTATGATTAACATTTATGATACACAATGCTGATACAACTTGTTTTTTTTATCTCTATATGTGCTTCTTTTTGAGGTAAACATTATAGAATGTATATCATAAGAGTATAAGAGAATAATATTTGTTGGAGTTTGGGAAGTTTAGCGACAGGCGCGAACTTTGAGATGTGGCTTCCGAGTGTGTGTGCATGCAGTTTTGTTTGTGCGCGTTTAAGCCAGTACGTCATCAGTTCTTTTCTTGTACTTGTTGTCGTGATCTTCGGTGTGCTTGCACGTCTATATGTCGGGTATATGTTCGCTGGTCCCCACAGGCCCTGAGTGTTCGGTGGGCGCCCCGCCGTGCCGCTCGGGGGTTAAGGTGTACGTGTTAACAAGCTGGTGTAAGTGGGTTCAATATCCAGCGCCCCGCCCCTCCCCACAGCCTCTCCATCGGCCTGCAATCTGTGCTGCGAAGAGCGGCAACAGCGCACCACGCACAAAACATTTGGAAAATCAGCTTGATTTATTTTTACATGGGCAAGCTGATTGCCAAACTACACAGGGGTTTTAGCACACAATGTTTTGCTGCACCATTTAATTATTTATTTTACTATTTCTGTGTTGTTGCTTTTTTTTTCTTTCTTCTTTTTCCTTTTTTCTGCTTGGAAATGAAGGAATGGAGCGGAGGGTGGAGAGATGGAGCAGGACAGCAGCGAGTTAGAGAAGATGCATAGATGCAAATGTTGAATTTAAAGCCTCTGCGATTATTATCATTTTTACCAGCCTTTTTTAAAAACATTTTGATTTAGTTTAGTGTATAATGTAGTTTGGGATTTTAGGTTTAAATAGTTGGTTTTTTTTAGTTTTCAAGAATATTTTATTTAACATTTTTGGTATTTGATCATTTTCAGATGCTTTTGTGTCTGAAAAATACAAACAACAAATCAGCCTTTATTAACTCATGACAGCCGATCATTTGTCAGTGGGCAGGTGATGTTTGTGAGTTTGTATTATGTGAAAACAACTTAATACAAGCATAAACGGAAGAAAAAAGATTTTGCTATAACTGTGACAAAAGTGAACATTTTGCAGTGCAGATGAATTAGTTAATAGAAACATTAAACTCTCAGTGCAAATCATGCATTTCTTAGTTATTCCAAAATATTTAAAATCAATACATAAATAAAAACGAGCATTTCTTTTAAAGCAAAGATATTATTAAAATCTGAAAACGCTGCATGAGTACATGTACAGCTGGCCCTGAAACTTTAATCCACTTTAGTCCATTTTAGTTGGAAATTTCTCTTAATAATGCAGCTTTAACAAGAAAAAGGAAAACATATCTGTCGATCTCTCTATATATGAAATAACCTTTTTCTAACAGAGTAATGTTTGTTGGGAAATGTGACTTTAAACTGTAACTTCTCCAGTTTTCTATTCATATTAATTATTTTTTCAGCTGTGGCTCTTCTGCCCTCCGTCTCCTCTTACCTCCCCCTTCTCTTCTTCTTATCTCTTTTCACTTTACTTTCCTTTCCTGCTCCAACTTTTCTCCTCTCCTCTCTTCTCCTCCTCCCCTCTGCTTTCCGTACTAAACACCACGCAACCTTTTCTCACCCCACAGCTGTTGGCAGGCTGTTTTACCAATTATCACTACGCATGCACACACTTAGGTCACGCACATAGACTCTCGCGCACATGTATGACGGACCAGCACAACACCAACGCTTGCTTAACCACGCATCGTGACAGCGGAGTGTGTTTGTCAGGCCTCGGTGCGCGAGTGCTGTAGAGGTGTACGAGCGCAGCTCACTGTGCAGTCCTTTAAGAAGAGTAGCAACATATACGCAGATGTGTCTGTAGATCCACAGGCTTCACTGGGCCATATGGCCTCCACGGAGAAAGATGGCGCTTGCGTCTGGAGGAGAGCAGAAGAGGGAGGGAGGGATGGAGCGGAGGATGGAGGGCCATGTGTGGCATGAGCTGTGCAAGCAGTTGTTGAAGTATGTATGCCTGTGGATGTGTGTGTGAGTGCATGCGTGTGTATGAGCGTGTGCGTTTGCACCAGAGGCTCCAGGAGATTGGTTAATGGAACAAATGGTCGCGGCGGGCCAGGGAAGAGGGAACAGGCTTGCTGCTACCGCGGGCGGACAGCGAGCCTCAGGCGAGGGCTGCTTCATCTGGGCTCATGCCACACACATACACACACCCTCTGTCAAACCCTCGTCTCTCCTCATCCCCCCGCTCCCAAACACACAGTGTGCTGCCATGCCGCCCCAGAAGCAAAAGGACGCTCGTCGCAAAACTTTTCATTTGCAAATGAAGTTGGCAGAGGCTGGGCAGAAGAAAACAGGACAGCTTTCATTTGTCTCATCTGTGTCTTCGCGCGTACACACACACACACACACAGATATTTGTGTGTGCGTGCATCTGTGTGTGATGAGTTGCCACTATGTGTGTGATCTATGAGGTACAGAGAAACAGGGGGACGATAAAAAGAGTGAGATGTGGAGAAAGTGAGGATAAAGACAAAGAAGGCCCAGTGTGAGGTTCAGTGACGTTAACGCCTCGTATTCATCTTCCACAGAGCGCTAATATTAACATCACCTCCTTACATTTCACATGCGTTTCTTTTTTTTCACTGATCACACATAGCTGTTTCTTCACAGATTTTTTTAAAAATGGATTTTTATTTTTCACATAACAGCAGCCCCTTGCCTTTCAGGTTTTTATCATAAAGCACTGATCACAGGTAGGTAGTTGGGTAGTCAGAATGTGGTTTGTTAGCAGCTACTTTCCAAACATTTCAAATATTTAATTTAAATTTTAAATATTTACAAAAGCAAACACGAGGAAGTATTAACCGTTTTAAGACACTACCTCCATTTCGTTCCTCACTCATACTTGCGTTCTTACCTCTGGGTGGCGCTGATCAGTCGTCTCCCTCCTCCTTCATCTTCCTCTTCTTCTTTTCTCATCGTTTCTGTCTCCGCATGGCCCAGCTGGCTCCCGTAGCCGGGAGCGACTGCAGGGCGGCCTGCTGAAAGAGCATTGTCAAACGGTGGCTTTACAGCTCTGTCACACACACACGCACACACAGACGCACAGATTTGCAGCTCAGATGTCAGGCTGTAGCCAGAGGCTTGCAAGCTGGAGCGTTAACTGTGCAAAGCGTCACATCTCAAGCCCCAGTCAGTGACTCTAACACTACTTCATAAAACTACAAGTAGAAAACTCGAGCAGAAGCACCTGCCCCTTCTTTAGAAAAAATGTTAAAAATAACATCAGCAGAAACACTTTAATGCCAGCAAAGCAAAAGCTCAAACACACGGCCTAAAACAGTCAGGAGGCCTCACGGCAGCAAACAACTCTGACGTTAAATAGATGATTTCCCAGCCTGCAGCAGCACCGACACCTCTGTTAATGCAGAAATGAAAGCAGAGACGACTTCTGTGCCCGTTCAGAGCTGTTTACAGCTTCGTCAGATCGTGAATATATTTCTAACATCCCTTCCTAAACTCTTTCCAGATTTTATTTTTAATTATAAATACTGGCCAGGAGCCTTTCATTTTACGCTGGTGAACTGCTGTCTGGGACGCTTTACGGGAATGAAAGAAAAAGCACCTGAAATGATCAAGGAAAATAATTGATATTAAAAATATGAAATTACATCATACGGAAGGTGATGGCACTGGGAGGTCTTAAGACGAAAAAAGACAGATTTGCCAAGTTTGTCTGTTACAGATGTTTTATTGGGTACAGCACAGCTGACGGCCTAATACTAGCCCCACTTTAGAATCTGCAATTAAGATTTTTTGCACAGCACTTTTCAAATTTTATTTTACTGATAATAACTTAATACTTATGTAAGCTGGATATTTATGGTTTTTGTTGCAATCAGCGCAAGAAGCAGACATGATGTTTAATTTCTTTTACTCTCAACTTTATGTTCACTTTAATGTAAAGCTAAAAACTGTAAAGTACCACAGCATGCAATGTAAATGTAGCAGTAATATCAAGTAATTGTATTTGAAAATTTTAAAAAAAACAAACCAGTAATAATATAAATGCTGTTTTAGTGTTTTTAAATCTCATATAAAGGTTTAAGCATGCATTTTTTCAAACAAAAATGTCAGTAAAAATCATTTTCTTGCACCTGTTAAATAAAGATTTCACAATAAAAGCATGATTAGTTAACATGACTTTGTAGTAACAAACACAAGAGAAGCCAAATTAAAAATTTCAATCAACAAAAAAGAAACATTTTTAAGAAAAGTATTATTTAATGTTGGTGATCACATGCTGAAAAGTATTTTTCACTTCATGCCGTGCTCTCAGAAGAAGCTGGCCTGACAGACTTTAGGTTATTATATTCACGCTGTTATTCAGCGTGCATGAATATAAATGTGTACACAGTGCAGTGCTCAAAGTAAAAGGAATTAAAACTGAACAGCTATAGGATCGCTGCCTCGTGTATGTTGTTCCTTTAATAAGTGCTGAATATTGGTTTTGCAGGACTGCGACAGATGAGTTGCAACTTTCATGTGACTGTTCATGGAACATCTGGCGGGCTAGTAACATCTAAGACACTTTTTTTTTTCTTCCCCTCCTGATCTTCACACTGTGCTCAGCACTGCAGGGGAACAGCTGTGAGCTGGAAACTAATGGGGGAAAAGAGCAGTTTTAACAGAGGCTGCTTCACAGATGATATTTTTTTTAGTTTGATGATTAGATGCCAATTCACCCGACATTTGTTTAATCGCCATTTCTGTCTTCACAATTTGACAGAAATGCGGTGCACCAAAGCCGCTCCAGTTAGAATGTACATATTTAAAGATTACTGGAACTTAGAGGATTTTGCAAATGATTTGATTGTTAGGATTTCTTCAATTCTAAATTACAGAAAAATATCAACTATATCCTGCTTTAGAAATTGCCCATAAACAATATACTTCTTTAATATCCAGTATATGTAATTTCTTTATCTGTTTATTCAGGGGATAGTGATCTTCTGTGTCGTGGATCTGGAAATGAAGACTGACTTAGCGTGTCTTTCAAGTGTGACGCTCACATGTGAAATCCGCTGTGCCTTTACAGAATAAAGTCTCTGGAAATTGCCAGGTGGCCGTAAACAAAAAGCAAAGAAAATCAAAAGACAGTGAGGGAATGCACGTCGGGCTCATCCCGATCAAAACCCCGCAGCGTCAGCGATGGCGTTCCCATGTCAAATGCACATGTTAGCGAGAGCAACAACTGGCGTGACAGGTTGGTGGAAGAGGACGAGGGGCATGGCCTTCAGGCACACGCACATATTCTCGAGTGCGGTTTTGTGCCAGCCAAGATTTAGCGGGAGCGCTGGGGTGTGAGGGTGGTGATGGTGGGCAAGCCTGGGGTTGGGCGAAATATGGTTTTGTGTTGTGCGTGTGTGTTTGTGTGTGTGTGGCAGCTGCAGCCTTCATGCCCCTGGCAGTGTTGTTGTAACCAGGCAAACCAAGGCCGTCTGCCTGCGTTCTTCACCCCCCTAGGCTCCCTGCCTGCTGCACACAGACACACACACACACACGTAGGTTCAGAGATCTTTCATTGTCTTTAGATTTAATTTTTTGCAACATTGAGTCCAATTCTTTAGTTTTTTGTGATGTTTGAGCATGTGTTTTTTATCTCTCTGGTTTGCAGATTTTTGAAATGTACTCTTTAATTACAGCCCACGTTCGCCATCGCTGACAGATTTTCCTTTTTTTTACTCTTATTAAAAAAAAAAAAAAAAAAGTAAAATACCTGATCTCACAACCCAGTTTATGCAGGATAGCGTCAGTTTACTCTGTGGTTTGTTTTCGAGTAATTTTGATAATCTATGCACTGTGCGATAAATATTTTCTTAAAGTGGCACGCTCCACTGGCTGATTTGTTTAGTGATAGGAACACACACACATTCATAAGGGGCTGCTGAGTGACAGACCTGAACGCCGCTTCCAGATCTTCTGTATCTATTACAGTGTCTCTGTTTTTCTAACGTGACGTTAGCACTTTCCCTTTGGACCATGCCTTTAGGACATATGCTCCCACCTGTAAATAAATATGCAAACACAGACAAACACGTACACACAGAACAGAGTTTAGACACTAGCTGTGGGCTACGACTGATGTATACCAGAGAGAGGTAGCTGTGTCTGTGTTTGTGTGTTGTAATTAATCTCCTTACTAGCAGCAGTCAATAGAGAGTGCTGTGGTTTGAGGTGCAGATTGTGAGCAGAGTTTGATTATTGGGCTGTCAGGGGAAATTACTGCAAACTGCCTCCCAGCAAAACTTGCTTCTGTCATGTCTGCTGGAGAGCAGAATACACACTTAGTACCAGGACTGCTCTGGAAGCTGTTTTCAGGTATTTTAGGGGAATTATTTCAGTGTAGATGTGTGCGTTGTGTGTGTGTGTGTCAGTGAAGCGCTGGATCCAGCAGGTGGTGTCCTTTTACCAGGTCAGCGGGGAAGCTTCTCCTTCTCTAACCCCGGTCACTGAGCTGCCAGCCCGGCCATCAGCAGGCAGCAGGGGATGGTGACGGCTGGAGCTTGGAGCCTCGGTTTCTCTTCGCCCCCACCACCGCTCAGTCCGACACCTCACCTGACACCACAAACTGTCAGCCCTCGTTTTTCACCGGCTGCAGATCCCCTTCACCCAAACATCCGTTTATCTGTCCTCCCATCAGTCGGTCAGTGAATCCAAGCTTCCTTCTAACCAAACCCATTCCAAGCAGTGTGCAGAACTGAGCCAGCAAGCCAGCAGTGTGTGTGTGTGTGTGTGTGTTTGGGGGGGGGTGTTCAGTGTAGGGCAGTGCCTGAGCATTATGCCGTTTTAAGCCCTAATTAATGAGTGTGCCAGTCGATAGAGACCAGTTATTGGATTTGCTGCTTTAGCTGCTGGAAGGAGCGCTACCTTAATCACACACACACGCATATACACACATCCCCCCTAGGAGGCGGGGTTTCAAGGTGAGGTGAAGTGGATTAGAGAAAGTGTGTTGTGTAAGGTCAGAGGTTGGCGTCTCTGAGGGCAGACAAACTGCGTCTGTGGTTGTTTATGTCTGTGCTGGGGTCAAATCCTTCACTTACTGCATTACATAAACCTTCAGCTTACAACCTATAGCCGGTTTAAACATCTCGAGCCACGACCTGGCCGACTGATTTACTGGCTGCCTGCTTAGCTCACTTACCGTCACGTCAGGGGGTTGTGTAGAAGCCTGCTGGCATTTTACATTTTGTACAGCTGTTGCCATGTTGTTCAGAATAATTGTGTTTTGGATATATTAACTCCAGAGTGACCCAGTTATGCTTTAGGAATGGGTGATCAGTGTGTTGACAAAAAACAGCTACAAAGTTACTTTTGTGGAAGTGTAAAATGTAATGTAACTATTTAAAGCCTGTTTTAAACTGAAAGTAATGAAAATGCAGCACGTAAAAGCTCATTTTGAATTCATGGGTAGCAACGCAATAAAAACATATATATGTTGACCGCTGTGTTGCATCACCTCTTCTTTCAGAAACACTGCATGTGTGTGGGAGTTGAGACGATTAGTTCCTGTAGTTAAAAGTTCAGCCGGGGTCAGTTCAGGACTACAGGGAGGTCATTTTCTTTTCACCTGGACTCTTTTACTGCAAAGCCGCTCTGCTGTAATACGTGTGGTTATCTTGCTAAAATAAGAAAGTTTTCCTGAACAAGATGTCAATATTCCAGAACTTTGTCTGTATTAATGGCGACTTCAAAAATGTGCTAATTGAGTGTGCCATCTGCTCTAATGCCTCACATTCAATCACCGATGCTGGTTTTTGATCTCTGTGCTGATATGTTGGATGATCCCTCTCGTCGAGATGGTTTTGTGAGGAAAATCCCAGCAGATTAGCTGTTTCTGAAATACAGACCAACAACCACACCACGGTCAAAGTCACCTAAATCAACTTTATTCGCCATTCTGATGCTCGGGTTAAACTTCAGCAGTTGTCTTGACCACATCTACATGCCTAAATGCAATTAGTTGCTGCCATGTGATTGGCTGATGAGATACTTGCGTCAACAGGTAGGACTATTAAAGTGGCTGGTGAGTGTATGCTAATTTAGACTAGTTTTTAGAAGCGTCCCTGAGTCGATGCACGGATTTCCACTGCACGGCTGTCAAATGCAGTGCTATCTGGAGGCCTGATTTTTGGCCTCCTCCCTACTTCGTCCCATTCTGCTCCAGAATCTCTGACTCTTTTAGTAGTACACCCCCAATTTTTTTTAATCGTTTTAGATAAACCTTACACCTTAAACATGGTGACTCCCCTCTCCATCCGGACTTTTTACATTCTTTTTATAAGATAGAGTCTCCAAGTGCATGTGTTTTGTAGGCCAGCCTTGCTACTAAACCTGTTTTCAATTAACCTAATTACTTTAAAGATATTCCAACAGGTGTTTTTCCCACTTTTTTTCCCAATTAAATAACGTTTCCAGTCTTTATCCAACACGTCACAGGGATCAAACTCAAAGAGAGCACACATTCTTTAAAAAAGAAAGACATTTTCTCAGTTTAAACATTTAGTATGTTGTCATTTCACAATGTTTATTTAAAGAGAGGATTTAAATGATTCAGACTCACATTTGAAAGAATATCCACATTTTGAAGAGGGATAGTTTTCAGATACAGATTTTAAAGAGTAGTGGTTTGTGCGTGGAAAAAAGAAATTTGATTAAGTTAAACTTCTGAATGCAAACAACAGAACTCTCTGTAGGACTAGAAATATTTTATTTTGGGTAATAAAGTTTAAGTTAAAGTTGGTATAAAATGGGATTTTTAAGATATGTCAGGTTTTGTTTTGTTTACCGTTGTAGGATGTCCTCTGTGAACAAGTTGTGGATCATTTCATAGAAATATCCTCCCAGCTTTAATCAATGAATGAATACATTTTCACTCCAGTGTCACATTTTTCTCCACTAGCAGACAAAGTGTAAAACCCCTGTTGGATTATAGAGTGGATTTCAAAGCGGGCCAAGTCATCGCCACAAAATCTCCCGTAAATTCTCTTTGATTTTCGGAGTGGTGCATCTACATGTATCGATATCAGAGGGCATGAATGGATAAGGACTGGCATTTTCCCAGCGTGACTCAGATTAGTTTAGTGGTGTGGAGCTAAAGGCCTTCAGTCGACACATTCCCAACACTTCCCTCATCAAACATTTACAGCTTCAGAACAACAGGCTCTGTTTCTGACCTTTAGGTGCTCCGCTGTGTGTGTGTATATGTGCGTGTGTGTGTGTGGCCGACATCCCCGCACTGGTTGTGTTTGTACCTTGTGTCTTCGCTCACCGCAGTGGGGCTGCTTCTGTGTGTGTGTTTGTTGTGTTGTTGGGTGACGTGGCGATGTCCTGCTGTGGTGCTGTGTGAAGGCGTAGGAGGTAGAGCAGAGTGGGAGGAGGGAGTGAGGGGGTGGTTGGTCAGGACAGCTTGGCAGCCGGCTGGAGGAACACCAGGCAGGGAGGGGAGTCATCGCCCTCAGCCTCCAGGACTGGACAGAGCCTCCAGGTCTGGGATAAACCACTCAGCGGGCCCTGAGACAGGATGGAGGAGAAGGAGGAGGCTCAAAGAGGGAAGGTAGGGATGATGAAGAAGGACAGGCAAAAAAAAAGGATTAAACCCTGCAGAGCAGAGTGAGGACCATGTGGGTGGGGAGAGCAGTGTGAAGTGTTGGGATGTTCGCCTCCCCCGTCTGTCTCACACAGCCAGCACTACCACTGCCAACATGACCAGCAGGGCAGGGGCATCTGTCTCCCTCCCAGCTACCCCCTCTCTGTCTCTCTCTGCCCCGAGCCACTGCCCTCTTCATCCTCCTCTTCTTCGCTCTTCCTTGTCTGTATCCCCCCACATCATTGCTTTCTAATGAACTTGTTGAAACAGCGACAATTTTAGCTTATAATTCATATCAGAGTAATTAAAATTCCTCACAGGGTGCTTATGAGCTCTGAGAAGCTCTGCAGAGACCGATGTTGGTTTTTTAAATTCAAAAAGTGTAGCAGATACTTTCTTAACTTTATTAACCATTTTATCTTTCCTCCTGTCTCCCTCTAAGTAAGTAGTAAATAAAGTTTTAATACCACAAGTCTTAAGTAATCTATGTGATGTTTTCAAGAGGAAGATGAGAAATCCCTCATCCAAAAATAAGGATGGAGGACACTGTCAGAGCAATCTGGAACACTCAGCAGTGCTTTAAGCTGATCGTCTCCATGCCACATACACTGAAGCAGTAAACTGTGGTAAAGAAGCTCCAAACAAGTGTACAGTTTTTGGAATTTGGACATTTTTGTATTTAAAATCTCTTTTATACTGGTCTTTAATAATATTTTAAGAATTTGAGATACTGGATTTATGATTATTCTTATTAGCTGCATATCAATATGTGAGCAGTATATAACTTCTAATGCTCCTTGAGGTGGTGCTAGTGTGTGGTTTGTAATCTAAAGGTCGGGTTCCTACACAGGAGAGAAACGAAAACAATAAATAAATCCTCCCACAAAAGTGTTTTATTCATTGAGAACTGGTTTAATCTTTAATATTTCATCATATTATAGAGGATTAACTAGTGGCTATTTTTATTTAATAGACATATCAGACTAAATGATACATTTCCTTTTGAAATCTAGCAGAAGTAAATTTAAAAAAAATGAAAATACATAAGTAAAGCATGAGTAATCTGAAGTTGTGGTACTCGAGTAATTGTACTTAATACTTTGAAGCATTGTTTTATGTGTGCAAAAGTCTCTAAATTATCCTAAAGTTCCTCATATAGAAGACAGAAATATGTATAATTTTATAGA